>NW_028142909.1:600000-1200000 GCF_977018435.1 Lepisma saccharinum
GAATACTTTGCATGTCAAGACACGTGGAAAAAACGTACAAAACAAGAGATCGGAGACATCAAGATTTTCGACGAATTTTTTAAGAATTTTCAAATTTTCAGATGGGAGGTTCCAGATAAGGTCAAAAACGACATACTCAGATCTTCACCAAACTTTGCATGGATACATTGGATGTCAAGACACGTGGAAAAAACATACAAAACATAGGATTGGTGACATCAAGATTTTGGACGAATTTTTTAAGAATTTTCAAATTTTCAGATAGGAGGTTCCATATAAGGTCAAAAACTACATACTCAGATCTTCACCAAACTTTGCATGGATACATTATGTGTCAAGACACGTGGAAAAAACGTACAAAACAAAAGATTGGAGACATCAAGTATTTGGTCGAATTTTTTAAGAATTTTCAAATTTTCAGATGGGAGGTTCCAGATAAGGTCAAAAACTACATACTCAGATCTTCACCAAACTTTGCAGGGATACATTGGATGTCAAGACACGTGGAAAAAACGTACAAAAAAGAGATTGGAGACATCAAGATTTTGGACGAATTTTTTAACAATTTTCAAATTTTCAGAAAGGATGTTCCAGATAAGGTCAAAAACGACATACTCAGATCTTCACCAAACTTTGCAGGGATACATTGGATATCAAGACACGTGGAAAAAACGTACAAAACAAGAGATTGGAGACATCAAGATTTTGGACGAATTTTTTAAGAATTTTCAAATTTTCAGATAGGAGGTTCCAGATAAGGTCAAAAACTACATACTCAGATCTTCACCAAACTTTGCAGGGATACATTGGATGTCAAGACACGTGGAAAAAACGTACAAAACAAGAGATTGGGGTCATCAAGATTTTGGACGGATTTTTTAGGAATTTTCAAATTTTCAGATGGGAGGTTCCAGATAAGGTCAAAAACTACATACTCAGATCTTCACCAAACATTGCAGGGATACATTGGATGTCAAGACACGTGGAAAAAACGTACAAAACAAGAGATTGGAGACATCAAAATTTTGGACGAATTTTTTAAGAATTTTCAAATTTTCAGATAGGAGGTTCCAGATGAGGTCAAAAACTACATACTCAGATCTTCACCAAACTTTGCAGGAATACTTTGCATGTCAAGACACGTGGAAAAAACGTACAAAACAAGAGATCGGAGACATCAAGATTTTCGACGAATTTTTTAAGAATTTTCAAATTTTCAGATGGGAGGTTCCAGATAAGGTCAAAAACGACATACTCAGATCTTCACCAAACTTTGCATGGATACATTGGATGTCAAGACACGTGGAAAAACATACAAAACATAGGATTGGTGACATCAAGATTTTGGACGAATTTTTTAAGAATTTTCAAATTTTCAGATAGGAGGTTCCATATAAGGTCAAAAACTACATACTCAGATCTTCACCAAACTTTGCAGGGATACATTGGATGTCAAGACACGTGGAAAAAACGTACAAAACAAGAGATTGGAGACATCAAGATTATGGACGAATTTTTTGAGAATTTTCAAATTTTCAGAAAGGAGGTTCCATATAAGGTCAAAAACTACATACTCAGATCTTCACCAAACTTTGCAGGGATACATTGGATGTCAAGACACGTGGAAAAAACGTACAAAACAAGAGATTGGAGACATCAAGATTTTCGACGAATTTTTTAAGAATTTTCAAATTTTCAGAAAGGATGTTCCAGATAAGGTCAAAAACGACATACTCAGATCTTCACCAAACTTTGCAGGGATACATTGGAGGTCGAGACACGTGGAAAAAACGTACAAAACAAGAGATTGGAGACATCAAGATTTTGGACGAATTTTTGAAGAATTTTCAAATTTTCTGATAGGAGGTCCCAGATAAGGTCAAAAACTACATACTCAGATCTCCACCAAACATTGCAGGGATACATTGGATGTCAAGACACGTGGAAAAAACGTACAAAACAAGAGATTGGAGACATCAAGATTTTCGACGAATTTTTGAAGAATTTTCAAATTTTCAGATAGGAGGTTCCAGATAAGGTCAAAAACTACATACTCAGATCTTCACCAAACGTTGCAGGGATACTTTGCATGTCAAGACACGTGGAAAAAACGTACAAAACAAGAGATTGGAGACATCAAGATTTTCGACGAATTTTTTAAGAATTTTCAAATTTTCAGATGGCAGGTTCCAGATAAGGTCAAAAACGACATACTCAGATCTTCACCAAACTTTGCATGGATACATTGGATGTCAAGACACGTGGAAAAAAAGTACAAAACAAGAGATTGGGGTCATCAAGATTTTGCACGGATTTTTTAGGAATTTTCAAATTTTCAGATGGGAGGTTCCAGATAAGGTCAAAAACTACATACTCAGATCTTCACCAAACTTTGCAGGGATACATTGGATGTCAAGACACGTGGAAAAAACGTACAAAACAAGAGATTGGAGACATCAAGATTTTGGACGAATTTTTTAAGAATTTTCAAATTTTCAGATAGGAGGTTCCATATAAGGTCAAAAACTACATACTCAGATCTTCACCAAACTTTGCATGGATACATTATGTGTCAAGACACGTGGAAAAAACGTACAAAACAAAAGATTGGAGACATCAAGATTTTGGTCGAATTTTTTAAGAATTTTCAAATTTTCAGATGGGAGGTTCCAGATAAGGTCAAAAACTACATACTCAGATCTTCACCAAACTTTGCAGGGTACATTGGATGTCAAGACACGTGGAAAAAACGTACAAAAAAGAGATTGGAGACATCAAGATTTTGGACGAATTTTTTAACAATTTTCAAATTTTCAGAAAGGATGTTCCAGATAAGGTCAAAAACGACATACTCAGATCTTCACCAAACTTTGCAGGGATACATTGGATATCAAGACACGTGGAAAAAACGTACAAAACAAGAGATTGGAGACATCAAGATTTTGGACGAATTTTTTAAGAATTTTCAAATTTTCAGATAGGAGGTTCCAGATAAGGTCAAAAACTACATACTCAGATCTTCACCAAACTTTGCAGGGATACATTGGATGTCAAGACACGTGGAAAAAACGTACAAAACAAGAGATTGGGGTCATCAAGATTTTGGACGGATTTTTTAGGAATTTTCAAATTTTCAGATGGGAGGTTCCAGATAAGGTCAAAAACTACATACTCAGATCTTCACCAAACATTGCAGGGATACATTGGATGTCAAGACACGTGGAAAAAACGTACAAAACAAGAGATTGGAGACATCAAAATTTTGGACGAATTTTTTAAGAATTTTCAAATTTTCAGGTAGGAGGTTCCAGATGAGGTCAAAAACTACATACTCAGATCTTCACCAAACTTTGCAGGAATACTTTGCATGTCAAGACACGTGGAAAAAACGTACAAAACAAGAGATCGGAGACATCAAGATTTTCGACGAATTTTTTAAGAATTTTCAAATTTTCAGATGGGAGGTTCCAGATAAGGTCAAAAACGACATACTCAGATCTTCACCAAACTTTGCATGGATACATTGGATGTCAAGACACGTGGAAAAAACATACAAAACATAGGATTGGTGACATCAAGTTTTTGGACGAATTTTTTAAGAATTTTCAAATTTTCAGATAGGAGGTTCCATATAAGGTCAAAAACTACATACTCAGATCTTCACCAAACTTTGCAGGGATACATTGGAGGTCGAGACACGTGGAAAAAAAGTACAAAACAAGAGATTGGGGTCATCAAGATTTTGGACGGATTTTTTAGGAATTTTCAAATTTTCAGATGGGAGGTTCCAGATAAGGTCAAAAACTACATACTCAGATCTTCACCAAACATTGCAGGGATACATTGGATGTCAAGACACGTGGAAAAAACGTACAAAACAAGAGATTGGAGACATCAAGATTTTGGACGAATTTTTTAAGAATTTTCAAATTTTCAGATAGGAGGTTCCAGATGAGGTCAAAAACTACATACTCAGATCTTCACCAAACTTTGCAGGAATACTTTGCATGTCAAGACACGTGGAAAAAAATTACAAAACAAGAGATCGGAGACATCAAGATTTTCGACGAATTTTTTAAGAATTTTCAAATTTTCAGATGGGAGGTTCCAGATAAGGTCAAAAACGACATACTCAGATCTTCACCAAACTTTGCAGGGATCCATTGGAGGTCGAGACACGTGGAAAAAACGTACAAAACAAGAGATTGGAGACATCAAGATTTTGGACGAATTTTTTAAGAATTTTCAAATTTTCAGATAGGAGGTTCCATATAAGGTCAAAAACTACATACTCAGATCTTCACCAAACTTTGCAGGGATACATTGGATGTCAAGACACGTGGAAAAAACGTACAAAACAAGAGATTGGAGACATCAAGATTTTGGACGAATTTTTGAAGAATTTTCAAATTTTCAGATAGGAGGTTCCAGATAAGGTCTAAAACTACATACTCAGATCTCCACCAAACATTGCAGGAATACATTGGATGTCAAGACACGTGGAAAAAACGTACAAAACAAGAGATTGGAGACATCAAGATTTTCGACGAATTTTTGAAGAATTTTCAAATTTTCAGATAGGAGGTTCCAGATAAGGTCAAAAACTACATACTCAGATCTTCACCAAACGTTGCAGGGATACTTTGCATGTCAAGACACGTGGAAAAAACGTACAAAACAAAAGATTGGAGACATCAAGATTTTCGACGAATTTTTTAAGAATTTTCAAATTTTCAGATGGGAGGTTCCAGATAAGGTCAAAAACGACATACTCAGATCTTCACCAAACTTTGCATGGATACATTGGATGTCAAGACACGTGGAAAAAACGTACAAAACAAGAGATTGGAGACATCAAGATTTTGGACGAATTTTTTAAGAATTCTCAAATTTTCAGAAAGGAGGTTCCATATAAGGTCAAAAACTACATACTCAGATCTTCACCAAACTTTGCAGGGATACTTTGGATGTCAAGACACGTGGAAAAAACGTACAAAACAAGAGATTGGGGTCATCAAGATTTTGCACGGATTTTTTAGGAATTTTCAAATTTTCAGATGGGAGGTTCCAGATAAGGTCAAAAACTACATACTGAGATCTTCACCAAACTTTGCAGGGATACATTGGATGTCAAGACACGTGGAAAAAACGTACAAAACAAGAGATTGGAGACATCAAGATTTTGGACGAATTTTTTAAGAATTTTCAAATTTTCAGATAGGAGGTTCCATATAAGGTCAAAAACTACATACTCAGATCTTCACCAAACTTTGCATGGATACATTATGTGTCAAGACACGTGGAAAAAACGTACAAAACAAAAGATTGGAGACATCAAGATTTTGGTCGAATTTTTTAAGAATTTTCAAATTTTCAGATGGGAGGTTCCAGATAAGGTCAAAAACTACATATTCAGATCTTCACCAAACTTTGCAGGGATACATTGGATGTCAAGACACGTGGAAAAAACGTACAAAACAAGAGATTGGAGACATCAAGATTTTGGACGAATTTTTTAAGAATTTTTAAATTTTCAGATAGGAGGTTCCATATAAGGTCAAAAACTACATACTCAGATCTTCACCAAACTTTGCATGGATACATTATGTGTCAAGACACGTGGAAAAAACGTACAAAACAAGAGATTGGAGACATCAAGATATTGGTCGAATTTTTTAAGAATTTTCAAATTTTCAGATGGGAGGTTCCAGATAAGGTCAAAAACTACATACTCAGATCTTCACCAAACTTTGCAGGGATACATTGGATGTCAAGACACGTGGAAAAAACGTACAAAACAAGAGATAGGAGACATCAAGATTTTGGACGAATTTTTTAACAATTTTCAAATTTTCAGAAAGGATGTTCCAGATAAGGTCAAAAACAACATACTCAGATCTTCACCAAACTTTGCAGGGATACATTGGATATCAAGACACGTGGAAAAAACGTACAAAACAAGAGATTGGAGACATCAAGATTTTGGACGAATTTTTTAAGAATTTTCAAATTTTCAGATAGGAGGTTCCAGATAAGATCAAAAACTACATACTCAGATCTTCACCAAACTTTGCAGGGATACATTGGATGTCAAGACACGTGGAAAAAAAGTACAAAACAAGAGATTGGGGTCATCAAGATTTTGGACGGATTTTTTAGGAATTTTCAAATTTTCAGATGGGAGGTTCCAGATAAGGTCAAAAACTACATACTCAGATCTTCACCAAACATTGCAGGGATACATTGGATGTCAAGACACGTGGAAAAAACGTACAAAACAAGAGATTGGAGACATCAAGATTTTGGACGAATTTTTTAAGAATTTTCAAATTTTCAGATAGCAGGTTCCAGATGAGGTCAAAAACTACATACTCAGATCTTCACCAAACTTTGCAGGAATACTTTGCATGTCAAGACACGTGGAAAAAACGTACAAAACAAGAGATCGGAGACATCAAGGTTTTCGACGAATTTTTTAAGAATTTTCAAATTTTCAGATGGGAGGTTCCAGATAAGGTCAAAAACGACATACTCAGATCTTCACCAAACTTTGCAGGGATCCATTGGAGGTCGAGACACGTGGAAAAAACGTACAAAACAAGAGATTGGAGACATCAAGATTTTGGACGAATTTTTTAAGAATTTTCAAATTTTCAGATAGGAGGTTCCATATAAGGTCAAAAACTACATACTCAGATCTTCACCAAACTTTGCAGGGATACATTGGATGTCAAGACACGTGGAAAAAACGTACAAAACAAGAGATTGGAGACATCAAGATTTTCGACGAATTTTTTAAGAATTTTCAAATTTTCAGAAAGGATGTTCCAGATAAGGTCAAAAACGACATACTCAGATCTTCACCAAACTTTGCAGGGATCCATTGGAGGTCGAGACACGTGGAAAAAACGTACAAAACAAGAGATTGGAGACATCAAGATTTTGGACGAATTTTTGAAGAATTTTCAAATTTTCAGATAGGAGGTTCCAGATAAGGTCTAAAACTACATACTCAGATCTCCACCAAACATTGCAGGAATACATTGGATGTCAAGACACGTGGAAAAAACGTACAAAACAAGAGATTGGAGACATCAAGATTTTGGACGAATTTTTTAAGAATTTTCAAATTTTCAGATAGGAGGTTCCAGATAAGATCAAAAACTACATACTCAGATCTTCACCAAACTTTGCAGGGATACATTGGATATCAAGACACGTGGAAAAAACGTACAAAACAAGAGATTGGAGACATCAAGATTTTGGACGAATTTTTTAAGAATTTTCAAATTTTCAGATAGGAGGTTCCAGATAAGATCAAAAACTACATACTCAGATCTTCACCAAACTTTGCAGGGATACATTGGATGTCAAGACACGTGGAAAAAAAGTACAAAACAAGAGATTGGGGTCATCAAGATTTTTAACGGATTTTTTAGGAATTTTCAAATTTTCAGATGGGAGGTTCCAGATAAGGTCAAAAACTACATACTCAGATCTTCACCAAACATTGCAGGGATACATTGGATGTCAAGACACGTGGAAAAAACGTACAAAACAAAAGATTGGAGACATCAAGATTTTCGACGAATTTTTTAAGAATTTTCAAATTTTCAGATGGGAGGTTCCAGATAAGGTCAAAAACGACATACTCAGATCTTCACCAAACTTTGCATGGATACATTGGATGTCAAGACACGTGGAAAAAACGTACAAAACAAGAGATTGGAGACATCAAGATTTTGGACGAATTTTTTAAGAATTCTCAAATTTTCAGAAAGGAGGTTCCATATAAGGTCAAAAACTACATACTCAGATCTTCACCAAACTTTGCAGGGATACTTTGGATGTCAAGACACGTGGAAAAAACGTACAAAACAAGAGATTGGGGTCATCAAGATTTTGGACGAATTTTTTAAGAATTTTCAAATTTTCAGATGGGAGGTTCAATATAAGGTCAAAAACTACATACTCAGATCTTCACCAAACTTTGCATGGATACATTGGATGTCAAGACACGTGGAAAAAACATACAAAACATAGGATTCGGAACATCAAGATTTTGGTCGAATTTTTTAAGAATTTTCAAATTTTCAGATAGGAGGTTCCATATAAGGTCAAAAACTACATACTCAGATCTTCACCAAACATTGCAGGAATACATTGGATGTCAAGACACGTGGAAAAAACGTACAAAACAAGAGATTGAGGTCATCAAGATTTTGCACGGATTTTTTAGGAATTTTCAAATTTTCAGATGGGAGGTTCCAGATAAGGTCAAAAACTACATACTCAGATCTTCACCAAACTTTGCAGGGATACATTGGATGTCAAGACACGTGGAAAAAACGTACAAAACAAGAGATTGGAGACATCAAGATTTTGGACGAATTTTTTAAGAATTTTCAAATTTTCAGATAGGAGGTTCCATATAAGGTCAAAAACTACATACTCAGATCTTCACCAAACTTTGCATGGATACATTATGTGTCAAGACACGTGGAAAAAACGTACAAAACAAAAGATTGGAGACATCAAGATTTTGGTCGAATTTTTTAAGAATTTTCAAATTTTCAGATGGGAGGTTCCAGATAAGGTCAAAAACTACATACTCAGATCTTCACCAAACTTTGCAGGGATACATTGGATGTCAAGACACGTGGAAAAAACGTACAAAACAAGAGATTGGAGACATCAAGATTTTGGACGAATTTTTTAAAAATTTTTAAATTTTCAGATAGGAGGTTCCATATAAGGTCAAAAACTACATACTCAGATCTTCACCAAACTTTGCATGGATACATTATGTGTCAAGACACGTGGAAAAAACGTACAAAACAAGAGATTGGAGACATCAAGATATTGGTCGAATTTTTTAAGAATTTTCAAATTTTCAGATGGGAGGTTCCAGATAAGGTCAAAAACTACATACTAAGATCTTCACCAAACTTTGCAGGGATACATTGGATGTCAAGACACGTGGAAAAAACGTACAAAACAAGAGATAGGAGACATCAAGATTTTGGACGAATTTTTTAACAATTTTCAAATTTTCAGAAAGGATGTTCCAGATAAGGTCAAAAACAACATACTCAGATCTTCACCAAACTTTGCAGGGATACATTGGATATCAAGACACGTGGAAAAAACGTACAAAACAAGAGATTGGAGACATCAAGATTTTGGACGAATTTTTTAAGAATTTTCAAATTTTCAGATAGGAGGTTCCAGATGAGGTCAAAAACTACATACTCAGATCTTCACCAAACTTTGCAGGAATACTTTGCATGTCAAGACACGTGGAAAAAACGTACAAAACAAGAGATCGGAGACATCAAGATTTTCGACGAATTTTTTAAGAATTTTCAAATTTTCAGATGGGAGGTTCCAGATAAGGTCAAAAACGACATACTCAGATCTTCACCAAACTTTGCAGGGATCCATTGGAGGTCGAGACACGTGGAAAAAACGTACAAAACAAGAGATTGGAGACATCAAGATTTTGGACGAATTTTTTAAGAATTTTCAAATTTTCAGATAGGAGGTTCCATATAAGGTCAAAAACTACATACTCAGATCTTCACCAAACTTTGCAGGGATACATTGGATGTCAAGACACGTGGAAAAAACGTACAAAACAAGAGATTGGAGACATCAAGATTTTCGACGAATTTTTTAAGAATTTTCAAATTTTCAGAAAGGATGTTCCAGATAAGGTCAAAAACGACATACTCAGATCTTCACCAAACTTTGCAGGGATCCATTGGAGGTCGAGACACGTGGAAAAAACGTACAAAACAAGAGATTGGAGACATCAAGATTTTGGACGAATTTTTGAAGAATTTTCAAATTTTCAGATAGGAGGTTCCAGATAAGGTCTAAAACTACATACTCAGATCTCCACCAAACATTGCAGGAATACATTGGATGTCAAGACACGTGGAAAAAACGGACAAAACAAGAGATTGGAGACATCAAGATTTTCGACGAATTTTTGAAGAATTTTCAAATTTTCAGATAGGAGGTTCCAGATAAGGTCACAAACTACATACTCAGATCTTCACCAAACGTTGCAGGGATACTTTGCATGTCAAGACACGTGGAAAAAACGTACAAAACAAAAGATTGGAGACATCAAGATTTTCGACGAATTTTTTAAGAATTTTCAAATTTTCAGATGGGAGGTTCCAGATAAGGTCAAAAACGACATACTCAGATCTTCACCAAACTTTGCATGGATACATTGGATGTCAAGACACGTGGAAAAAACGTACAAAACAAGAGATTGGAGACATCAAGATTTTGGACGAATTTTTTAAGAATTCTCAAATTTTCAGAAAGGAGGTTCCATATAAGTTCAAAAACTACATACTCAGATCTTCACCAAACTTTGCAGGGATACTTTGGATGTCAAGACACGTGGAAAAAACGTACAAAACAAGAGATTGGGGTCATCAAGATTTTGGACGAATTTTTTAAGAATTTTCAAATTTTCAGATGGGAGGTTCAATATAAGGTAAAAACTACATACTCAGATCTTCACCAAACTTTGCATGGATACATTGGATGTCAAGACACGTGGAAAAAACATACAAAACATAGGATTCGGAACATCAAGATTTAGGTCGAATTTTTTAAGAATTTTCAAATTTTCAGATAGGAGGTTCCATATAAGGTCAAAAACTACATACTCAGATCTTCACCAAACATTGCAGGAATACATTGGATGTCAAGACACGTGGAAAAAACGTACAAAACAAGAGATTGGGGTCATCAAGATTTTGCACGGATTTTTTAGGAATTTTCAAATTTTCAGATGGGAGGTTCCAGATAAGGTCAAAAACTACATACTCAGATCTTCACCAAACTTTGCAGGGATACATTGGATGTCAAGACACGTGGAAAAAACGTACAAAACAAGAGATTGGAGACATCAAGATTTTGGACGAATTTTTTAAGAATTTTCAAATTTTCAGATAGGAGGTTCCATATAAGGTCAAAAACTACATACTCAGATCTTCACCAAACTTTGCATGGATACATTATGTGTCAAGACACGTGGAAAAAACGTACAAAACAAAAGATTGGAGACATCAAGATTTTGGTCGAATTTTTTAAGAATTTTCAAATTTTCAGATGGGAGGTTCCAGATAAGGTCAAAAACTACATACTCAGATCTTCACCAAACTTTGCAGGGATACATTGGATGTCAAGACACGTGGAAAAAACGTACAAAAAAGAGATTGGAGACATCAAGATTTTGGACGAATTTTTTAACAATTTTCAAATTTTCAGAAAGGATGTTCCAGATAAGGTCAAAAACGACATACTCAGATCTTCACCAAACTTTGCAGGGATACATTGGATATCAAGACACGTGGAAAAAACGTACAAAACAAGAGATTGGAGACATCAAGATTTTGGACGAATTTTTTAAGAATTTTCAAATTTTCAGATAGGAGGTTCCAGATAAGGTCAAAAACTACATACTCAGATCTTCACCAAACTTTGCAGGGATACATTGGATGTCAAGACACGTGGAAAAAATGTACAAAACAAGAGATTGGGGTCATCAAGATTTTGGACGGATTTTTTAGGAATTTTCAAATTTTCAGATGGGAGGTTCCAGATAAGGTCAAAAACTACATACTCAGATCTTCACCAAACTTTGCAGGGATACATTGGATGTCAAGACACGTGGAAAAAACGTACAAAAAAGAGATTGGAGACATCAAGATTTTGGACGAATTTTTTAACAATTTTCAAATTTTCAGAAAGGATGTTCCAGATAAGGTCAAAAACGACATACTCAGATCTTCACCAAACTTTGCAGGGATACATTGGATATCAAGACACGTAGAAAAAACGTACAAAACAAGAGATTGGAGACATCAAGATTTTGGACGAATTTTTTAAGAATTTTCAAATTTTCAGATAGGAGGTTCCAGATAAGGTCAAAAACTACATACTCAGATCTTCACCAAACTTTGCAGGGATACATTGGATGTCAAGACACGTGGAAAAAACGTACAAAACAAGAGATTGGGGTCATCAAGATTTTGGACGGATTTTTTAGGAATTTTCAAATGTTCAGATGGGAGGTTCCAGATAAGGTCAAAAACTACATACTCAGATCTTCACCAAACATTGCAGGGATACATTGGATGTCAAGACACGTGGAAAAAACGTACAAAACAAGAGATTGGAGACATCAAAATTTTGGACGAATTTTTTAAGAATTTTCAAATTTTCAGATAGGAGGTTCCAGATGAGGTCAAAAACTACATACTCAGATCTTCACCAAACTTTGCAGGAATACTTTGCATGTCAAGACACGTGGAAAAAACGTACAAAACAAGAGATCGGAGACATCAAGATTTTCGACGAATTTTTTAAGAATTTTCAAATTTTCAGATGGGAGGTTCCAGATAAGGTCAAAAACGACATACTCAGATCTTCACCAAACTTTGCATGGATACATTGGATGTCAAGACACGTGGAAAAAACATACAAAACATAGGATTGGTGACATCAAGATTTTGGACGAATTTTTTAAGAATTTTCAAATTTTCAGATAGGAGGTTCCATATAAGGTCAAAAACTACATACTCAGATCTTCACCAAACTTTGCAGGGATACATTGGAGGTCGAGACACGTGGAAAAAAAGTACAAAACAAGAGATTGGGGTCATCAAGATTTTGGACGGATTTTTTAGGAATTTTCAAATTTTCAGATGGGAGGTTCCAGATAAGGTCAAAAACTACATACTCAGATCTTCACCAAACATTGCAGGGATACATTGGATGTCAAGACACGTGGAAAAAACGTACAAAACAAGAGATTGGAGACATCAAGATTTTGGACGAATTTTTTAAGAATTTTCAAATTTTCAGATAGGAGGTTCCAGATGAGGTCAAAAACTACATACTCAGATCTTCACCAAACTTTGCAGGAATACTTTGCATGTCAAGACACGTGGAAAAAACGTACAAAACAAGAGATCGGAGACATCAAGATTTTCGACGAATTTTTTAAGAATTTTCAAATTTTCAGATGGGAGGTTCCAGATAAGGTCAAAAACGACATACTCAGATCTTCACCAAACTTTGCAGGGATCCATTGGAGGTCGAGACACGTGGAAAAAACGTACAAAACAAGAGATTGGAGACATCAAGATTTTGGACGAATTTTTTAAGAATTTTCAAATTTTCAGATAGGAGGTTCCATATAAGGTCAAAAACTACATACTCAGATCTTCACCAAACTTTGCAGGGATACATTGGATGTCAAGACACGTGGAAAAAACGTACAAAACAAGAGATTGGAGACATCAAGATTTTCGACGAATTTTTTAAGAATTTTCAAATTTTCAGAAAGGATGTTCCAGATAAGGTCAAAAACGACATACTCAGATCTTCACCAAACTTTGCAGGGATCCATTGGAGGTCGAGACACGTGGAAAAAACGTACAAAACAAGAGATTGGAGACATCAAGATTTTGGACGAATTTTTGAAGAATTTTCAAATTTTCAGATAGGAGGTTCCAGATAAGGTCTAAAACTACATACTCAGATCTCCACCAAACATTGCAGGAATACATTGGATGTCAAGACACGTGGAAAAAACGTACAAAACAAGAGATTGGAGACATCAAGATTTTCGACGAATTTTTGAAGAATTTTCAAATTTTCAGATAGGAGGTTCCAGATAAGGTCAAAAACTACATACTCAGATCTTCACCAAACGTTGCAGGGATACTTTGCATGTCAAGACACGTGGAAAAAACGTACAAAACAAAAGATTGGAGACATCAAGATTTTCGACGAATTTTTTAAGAATTTTCAAATTTTCAGATGGGAGGTTCCAGATAAGGTCAAAAACGACATACTCAGATCTTCACCAAACTTTGCATGGATACATTGGATGTCAAGACACGTGGAAAAAACGTACAAAACAAGAGATTGGAGACATCAAGATTTTGGACGAATTTTTTAAGAATTCTCAAATTTTCAGAAAGGAGGTTCCATATAAGGTCAAAAACTACATACTCAGATCTTCACCAAACTTTGCAGGGATACTTTGGATGTCAAGACACGTGGAAAAAACGTACAAAACAAGAGATTGGGGTCATCAAGATTTTGGACGAATTTTTTAAGAATTTTCAAATTTTCAGATGGGAGGTTCAATATAAGGTCAAAAACTACATACTCAGATCTTCACCAAACTTTGCATGGATACATTGGATGTCAAGACACGTGGAAAAAACATACAAAACATAGGATTCGGAACATCAAGATTTTGGTCGAATTTTTTAAGAATTTTCAAATTTTCAGATAGGAGGTTCCATATAAGGTCAAAAACTACATACTCAGATCTTCACCAAACATTGCAGGAATACATTGGATGTCAAGACACGTGGAAAAAACGTACAAAACAAGAGATTGGGGTCATCAAGATTTTGCACGGATTTTTTAGGAATTTTCAAATTTTCAGATGGGAGGTTCCAGATAAGGTCAAAAACTACATACTCAGATCTTCACCAAACTTTGCAGGGATACATTGGATGTCAAGACACGTGGAAAAAACGTACAAAACAAGAGATTGGAGACATCAAGATTTTGGACGAATTTTTTAAGAATTTTCAAATTTTCAGATAGGAGGTTCCATATAAGGTCAAAAACTACATACTCAGATCTTCACCAAACTTTGGATGGATACATTATGTGTCAAGACACGTGGAAAAACGTACAAAACAAGAGATTGGAGACATCAAGATATTGGTCGAATTTTTTAAGAATTTTCAAATTTTCAGATGGGAGGTTCCAGATAAGGTCAAAAACTACATACTCAGATCTTCACCAAACTTTGCAGGGATACATTGGATGTCAAGACACGTGGAAAAAACGTACAAAACAAGAGATAGGAGACATCAAGATTTTGGACGAATTTTTTAACAATTTTCAAATTTTCAGAAAGGATGTTCCAGATAAGGTCAAAAACTACATACTCAGATCTTCACCAAACTTTGCAGGGATACATTGGATGTCAAGACACGTGGAAAAAACGTACAAAACAAGAGATAGGAGACATCAAGATTTTGGACGAATTTTTTAACAATTTTCAAATTTTCAGAAAGGATGTTCCAGATAA
This sequence comes from Lepisma saccharinum, assembly GCF_977018435.1. NCBI lineage: Eukaryota > Metazoa > Arthropoda > Insecta > Zygentoma > Lepismatidae > Lepisma > Lepisma saccharinum. The sequence continues at coordinate 615,152 of NW_028142909.1, forward strand.
GGTCAAAAACGACATACTCAGATCTTCACCAAACTTTGCAGGGATACATTGGATATCAAGACACGTGGAAAAAACGTACAACACAAGAGATTGGAGACATCAAGATTTTGGACGAATTTTTTAAGAATTTTCAAATTTTCAGATAGGAGGTTCAAGATAAGGTCAAAAACGACATACTCAGATCTTCACCAAACTTTGTAGGGATACATTGGATGTCAAGACACGTGGAAAAAACGTACAAAACAAGAGATTGGAGACATCAAGATTTTGGACGAATTTTTTAAGAATTTTCAAATTTTCAGATAGGAGGTTCCAGATGAGGTCAAAAACTACATACTCAGATCTTCACCAAGCTTTGCAGGAATACTTTGCATGTCAAGACACGTGGAAAAAACGTACAAAACAAGAGATCGGAGACATCAAGATTTTGGACGAATTTTTTAAGAATTTTCAAATTTTCAGATGGGAGGTTCCAGATAAGGTCAAAAACTACATACTCAGATCTTCACCAAACATTGCAGGGATACATTGGATGTCAAGACACGTGGAAAAAACGTACAAAACAAGAGATTGGAGACATCAAGATTTTGGACGAATTTTTTAAGAATTTTCAAATTTTCAGATAGGAGGTTCCAGATGAGGTCAAAAACTACATACTCAGATCTTCACCAAACTTTGCAGGAATACTTTGCATGTCAAGACACGTGGAAAAAACGTACAAAACAAGAGATCGGAGACATCAAGATTTTCGACGAATTTTTTAAGAATTTTCAAATTTTCAGATGGGAGGTTCCAGATAAGGTCAAAAACGACATACTCAGATCTTCACCAAACTTTGCAGGGATCCATTGGAGGTCGAGACACGTGGAAAAAACGTACAAAACAAGAGATTGGAGACATCAAGATTTTGGACGAATTTTTTAAGAATTTTCAAATTTTCAGATAGGAGGTTCCATATAAGGTCAAAAACTACATACTCAGATCTTCACCAAACTTTGCAGGGATACATTGGATGTCAAGACACGTGGAAAAAACGTACAAAACAAGAGATTGGAGACATCAAGATTTTCGACGAATTTTTTAAGAATTTTCAAATTTTCAGAAAGGATGTTCCAGTTAAGGTCAAAAACGACATACTCAGATCTTCACCAAACTTTGCAGGGATCCATTGGAGGTCGAGACACGTGGAAAAAACGTACAAAACAAGAGATTGGAGACATCAAGATTTTGGACGAATTTTTGAAGAATTTTCAAATTTTCAGATAGGAGGTTCCAGATAAGGTCTAAAACTACATACTCAGATCTCCACCAAACATTGCAGGAATACATTGGATGTCAAGACACGTGGAAAAAACGTACAAAACAAGAGATTGGAGACATCAAGATTTTCGACGAATTTTTGAAGAATTTTCAAATTTTCAGATCGGAGGTTCCAGATAAGGTCAAAAACTACATACTCAGATCTTCACCAAACGTTGCAGGGATACTTTGCATGTCAAGACACGTGGAAAAAACGTACAAAACAAAAGATTGGAGACATCAAGATTTTCGACGAATTTTTTAAGAATTTTCAAATTTTCAGATGGGAGGTTCCAGATAAGGTCAAAAACGACATACTCAGATCTTCACCAAACTTTGCATGGATACATTGGATGTCAAGACACGTGGAAAAAACGTACAAAACAAGAGATTGGAGACATCAAGATTTTGGACGAATTTTTTAAGAATTCTCAAATTTTCAGAAAGGAGGTTCCATATAAGGTCAAAAACTACATACTCAGATCTTCACCAAACTTTGCAGGGATACATTGGATGTCAAGACACGTGGAAAAAACGTACAAAACAAGAGATTGGGGTCATCAAGATTTTGGACGAATTTTTTAAGAATTTTCAAATTTTCAGATGGGAGGTTCAATATAAGGTCAAAAACTACATACTCAGATCTTCACCAAACTTTGCATGGATACATTGGATGTCAAGACACGTGGAAAAAACGTACAAAACAAGAGATTGGGGTCATCAAGATTTTGGACGGATTTTTTAGGAATTTTCAAATTTTCAGATGGGAGGTTCCAGATAAGGTCAAAAACTACATACTCAGATCTTCACCAAACTTTGCAGGGATACATTGGATGTCAAGACACGTGGAAAAAACGTACAAAAAAGAGATTGGAGACATCAAGATTTTGGACGAATTTTTTAACAATTTTCAAATTTTCAGAAAGGATGTTCCAGATAAGGTCAAAAACGACATACTCAGATCTTCACCAAACTTTGCAGGGATACATTGGATATCAAGACACGTGGAAAAAACGTACAAAACAAGAGATTGGAGACATCAAGATTTTGGACGAATTTTTTAAGAATTTTCAAATTTTCAGATAGGAGGTTCCAGATAAGGTCAAAAACTACATACTCAGATCTTCACCAAACTTTGCAGGGATACATTGGATGTCAAGACACGTGGAAAAAACGTACAAAACAAGAGATTGGGGTCATCAAGATTTTGGACGGATTTTTTAGGAATTTTCAAATGTTCAGATGGGAGGTTCCAGATAAGGTCAAAAACTACATACTCAGATCTTCACCAAACATTGCAGGGATACATTGGATGTCAAGACACGTGGAAAAAACGTACAAAACAAGAGATTGGAGACATCAAAATTTTGGACGAATTTTTTAAGAATTTTCAAATTTTCAGATAGGAGGTTCCAGATGAGGTCAAAAACTACATACTCAGATCTTCACCAAACTTTGCAGGAATACTTTGCATGTCAAGACACGTGGAAAAAACGTACAAAACAAGAGATCGGAGACATCAAGATTTTCGACGAATTTTTTAAGAATTTTCAAATTTTCAGATGGGAGGTTCCAGATAAGGTCAAAAACGACATACTCAGATCTTCACCAAACTTTGCATGGATACATTGGATGTCAAGACACGTGGAAAAAACATACAAAACATAGGATTGGTGACATCAAGATTTTGGACTAATTTTTTAAGAATTTTCAAATTTTCAGATAGGAGGTTCCATATAAGGTCAAAAACTACATACTCAGATCTTCACCAAACTTTGCAGGGATACATTGGAGGTCGAGACACGTGGAAAAAAAGTACAAAACAAGAGATTGGGGTCATCAAGATTTTGGACGGATTTTTTAGGAATTTTCAAATTTTCAGATGGGAGGTTCCAGATAAGGTCAAAAACTACATACTCAGATCTTCACCAAACATTGCAGGGATACATTGGATGTCAAGACACGTGGAAAAAACGTACAAAACAAGAGATTGGAGACATCAAGATTTTGGACGAATTTTTTAAGAATTTTCAAATTTTCAGATAGGAGGTTCCAGATGAGGTCAAAAACTACATACTCAGATCTTCACCAAACTTTGCAGGAATACTTTGCATGTCAAGACACGTGGAAAAAACGTACAAAACAAGAGATCGGAGACATCAAGATTTTCGACGAATTTTTTAAGAATTTTCAAATTTTCAGATGGGAGGTTCCAGATAAGGTCAAAAACGACATACTCAGATCTTCACCAAACTTTGCAGGGATCCATTGGAGGTCGAGACACGTGGAAAAAACGTACAAAACAAGAGATTGGAGACATCAAGATTTTGGACGAATTTTTTAAGAATTTTCAAATTTTCAGATAGGAGGTTCCATATAAGGTCAAAAACTACATACTCAGATCTTCACCAAACTTTGCAGGGATACATTGGATGTCAAGACACGTGGAAAAAACGTACAAAACAAGAGATTGGAGACATCAAGATTTTCGACGAATTTTTTAAGAATTTTCAAATTTTCAGAAAGGATGTTCCAGATAAGGTCAAAAACGACATACTCAGATCTTCACCAAACTTTGCAGGGATCCATTGGAGGTCGAGACACGTGGAAAAAACGTACAAAACAAGAGATTGGAGACATCAAGATTTTGGACGAATTTTTGAAGAATTTTCAAATTTTCAGATAGGAGGTTCCAGATAAGGTCTAAAACTACATACTCAGATCTCCACCAAACATTGCAGGAATACATTGGATGTCAAGACACGTGGAAAAAACGTACAAAACAAGAGATTGGAGACATCAAGATTTTCGACGAATTTTTGAAGAATTTTCAAATTTTCAGATAGGAGGTTCCAGATAAGGTCAAAAACTACATACTCAGATCTTCACCAAACGTTGCAGGGATACTTTGCATGTCAAGACACGTGGAAAAAACGTACAAAACAAAAGATTGGAGACATCAAGATTTTCGACGAATTTTTTAAGAATTTTCAAATTTTCAGATGGGAGGTTCCAGATAAGGTCAAAAACGACATACTCAGATCTTCACCAAACTTTGCATGGATACATTGGATGTCAAGACACGTGGAAAAAACGTACAAAACAAGAGATTGGAGACATCAAGATTTTGGACGAATTTTTTAAGAATTCTCAAATTTTCAGAAAGGAGGTTCCATATAAGGTCAAAAACTACATACTCAGATCTTCACCAAACTTTGCAGGGATACTTTGGATGTCAAGACACGTGGAAAAAACGTACAAAACAAGAGATTGGGGTCGTCAAGATTTTGGACGAATTTTTTAAGAATTTTCAAATTTTCAGATGGGAGGTTCAATATAAGGTCAAAAACTACATACTTAGATCTTCACCAAACTTTGCATGGATACATTGGATGTCAAGACACGTGGAAAAAACATACAAAACATAGGATTCGGAACATCAAGATTTTGGTCGAATTTTTTAAGAATTTTCAAATTTTCAGATAGGAGGTTCCATATAAGGTCAAAAACTACATACTCAGATCTTCACCAAACATTGCAGGAATACATTGGATGTCAAGACACGTGGAAAAAACGTACAAAACAAGAGATTGGGGTCATCAAGATTTTGCACGGATTTTTTAGGAATTTTCAAATTTTCAGATGGGAGGTTCCAGATAAGGTCAAAAACTACATACTCAGATCTTCACCAAACTTTGCAGGGATACATTGGATGTCAAGACACGTGGAAAAAACGTACAAAACAAGAGATTGGAGACATCAAGATTTTGGACGAATTTTTTAAGAATTTTCAAATTTTCAGATAGGAGGTTCCATATAAGGTCAAAAACTACATACTCAGATCTTCACCAAACTTTGGATGGATACATTATGTGTCAAGACACGTGGAAAAACGTACAAAACAAGAGATTGGAGACATCAAGATATTGGTCGAATTTTTTAAGAATTTTCAAATTTTCAGATGGGAGGTTCCAGATAAGGTCAAAAACAACATACTCAGATCTTCACCAAACTTTGCAGGGATACATTGGATGTCAAGACACGTGGAAAAAACGTACAAAACAAGAGATAGAAGACATCAAGATTTTGGACGAATTTTTTAACAATTTTCAAATTTTCAGAAAGGATGTTCCAGATAAGGTCAAAAACTACATACTCAGATCTTCACCAAACTTTGCAGGGATACATTGGATGTCAAGACACGTGGAAAAAACGTACAAAACAAGAGATAGGAGACATCAAGATTTTGGACGAATTTTTTAACAATTTTCAAATTTTCAGAAAGGATGTTCCAGATAAGGTCAAAAACGACATACTCAGATCTTCACCAAACTTTGCAGGGATACATTGGATATCAAGACACGTGGAAAAAACGTACAAAACAAGAGATTGGAGACATCAAGATTTTGGACGAATTTTTTAAGAATTTTCAAATTTTCAGATAGGAGGTTCCAGATAAGGTCAAAAACGACATACTCAGATCTTCACCAAACTTTGCAGGGATACATTGGATGTCAAGACACGTGGAAAAAACGTACAAAACAAGAGATTGGAGACATCAAGATTTTGGACGAATTTTTTAAGAATTTTCAAATTTTCAGATAGGAGGTTCCAGATGAGGTCAAAAACTACATACTCAGATCTTCACCAAGCTTTGCAGGAATACTTTGCATGTCAAGACACGTGGAAAAAACGTACAAAACAAGAGATCGGAGACATCAAGATTTTGGACGAATTTTTTAAGAATTTTCAAATTTTCAGATGGGAGGTTCCAGATAAAGTCAAAAACTACATACTCAGATCTTCACCAAACATTGCAGGGATACATTGGATGTCAAGACACGTGGAAAAAACGTACAAAACAAGAGATTGGAGACATCAAGATTTTGGACGAATTTTTTAAGAATTTTCAAATTTTCAGATAGGAGGTTCCAGATGAGGTCAAAAACTACATACTCAGATCTTCACCAAACTTTGCAGGAATACTTTGCATGTCAAGACACGTGGAAAAAACGTACAAAACAAGAGATCGGAGACATCAAGATTTTCGACGAATTTTTTAAGAATTTTCAAATTTTCACATGGGAGGTTCCAGATAAGGTCAAAAACGACATACTCAGATCTTCACCAAACTTTGCAGGGATCCATTGGAGGTCGAGACACGTGGAAAAAACGTACAAAACAAGAGATTGGAGACATCAAGATTTTGGACGAATTTTTTAAGAATTTTCAAATTTTCAGATAGGAGGTTCCATATAAGGTCAAAAACTACATACTCAGATCTTCACCAAACTTTGCAGGGATACATTGGATGTCAAGACACGTGGAAAAAACGTACAAAACAAGAGATTGGAGACATCAAGATTTTCGACGAATTTTTTAAGAATTTTCAAATTTTCAGAAAGGATGTTCCAGTTAAGGTCAAAAACGACATACTCAGATCTTCACCAAACTTTGCAGGGATCCATTGGAGGTCGAGACACGTGGAAAAAACGTACAAAACAAGAGATTGGAGACATCAAGATTTTGGACGAATTTTTGAAGAATTTTCAAATTTTCAGATAGGAGGTTCCAGATAAGGTCTAAAACTACATACTCAGATCTCCACCAAACATTGCAGGAATACATTGGATGTCAAGACACGTGGAAAAAACGTACAAAACAAGAGATTGGAGACATCAAGATTTTCGACGAATTTTTGAAGAATTTTCAAATTTTCAGATCGGAGGTTCCAGATAAGGTCAAAAACTACATACTCAGATCTTCACCAAACGTTGCAGGAATACTTTGCATGTCAAGACACGTGGAAAAAACGTACAAAACAAAAGATTGGAGACATCAAGATTTTCGACGAATTTTTTAAGAATTTTCAAATTTTCAGATGGGAGGTTCCAGATAAGGTCAAAAACGACATACTCAGATCTTCACCAAACTTTGCATGGATACATTGGATGTCAAGACACGTGGAAAAAACGTACAAAACAAGAGATTGGAGACATCAAGATTTTGGACGAATTTTTTAAGAATTCTCAAATTTTCAGAAAGGAGGTTCCATATAAGGTCAAAAACTACATACTCAGATCTTCACCAAACTTTGCAGGGATACATTGGATGTCAAGACACGTGGAAAAAACGTACAAAACAAGAGATTGGGGTCATCAAGATTTTGGACGAATTTTTTAAGAATTTTCAAATTTTCAGATGGGAGGTTCAATATAAGGTCAAAAACTACATACTCAGATCTTCACCAAACTTTGCATGGATACATTGGATGTCAAGACACGTGGAAAAAACGTACAAAACAAGAGATTGGGGTCATCAAGATTTTGGACGGATTTTTTAGGAATTTTCAAATTTTCAGATGGGAGGTTCCAGATAAGGTCAAAAACTACATACTCAGATCTTCACCAAACTTTGCAGGGATACATTGGATGTCAAGACACGTGGAAAAAACGTACAAAAAAGAGATTGGAGACATCAAGATTTTGGACGAATTTTTTAACAATTTTCAAATTTTCAGAAAGGATGTTCCAGATAAGGTCAAAAACGACATACTCAGATCTTCACCAAACTTTGCAGGGATACATTGGATATCAAGACACGTGGAAAAAACGTACAAAACAAGAGATTGGAGACATCAAGATTTTGGACGAATTTTTTAAGAATTTTCAAATTTTCAGATAGGAGGTTCCAGATAAGGTCAAAAACTACATACTCAGATCTTCACCAAACTTTGCAGGGATACATTGGATGTCAAGACACGTGGAAAAAACGTACAAAACAAGAGATTGGGGTCATCAAGATTTTGGACGGATTTTTTAGGAATTTTCAAATGTTCAGATGGGAGGTTCCAGATAAGGTCAAAAACTACATACTCAGATCTTCACCAAACATTGCAGGGATACATTGGATGTCAAGACACGTGGAAAAAACGTACAAAACAAGAGATTGGAGACATCAAAATTTTGGACGAATTTTTTAAGAATTTTCAAATTTTCAGATAGGAGGTTCCAGATGAGGTCAAAAACTACATACTCAGATCTTCACCAAACTTTGCAGGAATACTTTGCATGTCAAGACACGTGGAAAAAACGTACAAAACAAGAGATCGGAGACATCAAGATTTTCGACGAATTTTTTAAGAATTTTCAAATTTTCAGATGGGAGGTTCCAGATAAGGTCAAAAACGACATACTCAGATCTTCACCAAACTTTGCATGGATACATTGGATGTCAAGACACGTGGAAAAAACATACAAAACATAGGATTGGTGACATCAAGATTTTGGACGAATTTTTTAAGAATTTTCAAATTTTCAGATAGGAGGTTCCATATAAGGTCAAAAACTACATACTCAGATCTTCACCAAACTTTGCAGGGATACATTGGAGGTCGAGACACGTGGAAAAAAAGTACAAAACAAGAGATTGGGGTCATCAAGATTTTGGACGGATTTTTTAGGAATTTTCAAATTTTCAGATGGGAGGTTCCAGATAAGGTCAAAAACTACATACTCAGATCTTCACCAAACATTGCAGGGATACATTGGATGTCAAGACACGTGGAAAAAACGTACAAAACAAGAGATTGGAGACATCAAGATTTTGGACGAATTTTTTAAGAATTTTCAAATTTTCAGATAGGAGGTTCCAGATGAGGTCAAAAACTACATACTCAGATCTTCACCAAACTTTGCAGGAATACTTTGCATGTCAAGACACGTGGAAAAAACGTACAAAACAAGAGATCGGAGACATCAAGATTTTCGACGAATTTTTTAAGAATTTTCAAATTTTCAGATGGGAGGTTCCAGATAAGGTCAAAAACGACATACTCAGATCTTCACCAAACTTTGCAGGGATCCATTGGAGGTCGAGACACGTGGAAAAAACGTACAAAACAAGAGATTGGAGACATCAAGATTTTGGACGAATTTTTTAAGAATTTTCAAATTTTCAGATAGGAGGTTCCATATAAGGTCAAAAACTACATACTCAGATCTTCACCAAACTTTGCAGGGATACATTGGATGTCAAGACACGTGGAAAAAACGTACAAAACAAGAGATTGGAGACATCAAGATTTTCGACGAATTTTTTAAGAATTTTCAAATTTTCAGAAAGGATGTTCCAGATAAGGTCAAAAACGACATACTCAGATCTTCACCAAACTTTGCAGGGATCCATTGGAGGTCGAGACACGTGGAAAAAACGTACAAAACAAGAGATTGGAGACATCAAGATTTTGGACGAATTTTTGAAGAATTTTCAAATTTTCAGATAGGAGGTTCCAGATAAGGTCTAAAACTACATACTCAGATCTCCACCAAACATTGCAGGAATACATTGGATGTCAAGACACGTGGAAAAAACGTACAAAACAAGAGATTGGAGACATCAAGATTTTCGACGAATTTTTGAAGAATTTTCAAATTTTCAGATAGGAGGTTCCAGATAAGGTCAAAAACTACATACTCAGATCTTCACCAAACGTTGCAGGGATACTTTGCATGTCAAGACACGTGGAAAAAACGTACAAAACAAAAGATTGGAGACATCAAGATTTTCGACGAATTTTTTAAGAATTTTCAAATTTTCAGATGGGAGGTTCCAGATAAGGTCAAAAACGACATACTCAGATCTTCACCAAACTTTGCATGGATACATTGGATGTCAAGACACGTGGAAAAAACGTACAAAACAAGAGATTGGAGACATCAAGATTTTGGACGAATTTTTTAAGAATTCTCAAATTTTCAGAAAGGAGGTTCCATATAAGGTCAAAAACTACATACTCAGATCTTCACCAAACTTTGCAGGGATACTTTGGATGTCAAGACACGTGGAAAAAACGTACAAAACAAGAGATTGGGGTCGTCAAGATTTTGGACGAATTTTTTAAGAATTTTCAAATTTTCAGATGGGAGGTTCAATATAAGGTCAAAAACTACATACTCAGATCTTCACCAAACTTTGCATGGATACATTGGATGTCAAGACACGTGGAAAAAACATACAAAACATAGGATTCGGAACATCAAGATTTTGGTCGAATTTTTTAAGAATTTTCAAATTTTCAGATAGGAGGTTCCATATAAGGTCAAAAACTACATACTCAGATCTTCACCAAACATTGCAGGAATACATTGGATGTCAAGACACGTGGAAAAAACGTACAAAACAAGAGATTGGGGTCATCAAGATTTTGCACGGATTTTTTAGGAATTTTCAAATTTTCAGATGGGAGGTTCCAGATAAGGTCAAAAACTACATACTCAGATCTTCACCAAACTTTGCAGGGATACATTGGATGTCAAGACACGTGGAAAAAACGTACAAAACAAGAGATTGGAGACATCAAGATTTTGGACGAATTTTTTAAGAATTTTCAAATTTTCAGATAGGAGGTTCCATATAAGGTCAAAAACTACATACTCAGATCTTCACCAAACTTTGGATGGATACATTATGTGTCAAGACACGTGGAAAAACGTACAAAACAAGAGATTGGAGACATCAAGATATTGGTCGAATTTTTTAAGAATTTTCAAATTTTCAGATGGGAGGTTCCAGATAAGGTCAAAAACTACATACTCAGATCTTCACCAAACTTTGCAGGGATACATTGGATGTCAAGACACGTGGAAAAAACGTACAAAACAAGAGATAGGAGACATCAAGATTTTGGACGAATTTTTTAACAATTTTCAAATTTTCAGAAAGGATGTTCCAGATAAGGTCAAAAACTACATACTCAGATCTTCACCAAACTTTGCAGGGATACATTGGATGTCAAGACACGTGGAAAAAACGTACAAAACAAGAGATAGGAGACATCAAGATTTTGGACGAATTTTTTAACAATTTTCAAATTTTCAGAAAGGATGTTCCAGATAAGGTCAAAAACGACATACTCAGATCTTCACCAAACTTTGCAGGGATACATTGGATATCAAGACACGTGGAAAAAACGTACAAAACAAGAGATTGGAGACATCAAGATTTTGGACGAATTTTTTAAGAATTTTCAAATTTTCAGATAGGAGGTTCCAGATAAGGTCAAAAACGACATACTCAGATCTTCACCAAACTTTGCAGGGATACATTGGATGTCAAGACACGTGGAAAAAACGTACAAAACAAGAGATTGGAAACATCAAGATTTTGGACGATTTTTTTAAGAATTTTCAAATTTTCAGATAGGAGGTTCCAGATGAGGTCAAAAACTACATACTCAGATCTTCACCAAGCTTTGCAGGAATACTTTGCATGTCAAGACACGTGGAAAAAACGTACAAAACAAGAGATCGGAGACATCAAGATTTTGGACGAATTTTTTAAGAATTTTCAAATTTTCAGATGGGAGGTTCCAGATAAGGTCAAAAACTACATACTCAGATCTTCACCAAACATTGCAGGGATACATTGGATGTCAAGACACGTGGAAAAAACGTACAAAACAAGAGATTGGAGACATCAAGATTTTGGACGAATTTTTTAAGAATTTTCAAATTTTCAGATAGGAGGTTCCAGATGAGGTCAAAAACTACATACTCAGATCTTCACCAAACTTTGCAGGAATACTTTGCATGTCAAGACACGTGGAAAAAACGTACAAAACAAGAGATCGGAGACATCAAGATTTTCGACGAATTTTTTAAGAATTTTCAAATTTTCAGATGGGAGGTTCCAGATAAGGTCAAAAACGACATACTCAGATCTTCACCAAACTTTGCAGGGATCCATTGGAGGTCGAGACACGTGGAAAAAACGTACAAAACAAGAGATTGGAGACATCAAGATTTTGGACGAATTTTTTAAGAATTTTCAAATTTTCAGATAGGAGGTTCCATATAAGGTCAAAAACTACATACTCAGATCTTCACCAAACTTTGCAGGGATACATTGGATGTCAAGACACGTGGAAAAAACGTACAAAACAAGAGATTGGAGACATCAAGATTTTCGACGAATTTTTTAAGAATTTTCAAATTTTCAGAAAGGATGTTCCAGTTAAGGTCAAAAACGACATACTCAGATCTTCACCAAACTTTGCAGGGATCCATTGGAGGTCGAGACACGTGGAAAAAACGTACAAAACAAGAGATTGGAGACATCAAGATTTTGGACGAATTTTTGAAGAATTTTCAAATTTTCAGATAGGAGGTTCCAGATAAGGTCTAAAACTACATACTCAGATCTCCACCAAACATTGCAGGAATACATTGGATGTCAAGACACGTGGAAAAAACGTACAAAACAAGAGATTGGAGACATCAAGATTTTCGACGAATTTTTGAAGAATTTTCAAATTTTCAGATCGGAGGTTCCAGATAAGGTCAAAAACTACATACTCAGATCTTCACCAAACGTTGCAGGGATACTTTGCATGTCAAGACACGTGGAAAAAACGTACAAAACAAAAGATTGGAGACATCAAGATTTTCGACGAATTTTTTAATAATTTTCAAATTTTCAGATGGGAGGTTCCAGATAAGGTCAAAAACGACATACTCAGATCTTCACCAAACTTTGCATGGATACATTGGATGTCAAGACACGTGGAAAAAACGTACAAAACAAGAGATTGGAGACATCAAGATTTTGGACGAATTTTTTAAGAATTCTCAAATTTTCAGAAAGGAGGTTCCATATAAGGTCAAAAACTACATACTCAGATCTTCACCAAACTTTGCAGGGATACATTGGATGTCAAGACACGTGGAAAAAACGTACAAAACAAGAGATTGGGGTCATCAAGATTTTGGACGAATTTTTTAAGAATTTTCAAATTTTCAGATGGGAGGTTCAATATAAGGTCAAAAACTACATACTCAGATCTTCACCAAACTTTGCATGGATACATTGGATGTCAAGACACGTGGAAAAAACATACAAAACATAGGATTGGGGACATCAAGATTTTGGTCGAATTTTTTAAGAATTTTCAAATTTTCAGATAGGAGGTTCCATATAAGGTCAAAAACTACATACTCAGATCTTCACCAAACATTGCAGGAATACATTGGATGTCAAGACACGTGGAAAAAACGTACAAAACAAGAGATTGGGGTCATCAAGATTTTGCACGGATTTTTTAGGAATTTTCAAATTTTCAGATGGGAGGTTCCAGATAAGGTCAAAAACTACATACTCAGATCTTCACCAAACTTTGCAGGGATACATTGGATGTCAAGACACGTGGAAAAAACGTACAAAACAAGAGATTGGAGACATCAAGATTTTGGACGAATTTTTTAAGAATTTTCAAATTTTCAGATAGGAGGTTCCATATAAGGTCAAAAACTACATACTCAGATCTTCACCAAACTTTGCATGGATACATTATGTGTCAAGACACGTGGAAAAAACGTACAAAACAAAAGATTGGAGACATCAAGATTTTGGTCGAATTTTTTAAGAATTTTCAAATTTTCAGATGGGAGGTTCCAGATAAGGTCAAAAACTACATACTCAGATCTTCACCAAACTTTGCAGGGATACATTGGATGTCAAGACACGTGGAAAAAACGTACAAAAAAGAGATTGGAGACATCAAGATTTTGGACGAATTTTTTAACAATTTTCAAATTTTCAGAAAGGATGTTCCAGATAAGGTCAAAAACGACATACTCAGATCTTCACCAAACTTTGCAGGGATACATTGGATATCAAGACACGTGGAAAAAACGTACAAAACAAGAGATTGGAGACATCAAGATTTTGGACGAATTTTTTAAGAATTTTCAAATTTTCAGATAGGAGGTTCCAGATAAGGTCAAAAACTACATACTCAGATCTTCACCAAACTTTGCAGGGATACATTGGATGTCAAGACACGTGGAAAAAACGTACAAAACAAGAGATTGGGGTCATCAAGATTTTGGACGGATTTTTTAGGAATTTTCAAATTTTCAGATGGGAGGTTCCAGATAAGGTCAAAAACTACATACTCAGATCTTCACCAAACATTGCAGGGATACATTGGATGTCAAGACACGTGGAAAAAACGTACAAAACAAGAGATTGGAGACATCAAAATTTTGGACGAATTTTTTAAGAATTTTCAAATTTTCAGATAGGAGGTTCCAGATGAGGTCAAAAACTACATACTCAGATCTTCACCAAACTTTGCAGGAATACTTTGCATGTCAAGACACGTGGAAAAAACGTACAAAAGAAGAGATTGGAGACATCAAGATTTTGGTCGAATTTTTTAAGAATTTTCAAATTTTCAGATGGGAGGTTCCAGATAAGGTCAAAAACTACATACTCAGATCTTCACCAAAATTTGCAGGGATACATTGGATGTCAAGACACGTGGAAAAAACGTACAAAACAAGAGATTGGAGACATCAAGATTTTGGACGAATTTTTTAAGAATTTTCAAATTTTCAGATAGGAGGTTCCAGATAAGATCAAAAACTACATACTCAGATCTTCACCAAACTTTGCAGGGATACATTGGATGTCAAGACACGTGGAAAAAAAGTACAAAACAAGAGATTGGGGTCATCAAGATTTTGGACGGATTTTTTAGGAATTTTCAAATTTTCAGATAGGAGGTTCCAGATAAGGTCAAAAACTACATACTCAGATCTTCACCAAACTTTGCAGGGATACATTGGATGTCAAGACACGTGGAAAAAACGTACAAAACAAGAGATTGGGGTCATCAAGATTTTGGACGGATTTTTTAGGAATTTTCAAATTTTCAGATGGGAGGTTCCAGATAAGGTCAAAAACTACATACTCAGATCTTCACCAAACATTGCAGGGATACATTGGATGTCAAGACACGTGGAAAAAACGTACAAAACAAGAGATTGGAGACATCAATATTTTGGACGAATTTTTAAAGAATTTTCAAATTTTCAG
The DNA here is from genome assembly GCF_977018435.1 of Lepisma saccharinum. Taxonomy (NCBI): domain Eukaryota; kingdom Metazoa; phylum Arthropoda; class Insecta; order Zygentoma; family Lepismatidae; genus Lepisma; species Lepisma saccharinum. Next base: position 630,329 of record NW_028142909.1, read on the forward strand.
ATAGGAGGTTCCATATAAGGTCAAAAACTACATACTCAGATCTTCACCAAACTTTGCAGGGATACATTGGATGTCAAGACACGTGGAAAAAACGTACAAAACAAGAGATTGGAGACATCAAGATTTTCGACGAATTTTTTAAGAATTTTCAAATTTTCAGAAAGGATGTTCCAGATAAGGTCAAAAACGACATACTCAGATCTTCACCAAACTTTGCAGGGATACATTGGAGGTCGAGACACGTGGAAAAAACGTACAAAACAAGAGATTGGAGACATCAAGATTTTGGACGAATTTTTGAAGAATTTTCAAATTTTCAGATAGGAGGTTCCAGATAAGATCAAAAACTACATACTCAGATCTCAACCAAACATTGCAGGGATATATTGGATGTCAAGACACGTGGAAAAAACGTACAAAACAAGAGATTGGAGACATCAAGATTTTCGACGAATTTTTGAAGAATTTTCGAATTTTCAGATAGGAGGTTCCAGATAAGGTCAAAAACTACATACTCAGATCTTCACCAAACGTTGCAGGGATACTTTGCATGTCAAGACACGTGGAAAAAACGTACAAAACAAGAGATTGGAGACATCAAGATTTTCGACGAATTTTTTAAGAATTTTCAAATTTTCAGATGGGAGGTTCCAGATAAGGTCAAAAACGACATACTCAGATCTTCACCAAACTTTGCATGGATACATTGGATGTCAAGACACGTGGAAAAAACGTACAAAACAAGAGATTGGAGACATCAAGATTTTGGACGAATTTTTTAAGAATTCTCAAATTTTCAGAAAGGAGGTTCCATATAAGGTCAAAAACTACAAACTCAGATCTTCACCAAACTTTGCAGGGATACATTGGATGTCAAGACACGTGGAAAAAACGTACAAAACAAGAGATTGGGGTCATCAAGATTTTGGACGAATTTTTTAAGAATTTTCAAATTTTCAGAAAGGAGGTTCCATATAAGGTCAAAAACTACATACTCAGATCTTCACCAAACTTTGCAAGGATACATTGAATGTCAAGACACGTGGAAAAAACGTACAAAACAAGAGATTGGGGTCATCAAGATTTTGGACGGATTTTTTAGGAATTTTCAAATTTTCAGATGGGAGGTTCCAGATAAGGTCAAAAACTACATACTCAGATCTTCACCAAACTTTGCAGGGATACATTGGATGTCAAGACACGTGGAAAAAACGTACAAAACAAGAGATTGGAGACATCAAGATTTTGGACGAATTTTTTAAGAATTTTTAAATTTTCAGATAGGAGGTTCCATATAAGGTCAAAAACTACATACTCAGATCTTCACCAAACTTTGCATGGATACATTATGTGTCAAGACACGTGGAAAAAACGTACAAAACAAGAGATTGGAGACATCAAGATATTGGTCGAATTTTTTAAGAATTTTCAAATTTTCAGATGGGAGGTTCCAGATAAGGTCAAACACTACATACTCAGATCTTCACCAAACTTTGCAGGGATACATTGGATGTCAAGACACGTGGAAAAAACGTACAAAACAAGAGATAGGAGACATCAAGATTTTGGACGAATTTTTTAACAATTTTCAAATTTTCAGAAAGGATGTTCCAGATAAGGTCAAAAACAACATACTCAGATCTTCACCAAACTTTGCAGGGATACATTGGATATCAAGACACGTGGAAAAAACGTACAAAACAAGAGATTGGAGACATCAAGATTTTGGACGAATTTTTTAAGAATTTTCAAATTTTCAGATAGGAGGTTCCAGATAAGATCAAAAACTACATACTCAGATCTTCACCAAACTTTGCAGGGATACATTGGATGTCAAGACACGTGGAAAAAAAGTACAAAACAAGAGATTGGGGTCATCAAGATTTTGGACGGATTTTTTAGGAATTTTCAAATTTTCAGATGGGAGGTTCCAGATAAGGTCAAAAACTACATACTCAGATCTTCACCAAACATTGCAGGGATACATTGGATGTCAAGACACATGGAAAAAACGTAGAAAACAAGAGATTGGAGACATCAAGATTTTGGACGAATTTTTTAAGAATTTTCAAATTTTCAGATAGGAGGTTCCAGATGAGGTCAAAAACTACATACTCAGATCTTCACCAAACTTTGCAGGAATACTTTGCATGTCAAGACACGTGGAAAAAACGTACAAAACAAGAGATCGGAGACATCAAGATTTTCGACGAATTTTTTAAGAATTTTCAAATTTTCAGATGGGAGGTTCCAGATAAGGTCAAAAACGACATACTCAGATCTTCACCAAACTTTGCAGGGATCCATTGGAGGTCGAGACACGTGGAAAAAAACGTACAAAACAAGAGATTGGAGACATCAAGATTTTGGACGAATTTTTTAAGAATTTTCAAATTTTCAGATAGGAGGTTCCATATAAGGTCAAAAACTACATACTCAGATCTTCACCAAACTTTGCAGGGATACATTGGATGTCAAGACACGTGGAAAAAACGTACAAAACAAGAGATTGGAGACATCAAGATTTTCGACGAATTTTTTAAGAATTTTCAAATTTTCAGAAAGGATGTTCCAGATAAGGTCAAAAACGACATACTCAGATCTTCACCAAACTTTGCAGGGATCCATTGGAGGTCGAGACACGTGGAAAAAACGTACAAAACAAGAGATTGGAGACATCAAGATTTTGGACGAATTTTTGAAGAATTTTCAAATTTTCAGATAGGAGGTTCCAGATAAGGTCTAAAACTACATACTCAGATCTCCACCAAACATTGCAGGAATACATTGGATGTCAAGACACGTGGAAAAAACGTACAAAACAAGAGATTGGAGACATCAAGATTTTCGACGAATTTTTGAAGAATTTTCAAATTCTCAGATAGGAGGTTCCAGATAAGGTCAAAAACTACATACTCAGATCTTCACCAAACGTTGCAGGGATACTTTGCATGTCAAGACACGTGGAAAAAACGTACAAAACAAAAGATTGGAGACATCAAGATTTTCGACGAATTTTTTAAGAATTTTCAAATTTTCAGATGGGAGGTTCCAGATAAGGTCAAAAACGACATACTCAGATCTTCACCAAACTTTGCATGGATACATTGGATGTCAAGACACGTGGAAAAAACGTAGAAAACAAGAGATTGGAGACATCAAGATTTTGGACGAATATTTTAAGAATTCTCAAATTTTCAGAAAGGAGGTTCCATATAAGGTCAAAAACTACATACTCAGATCTTTACCAAACTTTGCAGGGATACTTTGGATGTCAAGACACGTGGAAAAAACGTACAAAACAAGAGATTGGGGTCATCAAGATTTTGGACGAATTTTTTAAGAATTTTCAAATTTTCAGATGGGAGGTTCAATATAAGGTCAAAAACTACATACTCAGATCTTCACCAAACTTTGCATGGATACATTGGATGTCAAGACACGTGGAAAAAACATACAAAACATAGGATTCGGAACATCAAGATTTTGGTCGAATTTTTTAAGAATTTTCAAATTTTCAGATAGGAGGTTCCATATAAGGTCAAAAACTACATACTCAGATCTTCACCAAACATTGCAGGAATACATTGGATGTCAAGACACGTGGAAAAAACGTACAAAACAAGAGATTGGGGTCATCAAGATTTTGCACGGATTTTTTAGGAATTTTCAAATTTTCAGATGGGAGGTTCCAGATAAGGTCAAAAACTACATACTCAGATCTTCACCAAACTTTGCAGGGATACATTGGATGTCAAGACACGTGGAAAAAACGTACAAAACAAGAGATTGGAGACATCAAGATTTTGGACGAATTTTTTAAGAATTTTCAAATTTTCAGATAGGAGGTTCCATATAAGGTCAAAAACTACATACTCAGATCTTCACCAAACTTTGCATGGATACATTATGTGTCAAGACACGTGGAAAAAACGTACAAAACAAAAGATTGGAGACATCAAGATTTTGGTCGAATATTTTAAGAATTTTCAAATTTTCAGATGGGAGGTTCCAGATAAGGTCAAAAACTACATACTCAGATCTTCACCAAACTTTGCAGGGATACATTGGTTGTCAAGACACGTGGAAAAAACGTACAAAAAAGAGATTGGAGACATCAAGATATTGGACGAATTTTTTAACAATTTTCAAATTTTCAGAAAGGATGTTCCAGATAAGGTCAAAAACGACATACTCAGATCTTCACCAAACTTTGCAGGGATACATTGGATATCAAGACACGTGGAAAAAACGTACAAAACAAGAGATTGGAGACATCAAGATTTTGGACGAATTTTTTAAGAATTTTCAAATTTTCAGATAGGAGGTTCCATATAAGGTCAAAAACTACATACTCAGATCTTCACCAAACTTTGCAGGGATACATTGGATGTCAAGACACGTGGAAAAAACGTACAAAACAAGAGATTGGGGTCATCAAGATTTTGGACGGATTTTTTAGGAATTTTCAAATTTTCAGATGGGAGGTTCCAGATAAGGTCAAAAACTACATACTCAGATCTTCACCAAACATTGCAGGGATACATTGGATGTCAAGACACGTGGAAAAAACGTACAAAACAAGAGATTGGAGACATCAAAATTTTGGACGAATTTTTTAAGAATTTTCAAATTTTCAGATAGGAGGTTCCAGATGAGGTCAAAAACTACATAATCAGATCTTCACCAAACTTTGCAGGAATACTTTGCATGTCAAGACACGTGGAAAAAACGTACAAAACAAGAGATCGGAGACATCAAGATTTTCGACGAATTTTTTAAGAATTTTCAAATTTTCAGATGGGAGGTTCCAGATAAGGTCAAAAACGACATACTCAGATCTTCACCAAACTTTGCATGGATACATTGGATGTCAAGACACGTGGAAAAAACATACAAAACATAGGATTGGTGACATCAAGATTTTGGACGAATTTTTTAAGAATTTTCAAATTTTCAGATAGGAGGTTCCATATAAGGTCAAAAACTACATACTCAGATCTTCACCAAACTTTGCAGGGATAGATTGGATGTCAAGACACGTGGAAAAAACGTACAAAACAAGAGATTGGAGACATCAAGATTATGGACGAATTTTTTGAGAATTTTCAAATTTTCAGAAAGGAGGTTCCATATAAGGTCAAAAACTACATACTCAGATCTTCACCAAACTTTGCAGGGATACATTGGAGGTCAAGACACGTGGAAAAAACGTACAAAACAAGAGATTGGATACATCAAGATTTTCGACGAATTTTTTAAGAATTTTCAAATTTTCAGAAAGGATGTTCCAGATAAGGTCAAAAACGACATACTCAGATCTTCACCAAACTTTGCAGGGATACATTGGAGGTCGAGACACGTGGAAAAAACGTACAAAACAAGAGATTGGAGACATCTAGATTTTGGACGAATTTTTGAAGAATTTTCAAATTTTCTGATAGGAGGTCCCAGATAAGGTCAAAAACTACATACTCAGATCTCCACCAAACATTGCAGGGATACATTGGATGTCAAGACACGTGGAAAAAACGTACAAAACAAGAGATTGGAGACATCAAGATTTTCGACGAATTTTTGAAGAATTTTCAAATTTTCAGATAGGAGGTTCCAGATAAGGTCAAAAACTACATACTCAGATCTTCACCAAACGTTGCAGGGATACTTTGCATGTCAAGACACGTGGAAAAAACGTACAAAACAAGAGATTGGAGACATCAAGATTTTGGACGAATTTTTTAAGAATTCTCAAATTTTCAGAAAGGAGGTTCCATATAAGGTCAAAAACTACATACTCAGATCTTCACCAAACTTTGCAGGGATACATTGGATGTCAAGACACGTGGAAAAAACGTACAAAACAAGAGATTAGGGTCATCAAGATTTTGGACGAATTTTTTAAGAATTTTCAAATTTTCAGAAAGGAGGTTCCATATAAGGTCAAAAACTACATACTCAGATCTTCACCAAACTTTGCAGGGATACATTGAATGTCAAGACACGTGGAAAAAACGTACAAAACAAGAGATTGGGGTCATCAAGATTTTGGACGGATTTTTTAGGAATTTTCAAATTTTCAGATGGGAGGTTCCAGATAAGGTCAAAAACTACATACTCAGATCTTCACCAAACTTTGCAGGGATACATTGGATGTCAAGACACGTGGAAAAAACGTACAAAACAAGAGATTGGAGACATCAAGATTTTGGACGAATTTTTTAAGAATTTTCAAATTTTCAGATAGGAGGTTCCATATAAGGTCAAAAACTACATACTCAGATCTTCACCAAACTTTGCATGGATACATTATGTGTCAAGACACGTGGAAAAAACGTACAAAACAAGAGATTGGAGACAATAAGATTTTGGTCGAATTTTTTAAGAATTTTCAAATTTTCAGATGGGAGGTTCCAGATAAGGTCAAAAACTACATACTCAGATCTTCACCAAACTTTGCAGGGATACATTGGATGTCAAGACACGTGGAAAAAACGTACAAAACAAGAGATAGGAGACATCAAGATTTTGGACGAATTTTTTAACAATTTTCAAATTTTCAGAAAGGATGTTCCAGATAAGGTCAAAAACGACATACTCAGATCTTCACCAAACTTTGCAGGGATACATTGGATATCAAGACACGTGGAAAAAACGTACAAAACAAGAGATTGGAGACATCAAGATTTTGGACGAATTTTTTAAGAATTTTCAAATTTTCAGATAGGAGGTTCCAGATAAGGTCAAAAACTACATACTCAGATCTTCACCAAACTTTGCAGGGATACATTGGATGTCAAGACACGTGGAAAAAACGTACAAAACAAGAGATTGGGGTCATCAAGATTTTGGACGGATTTTTTAGGAATTTTCAAATTTTCAGATGGGAGGTTCCAGATAAGGTCAAAAACTACATACTCAGATCTTCACCAAACATTGCAGGGATACATTGGATGTCAAGACACGTGGAAAAAACGTACAAAACAAGAGATTGGAGACATCAAAATTTTGGACGAATTTTTTAAGAATTTTCAAATTTTCAGATAGGAGGTTCCAGATGAGGTCAAAAACTACATAATCAGATCTTCACCAAACTTTGCAGGAATACTTTGCATGTCAAGACACGTGGAAAAAACGTACAAAACAAGAGATCGGAGACATCAAGATTTTCGACGAATTTTTTAAGAATTTTCAAATTTTCAGATGGGAGGTTCCAGATAAGGTCAAAAACGACATACTCAGATCTTCACCAAACTTTGCATGGATACATTGGATGTCAAGACACGTGGAAAAAACATACAAAACATAGGATTGGTGACATCAAGATTTTGGACGAATTTTTTAAGAATTTTCAAATTTTCAGATAGGAGGTTCCATATAAGGTCAAAAACTACATACTCAGATCTTCACCAAACTTTGCAGGGATAGATTGGATGTCAAGACACGTGGAAAAAACGTACAAAACAAGAGATTGGAGACATCAAGATTATGGACGAATTTTTTGAGAATTTTCAAATTTTCAGAAAGGAGGTTCCATATAAGGTCAAAAACTACATACTCAGATCTTCACCAAACTTTGCAGGGATACATTGGATGTCAAGACACGTAAAAAAAACGTACAAAACAAGAGATTGGATACATCAAGATTTTCGACGAATTTTTTAAGAATTTTCAAATTTTCAGAAAGGATGTTCCAGATAAGGTCAAAAACGACATACTCAGATCTTCACCAAACTTTGCAGGGATACATTGGAGGTCGAGACACGTGGAAAAAACGTACAAAACAAGAGATTGGAGACATCTAGATTTTCGACGAATTTTTGAAGAATTTTCAAATTTTCAGATAGGAGGTTCCAGATAAGGTCAAAAACTACATACTCAGATCTTCACCAAACGTTGCAGGGATACTTTGCATGTCAAGACACGTGGAAAAAACGTACAAAACAAGAGATTGGAGACATCAAGATTTTGGACGAATTTTTTAAGAATTCTCAAATTTTCAGAAAGGAGGTTCCATATAAGGTCAAAAACTACATACTCAGATCTTCACCAAACTTTGCAGGGATACATTGGATGTCAAGACACGTGGAAAAAACGTACAAAACAAGAGATTAGGGTCATCAAGATTTTGGACGAATTTTTTAAGAATTTTCAAATTTTCAGAAAGGAGGTTCCATATAAGGTCAAAAACTACATACTCAGATCTTCACCAAACTTTGCAGGGATACATTGAATGTCAAGACACGTGGAAAAAACGTACAAAACAAGAGATTGGGGTCATCAAGATTTTGGACGGATTTTTTAGGAATTTTCAAATTTTCAGATGGGAGGTTCCAGATAAGGTCAAAAACTACATACTCAGATCTTCACCAAACTTTGCAGGGATACATTGGATGTCAAGACACGTGGAAAAAACGTACAAAACAAGAGATTGGAGACATCAAGATTTTGGACGAATTTTTTAAGAATTTTCAAATTTTCAGATAGGAGGTTCCATATAAGGTCAAAAACTACATACTCAGATCTTCACCAAACTTTGCATGGATACATTATGTGTCAAGACACGTGGAAAAAACGTACAAAACAAGAGATTGGAGACAATAAGATTTTGGTCGAATTTTTTAAGAATTTTCAAATTTTCAGAATGGAGGTTCCAGATAAGGTCAAAAACTACATACTCAGATCTTCACCAAACTTTGCAGGGATACATTGGATGTCAAGACACGTGGAAAAAACGTACAAAACAAGAGATAGGAGACATCAAGATTTTGGACGAATTTTTTAACAATTTTCAAATTTTCAGAAAGGATGTTCCAGATAAGGTCAAAAACGACATACTCAGATCTTCACCAAACTTTGCAGGGATACATTGGATATCAAGACACGTGGAAAAAACGTACAAAACAAGAGATTGGAGACATCAAGATTTTGGACGAATTTTTTAAGAATTTTCAAATTTTCAGATAGGAGGTTCCAGATAAGGTCAAAAACTACATACTCAGATCTTCACCAAACTTTGCAGGGATACATTGGATGTCAAGACACGTGGAAAAACGTACAAAACAAGAGATTGGGGTCATCAAGATTTTGGACGGATTTTTTTAGGAATTTTCAAATTTTCAGATGGGAGGTTCCAGATAAGGTCAAAAACTACATACTCAGATCTTCACCAAACATTGCAGGGATACATTGGATGTCAAGACACGTGGAAAAAACGTACAAAACAAGAGATTGGAGACATAAAGATTTTGGACGAATTTTTTAAGAATTTTCAAATTTTCAGATAGGAGGTTCCAGATGAGGTCAAAAACTACATACTCAGATCTTCACCAAACTTTGCAGGAATACTTTGCATGTCAAGACACGTGGAAAAAAAGTACAAAACAAGGGATCGGAGACATCAAGATTTTGGACGAATTTTTTAAGAATTTTCAAATTTTCAGATAGGAGGTTCCAGATGAGGTCAAAAACTACATACTCAGATCTTCAACAAACTTTGCAGGAATACTTTGCATGTCAAGACACGTGGAAAAAACGTACAAAACAAGGGATCGGAGACATCAAGATTTTCGACGATTTTTTTAAGAATTTTCAAATTTTCAGATGGGAGGTTCCAGATAAGGTCAAAAACGACATACTCAGATCTTCACCAAACTTTGCATGGATACATTGGATGTCAAGACACGTGGAAAAAACATACAAAACATAGGATTGGTGACATCAAGATTTTGGACGAATTTTTTAAGAATTTTCACATTTTCAGAAAGGAGGTTCCATATAAGGTCAAAAACTACATACTCAGATCTTCACCAAACTTTGCAGGGATACATTGGATGTCAAGACACGTGGAAAAAACGTACAAAACAAGAGATTGGAGACATCAAGATTTTCGACGAATTTTTTAAGAATTTTCAAATTTTCAGATAGGAGGTTCCAGATAAGGTCAAAAACTACATACTCAGATCTCCACCAAACATTGCAGGGATACATTGGATGTCAAGACACGTGGAAAAAAAGTACAAAACAAGAGATTGGAGACATCAAGATTTTCGACGAATTTTTTAGGAATTTTCAAATTTTCAGATGGGAGGTTCCAGATAAGGTCAAAAACTACATACTCAGATCTTCACCAAACATTGCAGGGATACATTGGATGTCAAGACACGTGGAAAAAACGTACAAAACAAGAGATTGGAGACATCAAAATTTTGGACGAATTTTTTAAGAATTTTCAAATTTTCAGATAGGAGGTTCCAGATGAGGTCAAAAACTACATAATCAGATCTTCACCAAACTTTGCAGGAATACTTTGCATGTCAAGACACGTGGAAAAAACGTACAAAACAAGAGATCGGAGACATCAAGATTTTCGACGAATTTTTTAAGAATTTTCAAATTTTCAGATGGGAGGTTCCAGATAAGGTCAAAAACGACATACTCAGATCTTCACCAAACTTTGCATGGATACATTGGATGTCAAGACACGTGGAAAAAACATACAAAACATAGGATTGGTGACATCAAGATTTTGGACGAATTTTTTAAGAATTTTCAAATTTTCAGATAGGAGGTTCCATATAAGGTCAAAAACTACATACTCAGATCTTCACCAAACTTTGCAGGGATAGATTGGATGTCAAGACACGTGGAAAAAACGTACAAAACAAGAGATTGGAGACATCAAGATTATGGACGAATTTTTTGAGAATTTTCAAATTTTCAGAAAGGAGGTTCCATATAAGGTCAAAAACTACATACTCAGATCTTCACCAAACTTTGCAGGGATACATTGGATGTCAAGACACGTGGAAAAAACGTACAAAACAAGAGATTGGATACATCAAGATTTTCGACGAATTTTTTAAGAATTTTCAAATTTTCAGAAAGGATGTTCCAGATAAGGTCAAAAACGACATACTCAGATCTTCACCAAACTTTGCAGGGATACATTGGAGGTCGAGACACGTGGAAAAAACGTACAAAACAAGAGATTGGAGACATCTAGATTTTGGACGAATTTTTGAAGAATTTTCAAATTTTCTGATAGGAGGTCCCAGATAAGGTCAAAAACTACATACTCAGATCTCCACCAAACATTGCAGGGATACATTGGATGTCAAGACACGTGGAAAAAACGTACAAAACAAGAGATTGGAGACATCAAAATTTTCGACGAATTTTTGAAGAATTTTCAAATTTTCAGATAGGAGGTTCCAGATAAGGTCAAAAACTACATACTCAGATCTTCACCAAACGTTGCAGGGATACTTTGCATGTCAAGACACGTGGAAAAAACGTACAAAACAAGAGATTGGAGACATCAAGATTTTGGACGAATTTTTTAAGAATTCTCAAATTTTCAGAAAGGAGGTTCCATATAAGGTCAAAAACTACATACTCAGATCTTCACCAAACTTTGCAGGGATACATTGGATGTCAAGACACGTGGAAAAAACGTACAAAACAAGAGATTAGGGTCATCAAGATTTTGGACGAATTTTTTAAGAATTTTCAAATTTTCAGAAAGGAGGTTCCATATAAGGTCAAAAACTACATACTCAGATCTTCACCAAACTTTGCAGGGATACATTGAATGTCAAGACACGTGGAAAAAACGTACAAAACAAGAGATTGGGGTCATCAAGATTTTGGACGGATTTTTTAGGAATTTTCAAATTTTCAGATGGGAGGTTCCAGATAAGGTCAAAAACTACATACTCAGATCTTCACCAAACTTTGCAGGGATACATTGGATGTCAAGACACGTGGAAAAAACGTACAAAACAAGAGATTGGAGACATCAAGATTTTGGACGAATTTTTTAAGAATTTTCAAATTTTCAGATAGGAGGTTCCATATAAGGTCAAAAACTACATACTCAGATCTTCACCAAACTTTGCATGGATACATTATGTGTCAAGACACGTGGAAAAAACGTACAAAACAAGAGATTGGAGACAATAAGATTTTGGTCGAATTTTTTAAGAATTTTCAAATTTTCAGATGGGAGGTTCCAGATAAGGTCAAAAACTACATACTCAGATCTTCACCAAACTTTGCAGGGATACATTGGATGTCAAGACACGTGGAAAAAACGTACAAAACAAGAGATAGGAGACATCAAGATTTTGGACGAATTTTTTAACAATTTTCAAATTTTCAGAAAGGATGTTCCAGATAAGGTCAAAAACGACATACTCAGATCTTCACCAAACTTTGCAGGGATACATTGGATATCAAGACACGTGGAAAAAACGTACAAAACAGAAGATTGGAGACATCAAGATTTTGGACGAATTTTTTAAGAATTTTCAAATTTTCAGATAGGAGGTTCCAGATAAGGTCAAAAACTACATACTCAGATCTTCACCAAACTTTGCAGGGATACATTGGATGTCAAGACACGTGGAAAAAACGTACAAAACAAGAGATTGGGGTCATCAAGATTTTGGACGGATTTTTTAGGAATTTTCAAATTTTCAGATGGGAGGTTCCAGATAAGGTCAAAAACTACATACTCAGATCTTCACCAAACATTGCAGGGATACATTGGATGTCAAGACACGTGGAAAAAACGTACAAAACAAGAGATTGGAGACATCAAAATTTTGGACGAATTTTTTAAGAATTTTCAAATTTTCAGATAGGAGGTTCCAGATGAGGTCAAAAACTACATAATCAGATCTTCACCAAACTTTGCAGGAATACTTTGCATGTCAAGACACGTGGAAAAAACGTACAAAACAAGAGATCGGAGACATCAAGATTTTCGACGAATTTTTTAAGAATTTTCAAATTTTCAGATGGGAGGTTCCAGATAAGGTCAAAAACGACATACTCAGATCTTCACCAAACTTTGCATGGATACATTGGATGTCAAGACACGTGGAAAAAACATACAAAACATAGGATTGGTGACATCAAGATTTTGGACGAATTTTTTAAGAATTTTCAAATTTTCAGATAGGAGGTTCCATATAAGGTCAAAAACTACATACTCAGATCTTCACCAAACTTTGCAGGGATAGATTGGATGTCAAGACACGTGGAAAAAACGTACAAAACAAGAGATTGGAGACATCAAGATTATGGACGAATTTTTTGAGAATTTTCAAATTTTCAGAAAGGAGGTTCCATATAAGGTCAAAAACTACATACTCAGATCTTCACCAAACTTTGCAGGGATACATTGGATGTCAAGACACGTGGAAAAAACGTACAAAACAAGAGATTGGATACATCAAGATTTTCGACGAATTTTTTAAGAATTTTCAAATTTTCAGAAAGGATGTTCCAGATAAGGTCAAAAACGACATACTCAGATCTTCACCAAACTTTGCAGGGATACATTGGAGGTCGAGACACGTGGAAAAAACGTACAAAACAAGAGATTGGAGACATCTAGATTTTCGACGAATTTTTGAAGAATTTTCAAATTTTCAGATAGGAGGTTACAGATAAGGTCAAAAACTACATACTCAGATCTTCACCAAACGTTGCAGGGATACTTTGCATGTCAAGACACGTGGAAAAAACGTACAAAACAAGAGATTGGAGACATCAAGATTTTGGACGAATTTTTTAAGAATTCTCAAATTTTCAGAAAGGAGGTTCCATATAAGGTCAAAAACTACATACTCAGATCTTCACCAAACTTTGCAGGGATACATTGGATGTCAAGACACGTGGAAAAAACGTACAAAACAAGAGATTAGGGTCATCTAGATTTTGGACGAATTTTTTAAGAATTTTCAAATTTTCAGAAAGGAGGTTCCATATAAGGTCAAAAACTACATACTCAGATCTTCACCAAACTTTGCAGGGATACATTGAATGTCAAGACACGTGGAAAAAACGTACAAAACAAGAGATTGGGGTCATCAAGATTTTGGACGGATTTTTTAGGAATTTTCAAATTTTCAGATGGGAGGTTCCAGATAAGGTCAAAAACTACATACTCAGATCTTCACCAAACTTTGCAGGGATACATTGGATGTCAAGACACGTGGAAAAAACGTACAAAACAAGAGATTGGAGACATCAAGATTTTGGACGAATTTTTTAAGAATTTTCAAATTTTCAGATAGGAGGTTCCATATAAGGTCAAAAACTACATACTCAGATCTTCACCAAACTTTGCATGGATACATTATGTGTCAAGACACGTGGAAAAAACGTACAAAACAAGAGATTGGAGACAATAAGATTTTGGTCGAATTTTTTAAGAATTTTCAAATTTTCAGATGGGAGGTTCCAGATAAGGTCAAAAACTACATACTCAGATCTTCACCAAACTTTGCAGGGATACATTGGATGTCAAGACACGTGGAAAAAACGTACAAAACAAGAGATAGGAGACATCAAGATTTTGGACGAATTTTTTAACAATTTTCAAATTTTCAGAAAGGATGTTCCAGATAAGGTCAAAAACGACATACTCAGATCTTCACCAAACTTTGCAGGGATACATTGGATATCAAGACACGTGGAAAAAACGTACAAAACAAGAGATTGGAGACATCAAGATTTTGGACGAATTTTTTAAGAATTTTCAAATTTTCAGATAGGAGGTTCCAGATAAGGTCAAAAACTACATACTCAGATCTTCACCAAACTTTGCAGGGATACATTGGATGTCAAGACACGTGGAAAAACGTACAAAACAAGAGATTGGGGTCATCAAGATTTTGGACGGATTTTTTTAGGAATTTTCAAATTTTCAGATGGGAGGTTCCAGATAAGGTCAAAAACTACATACTCAGATCTTCACCAAACATTGCAGGGATACATTGGATGTCAAGACACGTGGAAAAAACGTACAAAACAAGAGATTGGAGACATAAAGATTTTGGACGAATTTTTTAAGAATTTTCAAATTTTCAGATAGGAGGTTCCAGATGAGGTCAAAAACTACATACTCAGATCTTCACCAAACTTTGCAGGAATACTTTGCATGTCAAGACACGTGGAAAAAAAGTACAAAACAAGGGATCGGAGACATCAAGATTTTGGACGAATTTTTTAAGAATTTTCAAATTTTCAGATAGGAGGTTCCAGATGAGGTCAAAAACTACATACTCAGATCTTCAACAAACTTTGCAGGAATACTTTGCATGTCAAGACACGTGGAAAAAACGTACAAAACAAGGGATCGGAGACATCAAGATTTTCGACGATTTTTTTAAGAATTTTCAAATTTTCAGATGGGAGGTTCCAGATAAGGTCAAAAACGACATACTCAGATCTTCACCAAACTTTGCATGGATACATTGGATGTCAAGACACGTGGAAAAAACATACAAAACATAGGATTGGTGACATCAAGATTTTGGACGAATTTTTTAAGAATTTTCACATTTTCAGAAAGGAGGTTCCATATAAGGTCAAAAACTACATACTCAGATCTTCACCAAACTTTGCAGGGATACATTGGATGTCAAGACACGTGGAAAAAACGTACAAAACAAGAGATTGGAGACATCAAGATTTTCGACGAATTTTTTAAGAATTTTCAAATTTTCAGATAGGAGGTTCCAGATAAGGTCAAAAACTACATACTCAGATCTCCACCAAACATTGCAGGGATACATTGGATGTCAAGACACGTGGAAAAAAAGTACAAAACAAGAGATTGGAGACATCAAGATTTTCGACGAATTTTTGAAGAATTTTCAAATTTTCAGATAGGAGGTTCCAGATGAGGTCAAAAACTACATACTCAGATCTTCACCAAACGTTGCAGGGATACTTTGCATGTCAAGACACGTGGAAAAAACGTACAAAACAAGAGATTGGAGACATCAAGGTTTTCGACGAATTTTTTAAGAATTTTCAAATTTTCAGATGGGAGGTTCCAGATAAGGTCAAAAACGACATACTCAGATCTTCACCAAACTTTGCATGGATACATTGGATGTCAAGACACGTGGAAAAAACATACAAAACATAGGATTGGGGACATCAAGATTTTGGTCGAATTTTTTAAGAATTTTCAAATTTTCAGATAGGAGGTTCCATATAAGGTCAAAAACTACATACTCAGATCTTCACCAAACTTTGCAGGGATACATTGGATGTCAAGACACGTGGAAAAAACATACAAGACCTAGGATTGGGGACATCAAGATTTTGGTCAAATTTTTTAAGAATTTTCAAATTTTCAGGTTCCATATAAGGTCAAAAACTACATACTCAGATCTTCACCAAACTTTGCAGGGATACATTGGATGTCAAGACACGTGGAAAAAACGTACAAAACAAGAGATTGGAGACATCAAGATTTTGGACGAATTTTTTAAGAATTTTCAAATTTTCAGATAGGAGGTTCCATATAAGGTCAAAAACTACATACTCAGATCTTCACCAAACATTGCAGGGATACATTGGAGGTCAAGACACGTGGAAAAAACGTACAAAACAAGAGATTGGAGACATCAAGATCTTGGACGAATTTTTTAAAAATTTTCAAATTTTCAGATAGGAGGTTCCAGATAAGGTCTAAAACTACATACTCAGATCTTCACCAAACTTTGCAGGGATACATTGGATGTCAAGACACGTGGAAAAAACACAAAACATAGGATTGGGGATATCAAGATTTTGGTCAATTTTTTTAAGAATTTTCAAACTTTCAGATAGGAGGTTCCATATAAGGTCAAAAACTACATACTCAGATCTTCACCAAACGTTGCAGGTATACTTTGCATGTCAAGACACGTGGAAAAAACGTACAAAACAAGAGATTGGAGACATCAAGATTTTCGACAAATTTTTTAAGAATTTTCAAATTTTCAGATGGGAGGTTCCAGATAAGGTCAAAAACGACATACTCAGATCTTCACCAAACTTTGCATGGATACATTGGATGTCAAGACACGTGGAAAAAACGTACAAAACAAGAAATTGGAGACATCAAGATTTTGGACGAATTTTTTAAGAATTTTCAAATTTTCAGAAAGGAGGTTCCGTATAAGGTCAAAAACTACATACTCAGATCTTCACCAAACTTTGCAGGGATACATTGGATGTCAAGACACGTGGAAAAAACCTATAAAACAAGAGATTGGGGTCATCAAGATTTTGGACGGATTTTTTAGGAATTTTCGAATTTTCAGATGGGAGGTTCCATATAAGGTCAAAAACTACATACTCAGATCTTCACAAAACTTTGCAGGGATACATTGGATGTCAAGACACGTGGAAAAAACGTACAAAACAAGAGATTGGAGACATCAAGATTTTGGACGAATTTTTGAAGAATTTTCAAATTTTCAGATAGGAGGTTCCAGATAAGGTCAAAAACTACATACTCAGATCTTCACCAAACGTTGCAGGGATACTTTGCATGTCAAGACACGTGGAAAAAACGTACAAAACAAGACATTGGAGACATCAAGATTTTCGACGAATTTTTTAAGAATTTTCAAATTTTCAGATGGGAGGTTCCAGATAAGGTCAAAAACGACATACTCAGATCTTCACCAAACTTTGCATGGATACATTGGATGTCAAGACACGTGGGAAAAGCGTACAAAACAAGAAATTGGAGACATCAAGATTTTGGACGAATTTTTTAAGAATTTTCAAATTTTCAGAAAGGAGGTTCCGTATAAGGTCAAAAACTACATACTCAGATCTTCACCAAACTTTGCAGGGATACATTGGATGTCAAGACACGTGGAAAAAACGTACAAAACAAGAGATTGGAGACATCAAGATTTTGAACGAATTTTTTAAGAAATTTCAAATTTTCAGATAGGAGGTTCCATATAAGGTCAAAAACTACATACTCAGATCTTCACCAAACATTGCAGGGATACATTGGATGTCAAGACACGTGGAAAAAACATACAAAACATAGGATTGGGGACATCAAGATTTTGGTGGAATTTTTTAAGAATTTTCAAATTTTCAGATAGGAGGTTCCATATAAGGTCAAAAACTACATACTCAGATCTTCACCAAACTTTGCAGGGATACATTGGATGTCAAGACACGTGGAAAAACGTACAAAACAAGAGATTGGAGACATCAAGATTTTGGACGATTTTTTTAAGAATTTTCAAATTTTCAGATAGGAGGTTCCAGATAAGGTCAAAAACGACATACTCAGATCTTCACCAAACTTTGCAGGGATACATTGGATGTCAAGACACGTGGAAAAAACGTACAAAACAAGAGATTGGAGACATCAAGATTTTGGACGAATTTTTGAGGAATTTTCAAATTTTCAGAAATGAGGTGCCAGATAAGGTCAAAAACTACATACTCAGATCTTCACCAAACTTTGCAGGGATACATTGGATGTCAAGACACGTGGGAAAAACGTACAAAACAAGAGATTGGAGACATCAAGATTTTGGACGAATTTTTGAGGAATTTTCAAATTTTCAGAAATGAGGTGCCAGATAAGGTCAAAAACTACATACTCAGATCTTCACCAAACTTTGCAGGGATACATTGGATGTCAAGACACGTGGAAAAAACGTACAAAACAAGAGATTGGAGACATCAAGATCTTGGACGAATTTTTTAAAAATTTTCAAATTTTCAGATAGGAGGTTCCAGATAAGGTCTAAAACTACATACTCAGATCTTCACCAAACTTTGCAGGGATACATTGGATGTCAAGACACGTGGAAAAAACATACAAAACATAGGATTGGGGATATCAAGATTTTGGTCAAATTTTTTAAGAATTTTCAAATTTTCAGATAGGAGGTTCCATATAAGGTCAAAAACTACATACTCAGATATTCACCAAACGTTGCAGGGATACTTTGCATGTCAAGACACGTGGAAAAAACGAACAAAACAAGAGATTGGAGACATCAAGATTTTCGACAAATTTTTTAAGAATTTTCAGATTTCCAGATAAGGTCAAAAACGACATACTCAGATCTTTACCAAACTTTGCATGGATACATTGGATGTCAAGACACGTGGAAAAAACGTACAAAACAAGAAATTGGAGACATCAAGATTTTGGACGAATTTTTTAAGAATTTTCAAATTTTCAGAAAGGAGGTTCCGTATAAGGTCAAAAACTACATACTCAGATCTTCACCAAACTTTGCAGGGATACATTGGATGTCAAGACACGTGGAAAAAACGTATAAAACAAGAGATTGGGGTCATCAAGATTTTGGACGGATTTTTTAGGAATTTTCGAATTTTCAGATGGCAGGTTCCATATAAGGTCAAAAACTACATACTCAGATCTTCACCAAACTTTGCAGGGATACATTGGATGTCAAGACACGTGGAAAAAACGTACAAAACAAGAGATTGGAGACATCAAGATTTTGAACGAATTTTTTAAGAATTTTCAAATTTTCAGAAAGGAGGTTCCGTATAAGGTCAAAAACTACATACTCAGATCTTCACCAAACTTTGCAGGGATACATTGGATGTCAAGACACGTGGAAAAAACGTACAAAACAAGAGATTGGAGACATCAAGATTTTGAACGAATTTTTTAAGAAATTTCAAATTTTCAGATAGGAGGTTCCATATAAGGTCAAAAACTACATACTCAGATCTTCACCAAACTTTGCAGGGATACATTGGATGTCAAGACACGTGGAAAAAACGTACAAAACAAGAGATTGGAGACATCAAGATTTTGGACGAATTTTTGAAGAATTTTCAAATTTTCAGATAGGAGGTTCCAGATAAGGTCAAAAACTACATACTCAGATCTTCACCAAACGTTGCAGGGATACTTTGCATGTCAAGACACGTGGAAAAAACGTACAAAACAAGACATTGGAGACATCAAGATTTTCGACGAATTTTTTAAGAATTTTCAAATTTTCAGATGGGAGGTTCCAGATAAGGTCAAAAACGACATACTCAGATCTTCACCAAACTTTGCATGGATACATTGGATGTCAAGACACGTGGGAAAAGCGTACAAAACAAGAAATTGGAGACATCAAGATTTTGGACGAATTTTTTAAGAATTTTCAAATTTTCAGAAAGGAGGTTCCGTATAAGGTCAAAAACTACATACTCAGATCTTCACCAAACTTTGCAGGGATACATTGGATGTCAAGACACGTGGAAAAAACGTACAAAACAAGAGATTGGAGACATCAAGATTTTGAACGAATTTTTTAAGAAATTTCAAATTTTCAGATAGGAGGTTCCATATAAGGTCAAAAACTACATACTCAGATCTTCACCAAACATTGCAGGGATACATTGGATGTCAAGACACGTGGAAAAAACATACAAAACATAGGATTGGGGACATCAAGATTTTGGTGGAATTTTTTAAGAATTTTCAAATTTTCAGATAGGAGGTTCCATATAAGGTCAAAAACTACATACTCAGATCTTCACCAAACTTTGCAGGGATACATTGGATGTCAAGACACGTGGAAAAACGTACAAAACAAGAGATTGGAGACATCAAGATTTTGGACGATTTTTTTAAGAATTTTCAAATTTTCAGATAGGAGGTTCCAGATAAGGTCAAAAACGACATACTCAGATCTTCACCAAACTTTGCAGGGATACATTGGATGTCAAGACACGTGGAAAAAACGTACAAAACAAGAGATTGGAGACATCAAGATTTTGGACGAATTTTTGAGGAATTTTCAAATTTTCAGAAATGAGGTGCCAGATAAGGTCAAAAACTACATACTCAGATCTTCACCAAACTTTGCAGGGATACATTGGATGTCAAGACACGTGGGAAAAACGTACAAAACAAGAGATTGGAGACATCAAGATTTTGGACGAATTTTTGAGGAATTTTCAAATTTTCAGAAATGAGGTGCCAGATAAGGTCAAAAACTACATACTCAGATCTTCACCAAACTTTGCAGGGATACATTGGATGTCAAGACACGTGGAAAGAACGTACAAAACAAGAGATTGGAGACATCAAGATCTTGGAAGAATTTTTTAAAAATTTTCAAATTTTCAGATAGGAGGTTCCAGATAAGGTCTAAAACTACATACTCAGATCTTCACCAAACTTTGCAGGGATACATTGGATGTCAAGACACGTGGAAAAAACATACAAAACATAGGATTGGGGATATCAAGATTTTGGTCAAATTTTTTAAGAATTTTCAAATTTTCAGATAGGAGGTTCCATATAAGGTCAAAAACTACATACTCAGATATTCACCAAACGTTGCAGGGATACTTTGCATGTCAAGACACGTGGAAAAAACGAACAAAACAAGAGATTGGAGACATCAAGATTTTCGACAAATTTTTTAAGAATTTTCAGATTTCCAGATAAGGTCAAAAACGACATACTCAGATCTTTACCAAACTTTGCATGGATACATTGGATGTCAAGACACGTGGAAAAAACGTACAAAACAAGAAATTGGAGACATCAAGATTTTGGACGAATTTTTTAAGAATTTTCAAATTTTCAGAAAGGAGGTTCCATATAAGGTCAAAAACTACATACTCAGATCTTCACCAAACTTTGCAGGGATACATTGGATGTCAAGACACGTGGAAAAAACGTATAAAACAAGAGATTGGGGTCATCAAGATTTTGGACGGATTTTTTGGGAATTTTCGAATTTTCAGATGGCAGGTTCCATATAAGGTCAAAAACTACATACTCAGATCTTCACCAAACTTTGCAGGGATACATTGGATGTCAAGACACGTGGAAAAAACGTACAAAACAAGAGATTGGAGACATCAAGATTTTGAACGAATTTTTTAAGAATTTGAAAATTTTCAGAAAGGAGGTTCCGTATAAGGTCAAAAACTACATACTCAGATCTTCACCAAACATTGCAGGGATACATTGGATGTCAAGACACGTGGAAAAAATGTACAAAACAAGAGATTGGAGACATCAAGATTTTCGACGGATTTTTTAAGAATTTTCAAATTTTCAGATAGGAGATTCCATATAAGGTCAAAAACTACATACTCAGATCTTCACCAAACTTAGCAGGGATACATTGGATGTCAAGACACGTGGAAAAAACATACAAGACATAGGATTGGGGACATCAAGATTTGGTCAAATTTTTTAAGAATTTTCAAATTTTCAGATAGGAGGTTCCATATAAGGTCAAAAACTACATACTCAGATCTTCACCAAACATTGCAGGGATACATTGTATGTCAAGACACGTGGAAAAAATGTACAAAACAAGAGATTGGAGACATCAAGATTTTCGACGGATTTTTTAAGAATTTTTAAATTTTCAGATGGGAGGTTCCAGATAAGGTCAAAAACGACATACTCAGATCTTCACCAAACTTTGCATGGATACATTGGATGTCAAGACACGTGGAAAAAACATACAAAACATAGGATTGGGGACATCAAGATTTTGGTGGAATTTTTTAAGAATTTTCAAATTTTCAGATAGGAGGTTCCATATAAGGTCAAAAACTACATACTCAGATCTTCACCAAACTTTGCAGGGATACATTGGATGTCAAGACACGTGGAAAAACGTACAAAACAAGAGATTGGAGACATCAAGATTTTGGACGATTTTTTTAAGAATTTTCAAATTTTCAGATAGGAGGTTCCAGATAAGATCAAAAACGACATACTCAGATCTTCACCAAACTTTGCAGGGATACATTGGATGTCAAGACACGTGGAAAAAACGTACAAAACAAGACATTGGAGACATCAAGATTTTGGACGAATTTTTGAGTAATTTTCAAATTTTCAGAAATGAGGTGCCAGATAAGGTCAAAAACTACATACTCAGATCTTCACCAAACTTTGCAGGGATACATTGGATGTCAAGACACGTGGGAAAAACGTACAAAACAAGAGATTGGAGACATCAAGATTTTGGACGAATTTTTGAGGAATTTTCAAATTTTCAGAAATGAGGTGCCAGATAAGGTCAAAAACTACATACTCAGATCTTCACCAAACTTTGCAGGGATACATTGGATGTCAAGACACGTGGAAAAAACGTACAAAACAAGAGATTGGAGACATCAAGATTTTGGACGAATTTTTTAAGAATTTTCAAATTTTCAGATAGGTGGTTCCAGATGAGGTCAAAAACTACATACTCAGATCTTCACCAAACTTTGCAGGAATACTTTGCATGTCAAGACACGTGGAAAAACGTACAAAACAAGATATTGGAGACATCAAGATTTTGGACGATTTTTTTAAGAATTTTCAAATTTTCAGATAGGAGGTTCCAGATAAGATCAAAAACGACATACTCAGATCTTCACCAAACTTTGCAGGGATACATTGGATGTCAAGACACGTGGAAAAAACGTACAAAACAAGACATTGGAGACATCAAGATTTTGGACGAATTTTTGAGTAATTTTCAAATTTTCAGAAATGAGGTGCCAGATAAGGTCAAAAACTACATACTCAGATCTTCACCAAACTTTGCAGGGATACATTGGATGTCAAGACACGTGGGAAAAACGTACAAAACAAGAGATTGGAGACATCAAGATTTTGGACGAATTTTTGAGGAATTTTCAAATTTTCAGAAAGGAGGTTCCGTATAAGGTCAAAAACTACATACTCAGATCTTCACCAAACATTGCAGGGATACATTGGATGTCAAGACACGTGGAAAAAATGTACAAAACAAGAGATTGGAGACATCAAGATTTTCGACGGATTTTTTAAGAATTTTCAAATTTTCAGATAGGAGGTTCCATATAAGGTCAAAAACTACATACTCAGATCTTCACCAAACTTAGCAGGGATACATTGGATGTCAAGACACGTGGAAAAAACATACAAGACATAGGATTGGGGACATCAAGATTTGGTCAAATTTTTTAAGAATTTTCAAATTTTCAGATAGGAGGTTCCATATAAGGTCAAAAACTACATACTCAGATCTTCACCAAACATTGCAGGGATACATTGTATGTCAAGACACGTGGAAAAAATGTACAAAACAAGAGATTGGAGACATCAAGATTTTCGACGGATTTTTTAAGAATTTTTAAATTTTCAGATGGGAGGTTCCAGATAAGGTCAAAAACGACATACTCAGATCTTCACCAAACTTTGCATGGATACATTGGATGTCAAGACACGTGGAAAAAACATACAAAACATAGGATTGTTGACATCAAGATTTTGGTGGAATTTTTTAAGAATTTTCAAATTTTCAGATAGGAGGTTCCATATAAGGTCAAAAACTACATACTCAGATCTTCACCAAACTTTGCAGGGATACATTGGATGTCAAGACACGTGGAAAAACGTACAAAACAAGAGATTGGAGACATCAAGATTTTGGACGATTTTTTTAAGAATTTTCAAATTTTCAGATAGGAGGTTCCAGATAAGATCAAAAACGACATACTCAGATCTTCACCAAACTTTGCAGGGATACATTGGATGTCAAGACACGTGGAAAAAACGTACAAAACAAGACATTGGAGACATCAAGATTTTGGACGAATTTTTGAGTAATTTTCAAATTTTCAGAAATGAGGTGCCAGATAAGGTCAAAAACTACATACTCAGATCTTCACCAAACTTTGCAGGGATACATTGGATGTCAAGACACGTGGGAAAAACGTACAAAACAAGAGATTGGAGACATCAAGATTTTGGACGAATTTTTGAGGAATTTTCAAATTTTCAGAAATGAGGTGCCAGATAAGGTCAAAAACTACATACTCAGATCTTCACCAAACTTTGCAGGGATACATTGGATGTCAAGACACGTGGAAAAAACGTACAAAACAAGAGATTGGAGACATCAAGATTTTGGACGAATTTTTTAAGAATTTTCAAATTTTCAGATAGGTGGTTCCAGATGAGGTCAAAAACTACATACTCAGATCTTCACCAAACTTTGCAGGAATACTTTGCATGTCAAGACACGTGGAAAAAACGTACAAAACAAGAGATCGGAGACATCAAGATTTTCGACGACTTTTTTAAGAATTTTCAAATTTTCAGATAGGAGGTTCCAGATAAGGTCAAAAACGACATACTCAGATCTTCACCAAACTTTGCAAGGATACATTGGATGTCAAGACACGTGGAAAAAACGTACAAAACCAGAGATTGGAGACATCAAGATTTTGGACGAATTTTTTAAGAATTTTCAAATTTTCAGAAAGGATGTTCCAGATAAGGTCAAAAACGACATACTCAGATCTTCACCAAACTTTGCAGGGATACATTGGAGGTCGAGACACGTGGAAAAAACGTACAAAACAAGAGATTGGAGACAACAAGATTTTGGACGAATTTTTTAAAAATTTTCAATTTTTCAGATAGGAGGTTCCAGATAAGGTCAAAAACTACATACTCAGATCTTCACCAAACTTTGCAGGGATACATTGGATGTCAAGACACGTGGAAAAAACATACAAAACATAGGATTGGTGACATCAAGATTTTGGACGAATTTTTTAAGAATTTTCAAATTTTCAGATAGGAGGTTCCATATAAAGTCAAAAACTACATACTCAGATCTTCACCAAACTTTGCAGGGATACATTGGATGTCAAGACACGTGGAAAAAACGTACAAAACAAGAGATTGGAGACATCAAGATTTTCGACGAATTTTTTAAAAATTTTCAAATTTTCAGAAAGGATGTTCCAGATAAGGTCAAAAACGACATACTCAGATCTTCACCAAACTTTGCAGGGATACATTGGAGGTCGAGACACGTGGAAAAAACGTACAAAACAAGAGATTGGAGACATCAAGATTTTGGACGAATTTTTGAAGAATTTTCAAATTTTCAGATAGGAGGTTCCAGATAAGGTCAAAAACTACATACTCAGATCTCAACCAAACATTGCAGGGATACATTGGATGTCAAGACACGTGGAAAAAACGTACAAAACAAGAGATTGGAGACATCAAGATTTTCGACGAATTTTTGAAGAATTTTCAAATTTTCAGATAGGAGGTTCCAGATAAGGTCAAAAACTACATACTCAGATCTTCACCAAACGTTGCATTGATACTTTGCATGTCAAGACACGTGGAAAAAACGTACAAAACAAGAGATTGGAGACATCAAGATTTTCGACGAATTTTTTAAGAATTTTCAAATTTTCAGATGGGAGGTTCCAGATAAGGTCAAAAACGACATACTCAGATCTTCACCAAACTTTGCATGGATACATTGGATGTCAAGACACGTGGAAAAAACGTACAAAACAAGAGATTGGAGACATCAAGATTTTGGACGAATTTTTTAAGAATTCTCAAATTTTCAGAAAGGAGGTTCCATATAAGGTCAAAAACTACAAACTCAGATCTTCACCAAACTTTGCAGGGATACATTGGATGTCAAGACACGTGGAAAAAACGTACAAAACAAGAGATTGGGGTCATCAAGATTTTGGACGAATTTTTTAAGAATTTTCAAATTTTCAGAAAGGAGGTTCCATATAAGGTCAAAAACTACATACTCAGATCTTCACCAAACTTTGCAGGGATACATTGAATGTCAAGACACGTGGAAAAAACGTACAAAACAAGAGATTGGGGTCATCAAGATTTTGGACGGATTTTTTAGGAATTTTCAAATTTTCAGATGGGAGGTTCCAGATAAGGTCAAAAACTACATACTCAGATCTTCACCAAACTTTGCAGGGATACATTGGATGTCAAGACACGTGGAAAAAACGTACAAAACAAGAGATTGGAGACATCAAGATTTTGGACGTATTTTTTAAGAATTTTTAAATTTTCAGATAGGAGGTTCCATATAAGGTCAAAAACTACATACTCAGATCTTCACCAAACTTTGCAGGGATACATTGGATGTCAAGACACGTGGAAAAAACGTACAAAACAAGAGATAGGAGACATCAAGATTTTGGACGAATTTTTTAACAATTTTCAAATTTTCAGAAAGGATGTTCCAGATAAGGTCAAAAACGACATACTCAGATCTTCACCAAACTTTGCAGGGATACATTGGATATCAAGACACGTGGAAAAAACGTACAAAACAAGAGATTGGAGACATCAAGATTTTGGACGAATTTTTTAAGAATTTTCAAATTTTCAGATAGGAGGTTCCAGATAAGATCAAAAACTACATACTCAGATCTTCACCAAACTTTGCAGGGATACATTGGATGTCAAGACACGTGGAAAAAACGTACAAAACAAGAGATTGGGGTCATCAAGATTTTGGACGGATTTTTTAGGAATTTTCAAATTTTCAGATGGGATGTTCCAGATAAGGTCAAAAACTACATACTCAGATCTTCACCAAACATTGCAGGGATACATTGGATGTCAAGACACGTGGAAAAAACGTACAAAACAAGAGATTGGAGACATCAAGATTTTGGACGAATTTTTTAAGAATTTTCAAATTTTCAGATAGGAGGTTCCAGATGAGGTCAAAAACTACATACTCAGATCTTCACCAAACTTTGCAGGAATACTTTGCATGTCAAGACACGTGGAAAAAACGTACAAAACAAGATATCGGAGACATCAAGATTTTCGACGAATTTTTTAAGAATTTTCAAATTTTCAGATGGGAGGTTCCAGATAAGGTCAAAAACGACATACTCAGATCTTCACCAAACTTTGCAGGGATCCATTGGAGGTCGAGACACGTGGAAAAAACGTACAAAACAAGAGATTGGAGACATCAAGATTTTGGACGAATTTTTTAAGAATTTTCAAATTTTCAGATAGGAGGTTCCATATAAGGTCAAAAACTACATACTCAGATCTTCACCAAACTTTGCAGGGATACATTGGATGTCAAGACACGTGGAAAAAACGTACAAAACAAGAGATTGGAGACATCAAGATTTTCGACGAATTTTTTAAGAATTTTCAAATTTTCAGAAAGGATGTTCCAGTTAAGGTCAAAAACGACATACTCAGATCTTCACCAAACTTTGCAGGGATCCATTGGAGGTCGAGACACGTGGAAAAAACGTACAAAACAAGAGATTGGAGACATCAAGATTTTGGACGAATTTTTTAAGAATTTTCAAATTTTCAGATAGGAGGTTCCAGATAAGGTCTAAAACTACATACTCAGATCTCCACCAAACATTGCAGGAATACATTGGATGTCAAGACACGTGGAAAAAACGTACAAAACAAGAGATTGGAGACATCAAGATTTTCGACGAATTTTTGAAGAATTTTCAAATTTTCAGATAGGAGGTTCCAGATAAGGTCAAAAACTACATACTCAGATCTTCACCAAACGTTGCAGGGATACTTTGCATGTCAAGACACGTGGAAAAAACGTACAAAACAAAAGATTGGAGACATCAAGATTTTCGACGAATTTTTTAAGAATTTTCAAATTTTCAGATGGGAGGTTCCAGATAAGGTCAAAAACGACATACTCAGATCTTCACCAAACTTTGCATGGATACATTGGATGTCAAGACACGTGGAAAAAACGTACAAAACAAGAGATTGGAGACATCAAGATTTTGGACGAATTTTTTAAGAATTCTCAAATTTTCAGAAAGGAGGTTCCATATAAGGTCAAAAACTACATACTCAGATCTTCACCAAACTTTGCAGGGATACATTGGATGTCAAGACACGTGGAAAAAACGTACAAAACAAGAGATTGGGGTCATCAAGATTTTGGACGAATTTTTTAAGAATTTTCAAATTTTCAGATGGGAGGTTCAATATAAGGTCAAAAACTACATACTCAGATCTTCACCAAACTTTGCATGGATACATTGGATGTCAAGACACGTGGAAAAAACATACAAAACATAGGATTGGGGACATCAAGATTTTGGTCGAATTTTTTAAGAATTTTCAAATTTTCAGATAGGAGGTTCCATATAAGGTCAAAAACTACATACTCAGATCTTCACCAAACATTGCAGGAATACATTGGATGTCAAGACACGTGGAAAAAACGTACAAAACAAGAGATTGGGGTCATCAAGATTTTGCACGGATTTTTTAGGAATTTTCAAATTTTCAGATGGGAGGTTCCAGATAAGGTCAAAAACTACATACTCAGATCTTCACCAAACTTTGCAGGGATACATTGGATGTCAAGACACGTGGAAAAAACGTACAAAACAAGAGATTGGAGACATCAAGATTTTGGACGAATTTTTTAAGAATTTTCAAATTTTCAGATAGGAGGTTCCATATAAGGTCAAAAACTACATACTCAGATCTTCACCAAACTTTGCATGGATACATTATGTGTCAAGACACGTGGAAAAAACGTACAAAACAAAAGATTGGAGACATCAAGATTTTGGTCGAATTTTTTAAGAATTTTCAAATTTTCAGATGGGAGGTTCCAGATAAGGTCAAAAACTACATACTCAGATCATCACCAAACTTTGCAGGGATACATTGGATGTCAAGACACGTGGAAAAAACGTACAAAAAAGAGATTGGAGACATCAAGATTTTGGACGAATTTTTTAACAATTTTCAAATTTTCAGAAAGGATGTTCCAGATAAGGTCAAAAACGACATACTCAGATCTTCACCAAACTTTGCAGGGATACATTGGATATCAAGACACGTGGAAAAAACGTACAAAACAAGAGATTGGAGACATCAAGATTTTGGACGAATTTTTTAAGAATTTTCAAATTTTCAGATAGGAGGTTCCAGATAAGGTCAAAAACTACATACTCAGATCTTCACCAAACTTTGCAGGGATACATTGGATGTCAAGACACGTGGAAAAAACGTACAAAACAAGAGATTGGGGTCATCAAGATTTTGGACGGATTTTTTAGGAATTTTCAAATTTTCAGATGGGAGGTTCCAGATAAGGTCAAAAACTACATACTCAGATCTTCACCAAACATTGCAGGGATACATTGGATGTCAAGACACGTGGAAAAAACGTACAAAACAAGAGATTGGAGACATCAAAATTTTGGACGAATTTTTTAAGAATTTTCAAATTTTCAGATAGGAGGTTCCAGATGAGGTCAAAAACTACATACTCAGATCTTCACCAAACTTTGCAGGAATACTTTGCATGTCAAGACACGTGGAAAAAACGTACAAAAGAAGAGATTGGAGACATCAAGATTTTGGTCGAATTTTTTAAGAATTTTCAAATTTTCAGATGGGAGGTTCCAGATAAGGTCAAAAACTACATACTCAGATCTTTCCAAACTTTGCAGGGATACATTGGATGTCAAGACACGTGGAAAAAACGTACAAAACAAGAGATAGGAGACATCAAGATTTTGGACGAATTTTTTAACAATTTTCAAATTTTCAGAAAGGATGTTCCATATAAGGTCAAAAACGACATACTCAGATCTTCACCAAACTTTGCAGGGATACATTGGATATCAAGACACGTGGAAAAAACGTACAAAACAAGAGATTGGAGACATCAAGATTTTGGACGAATTTTTTAAGAATTTTCAAATTTTCAGATAGGAGGTTCCAGATAAGGTCAAAAACTACATACTCAGATCTTCACCAAACTTTGCAGGGATACATTGGATGTCAAGACACGTGGAAAAAACGTACAAAACAAGAGATTGGGGTCATCAAGATTTTGGACGGATTTTTTAGGAATTTTCAAATTTTCAGATGGGAGGTTCCAGATAAGGTCAAAAACTACATACTCAGATCTTCACCAAACATTGCAGGGATACATTGGATGTCAAGACACGTGGAAAAAACGTACAAAACAAGAGATTGGAGACATCAATATTTTGGACGAATTTTTAAAGAATTTTCAAATTTTGAGATAGGAGGTTCCAGATGAGGTCAAAAACTACATAGTCAGATCTTCACCAAACTTTGCAGGAATACTTTGCATGTCAAGACACGTGGAAAAAACGTACAAAACAAGAGATCGGAGACATCAAGATTTTCGACGAATTTTTTAAGAATTTTCAAATTTTCAGATGGGAGGTTCCAGATAAGGTCAAAAACGACATACTCAGATCTTCACCAAACTTTGCATGGATACATTGGATGTCAAGACACGTGGAAAAAACATACAAAACATAGGATTGGTGACATCAAGATTTTGGACGAATTTTTTAAGAATTTTCAAATTTTCAGATAGGAGGTTCCATATAAGGTCAAAAACTACATACTCAGATCTTCACCAAACTTTGCAGGGATACATTGGATGTCAAGACACGTGGAAAAAACGTACAAAACAAGAGATTGGAGACATCAAGATTTTCGACGAATTTTTTAAGAATTTTCAAATTTTCAGAAAGGATGTTCCAGATAAGGTCAAAAACGACATACTCAGATCTTCACCAAACTTTGCAGGGATACATTGGAGGTCGAGACACGTGGAAAAAACGTACAAAACAAGAGATTGGAGACATCAAGATTTTGGACGAATTTTTGAAGAATTTTCAAATTTTCAGATAGGAGGTTCCAGATAAGGTCAAAAACTACATACTCAGATCTCAACCAAACATTGCAGGGATACATTGGATGTCAAGACACGTGGAAAAAACGTACAAAACAAGAGATTGGAGACATCAAGATTTTCGACGAATTTTTGAAGAATTTTCAAATTTTCAGATAGGAGGTTCCAGATAAGGTCAAAAACTACATACTCAGATCTTCACCAAACGTTGCAGGGATACTTTGCATGTCAAGACACGTGGAAAAAACGTACAAAACAAGAGATTGGAGACA
This sequence comes from Lepisma saccharinum, assembly GCF_977018435.1. Taxonomy (NCBI): domain Eukaryota; kingdom Metazoa; phylum Arthropoda; class Insecta; order Zygentoma; family Lepismatidae; genus Lepisma; species Lepisma saccharinum. The sequence continues at coordinate 661,920 of NW_028142909.1, forward strand.
TCAAGATTTTCGACGAATTTTTTAAGAATTTTCAAATTTTCAGATGGGAGGTTCCAGATAAGGTCAAAAACGACATACTCAGATCTTCACCAAACTTTGCATGGATACATTGGATGTCAAGACACGTGGAAAAAACGTACAAAACAAGAGATTGGAGACATCAAGATTTTGGACGAATTTTTTAAGAATTCTCAAATTTTCAGAAAGGAGGTTCCATATAAGGTCAAAAACTACAAACTCAGATCTTCACCAAACTTTGCAGGGATACATTGGATGTCAAGACACGTGGAAAAAACGTACAAAACAAGAGATTGGGGTCATCAAGATTTTGGACGAATTTTTTAAGAATTTTCAAATTTTCAGAAAGGAGGTTCCATATAAGGTCAAAAACTACATACTCAGATCTTCACCAAACTTTGCAGGGATACATTGAATGTCAAGACACGTGGAAAAAACGTACAAAACAAGAGATTGGGGTCATCAAGATTTTGGACGGATTTTTTAGGAATTTTCAAATTTTCAGATGGGAGGTTCCAGATAAGGTCAAAAACTACATACTCAGATCTTCACCAAACTTTGCAGGGATACATTGGATGTCAAGACACGTGGAAAAAACGTACAAAACAAGAGATTGGAGACATCAAGATTTTGGACGAATTTTTTAAGAATTTTTAAATTTTCAGATAGAAGGTTCCATATAAGGTCAAAAACTACATACTCAGATCTTCACCAAACTTTGCATGGATACATTATGTGTCAAGACACGTGGAAAAAACGTACAAAACAAGAGATTGGAGACATCAAGATATTGGTCGAATTTTTTAAGAATTTTCAAATTTTCAGATGGGACGTTCCAGATAAGGTCAAAAACTACATACTCAGATCTTCACCAAACTTTGCAGGGATACATTGGATGTCAAGACACGTGGAAAAAACGTACAAAACAAGAGATAGGAGACATCAAGATTTTGGACGAATTTTTTAACAATTTTCAAATTTTCAGAAAGGATGTTCCAGATAAGGTCAAAAACAACATACTCAGATCTTCACCAAACTTTGCAGGGATACATTGGATATCAAGACACGTGGAAAAAACGTACAAAACAAGAGATTGGAGACATCAAGATTTTGGACGAATTTTTTAAGAATTTTCAAATTTTCAGATAGGAGGTTCCAGATAAGATCAAAAACTACATACTCAGATCTTCACCAAACTTTGCAGGGATACATTGGATGTCAAGACACGTGGAAAAAAAGTACAAAACAAGAGATTGGGGTCATCAAGATTTTGGACGGATTTTTTAGGAATTTTCAAATTTTCAGATAGGAGGTTCCAGATGAGGTCAAAAACTACATACTCAGATCTTCACCAAACTTTGCAGGAATACTTTGCATGTCAAGACACGTGGAAAAAACGTACAAAACAAGAGATCGGAGACATCAAGATTTTCGACGAATTTTTTAAGAATTTTCAAATTTTCAGATGGGAGGTTCCAGATAAGGTCAAAAACGACATACTCAGATCTTCACCAAACTTTGCAGGGATCCATTGGAGGTCGAGACACGTGGAAAAAACGTACAAAACAAGAGATTGGAGACATCAAGATTTTGGACGAATTTTTTAAGAATTTTCAAATTTTCAGATAGGAGGTTCCATATAAGGTCAAAAACTACATACTCAGATCTTCACCAAACTTTGCAGGGATACATTGGATGTCAAGACACGTGGAAAAAACGTACAAAACAAGAGATAGGAGACATCAAGATTTTGGACGAATTTTTTAACAATTTTCAAATTTTCAGAAAGGATGTTCCAGATAAGGTCAAAAACGACATACTCAGATCTTCACCAAACTTTGCAGGGATACATTGGATATCAAGACACGTGGAAAAAACGTACAAAACAAGAGATTGGAGACATCAAGATTTTGGACGAATTTTTTAAGAATTTTCAAATTTTCAGATAGGAGGTTCCAGATAAGGTCAAAAACTACATACTCAGATCTTCACCAAACTTTGCAGGGATACATTGGATGTCAAGACACGTGGAAAAAACGTACAAAACAAGAGATTGGGGTCATCAAGATTTTGGACGGATTTTTTAGGAATTTTCAAATTTTCAGATGGGAGGTTCCAGATAAGGTCAAAAACTACATACTCAGATCTTCACCAAACATTGCAGGGATACATTGGATGTCAAGACACGTGGAAAAAACGTACAAAACAAGAGATTGGAGACATCAATATTTTGGACGAATTTTTAAAGAATTTTCAAATTTTGAGATAGGAGGTTCCAGATGAGGTCAAAAACTACATAGTCAGATCTTCACCAAACTTTGCAGGAATACTTTGCATGTCAAGACACGTGGAAAAAACGTACAAAACAAGAGATCGGAGACATCAAGATTTTCGACGAATTTTTTAAGAATTTTCAAATTTTCAGATGGGAGGTTCCAGATAAGGTCAAAAACGACATACTCAGATCTTCACCAAACTTTGCATGGATACATTGGATGTCAAGACACGTGGAAAAAACATACAAAACATATGATTACTGACATCAAGATTTTGGACGAATTTTTTAAGAATTTTCAAATTTTCAGATAGGAGGTTCCATATAAGGTCAAAAACTACATACTCAGATCTTCACCAAACTTTGCAGGGATACATTGGATGTCAAGACACGTGGAAAAAACGTACAAAACAAGAGATTGGAGACATCAAGATTTTCGACGAATTTTTTAAGAATTTTCAAATTTTCAGAAAGGATGTTCCAGATAAGGTCAAAAACGACATACTCAGATCTTCACCAAACTTTGCAGGGATACATTGGAGGTCGAGACACGTGGAAAAAACGTACAAAACAAGAGATTGGAGACATCAAGATTTTGGACGAATTTTTGAAGAATTTTCAAATTTTCAGATAGGAGGTTCCATATAAGGTCAAAAACTACATACTCAGATCTTCACCAAACATTGCAGGAATACATTGGATGTCAAGACACGTGGAAAAAACGTACAAAACAAGAGATTGGGGTCATCAAGATTTTGCACGGATTTTTTAGGAATTTTCAAATTTTCAGATGGGAGGTTCCAGATAAGGTCAAAAACTACATACTCAGATCTTCACCAAACTTTGCAGGGATACATTGGATGTCAAGACACGTGGAAAAAACGTACAAAACAAGAGATTGGAGACATCAAGATTTTGGACGAATTTTTTAAGAATTTTCAAATTTTCAGATAGGAGGTTCCATATAAGGTCAAAAACTACATACTCAGATCTTCACCAAACTTTGCATGGATACATTATGTGTCAAGACACGTGGAAAAAACGTACAAAACAAAAGATTGGAGACATCAAGATTTTGGTCGAATTTTTTAAGAATTTTCAAATTTTCAGATGGGAGGTTCCAGATAAGGTCAAAAACTACATACTCAGATCATCACCAAACTTTGCAGGGATACATTGGATGTCAAGACACGTGGAAAAAACGTACAAAAAAGAGATTGGAGACATCAAGATTTTGGACGAATTTTTTAACAATTTTCAAATTTTCAGAAAGGATGTTCCAGATAAGGTCAAAAACGACATACTCAGATCTTCACCAAACTTTGCAGGGATACATTGGATATCAAGACACGTGGAAAAAACGTACAAAACAAGAGATTGGAGACATCAAGATTTTGGACGAATTTTTTCAGAATTTTCAAATTTTCAGATAGGAGGTTCCAGATAAGGTCAAAAACTACATACTCAGATCTTCACCAAACTTTGCAGGGATACATTGGATGTCAAGACACGTGGAAAAAACGTACAAAACAAGAGATTGGGGTCATCAAGATTTTGGACGGATTTTTTAGGAATTTTCAAATTTTCAGATGGGAGGTTCCAGATAAGGTCAAAAACTACATACTCAGATCTTCACCAAACATTGCAGGGATACATTGGATGTCAAGACACGTGGAAAAAAGGTACAAAACAAGAGATTGGAGACATCAAAATTTTGGACGAATTTTTTAAGAATTTTCAAATTTTCAGATAGGAGGTTCCAGATGAGGTCAAAAACTACATACTCAGATCTTCACCAAACTTTGCAGGAATACTTTGCATGTCAAGACACGTGGAAAAAACGTACAAAAGAAGAGATTGGAGACATCAAGATTTTGGTCGAATTTTTTAAGAATTTTCAAATTTTCAGATGGGAGGTTCCAGATAAGGTCAAAAACTACATACTCAGATCTTTCCAAACTTTGCAGGGATACATTGGATGTCAAGACACGTGGAAAAAACGTACAAAACAAGAGATAGGAGACATCAAGATTTTGGACGAATTTTTTAACAATTTTCAAATTTTCAGAAAGGATGTTCCAGATAAGGTCAAAAACGACATACTCAGATCTTCACCAAACTTTGCAGGGATACATTGGATATCAAGACACGTGGAAAAAACGTACAAAACAAGAGATTGGAGACATCAAGATTTTGGACGAATTTTTTAAGAATTTTCAAATTTTCAGATAGGAGGTTCCAGATAAGGTCAAAAATTACATACTCAGATCTTCACCAAACTTTGCAGGGATACATTGGATGTCAAGACACGTGGAAAAAACGTACAAAACAAGAGATTGGGGTCATCAAGATTTTGGACGGATTTTTTAGGAATTTTCAAATTTTCAGATGGGAGGTTCCAGATAAGGTCAAAAACTACATACTCAGATCTTCACCAAACATTGCAGGGATACATTGGATGTCAAGACACGTGGAAAAAACGTACAAAACAAGAGATTGGAGACATCAATATTTTGGACGAATTTTTAAAGAATTTTCAAATTTTGAGATAGGAGGTTCCAGATGAGGTCAAAAACTACATAGTCAGATCTTCACCAAACTTTGCAGGAATACTTTGCATGTCAAGACACGTGGAAAAAACGTACAAAACAAGAGATCGGAGACATCAAGATTTTCGACGAATTTTTTAAGAATTTTCAAATTTTCAGATGGGAGGTTCCAGATAAGGTCAAAAACGACATACTCAGATCTTCACCAAACTTTGCATGGATACATTGGATGTCAAGACACGTGGAAAAAACATACAAAACATAGGATTGGTGACATCAAGATTTTGGACGAATTTTTTAAGAATTTTCAAATTTTCAGATAGGAGGTTCCATATAAGGTCAAAAACTACATACTCAGATCTTCACCAAACTTTGCAGGGATACATTGGATGTCAAGACACGTGGAAAAAACGTACAAAACAAGAGATTGGAGACATCAAGATTTTCGACGAATTTTTTAAGAATTTTCAAATTTTCAGAAAGGATGTTCCAGATAAGGTCAAAAACGACATACTCAGATCTTCACCAAACTTTGCAGGGATACATTGGAGGTCGAGACACGTGGAAAAAACGTACAAAACAAGAGATTGGAGACATCAAGATTTTGGACGAATTTTTGAAGAATTTTCAAATTTTCAGATAGGTGGTTCCAGATAAGGTCAAAAACTACATACTCAGATCTCAACCAAACATTGCAGGGATACATTGGATGTCAAGACACGTGGAAAAAACGTACAAAACAAGAGATTGGAGACATCAAGATTTTCGACGAATTTTTGAAGAATTTTCAAATTTTCAGATAGGAGGTTCCAGATAAGGTCAAAAACTACATACTCAGATCTTCACCAAATGTTGCAGGGATACTTTGCATGTCAAGACACGTGGAAAAAACGTACAAAACAAGAGATTGGAGACATCAAGATTTTCGACGAATTTTTTAAGAATTTTCAAATTTTCAGATGGGAGGTTCCAGATAAGGTCAAAAACGACATACTCAGATCTTCACCAAACTTTGCATGGATACATTGGATGTCAAGACACGTGGAAAAAACGTACAAAACAAGAGATTGGAGACATCAAGATTTTGGACGAATTTTTTAAGAATTCTCAAATTTTCAGAAAGGAGGTTCCATATAAGGTCAAAAACTACAAACTCAGATCTTCACCAAACTTTGCAGGGATACGTTGGATGTCAAGACACGTGGAAAAAACGTACAAAACAAGAGATTGGGGTCATCAAGATTTTGGACGAATTTTTTAAGAATTTTCAAATTTTCAGAAAGGAGGTTCCATATAAGGTCAAAAACTACATACTCAGATCTTCACCAAACTTTGCAGGGATACATTGAATGTCAAGACACGTGGAAAAAACGTACAAAACAAGAGATTGGGGTCATCAAGATTTTGGACGGATTTTTTAGGAATTTTCAAATTTTCAGATGGGAGGTTCCAGATAAGGTCAAAAACTACATACTCAGATCTTCACCAAACTTTGCAGGGATACATTGGATGTCAAGACACGTGGAAAAAACGTACAAAACAAGAGATTGGAGACATCAAGATTTTGGACGAATTTTTTAAGAATTTTTAAATTTTCAGATAGGAGGTTCCATATAAGGTCAAAAACTACATACTCAGATCTTCACCAAACTTTGCATGGATACATTATGTGTCAAGACACGTGGAAAAAACGTACAAAACAAGAGATTGGAGACATCAAGATATTGGTCGAATTTTTTAAGAATTTTCAAATTTTCAGATGGGACGTTCCAGATAAGGTCAAAAACTACATACTCAGATCTTCACCAAACTTTGCAGGGATACATTGGATGTCAAGACACGTGGAAAAAACGTACAAAACAAGAGATAGGAGACATCAAGATTTTGGACGAATTTTTTAACAATTTTCAAATTTTCAGAAAGGATGTTCCAGATAAGGTCAAAAACAACATACTCAGATCTTCACCAAACTTTGCAGGGATACATTGGATATCAAGACACGTGGAAAAAACGTACAAAACAAGAGATTGGACACATCAAGATTTTGGACGAATTTTTTAAGAATTTTCAAATTTTCAGATAGGAGGTTCCAGATAAGATCAAAAACTACATACTCAGATCTTCACCAAACTTTGCAGGGATACATTGGATGTCAAGACACGTGGAAAAAAAGTACAAAACAAGAGATTGGGGTCATCAAGATTTTGGACGGATTTTTTAGGAATTTTCAAATTTTCAGATAGGAGGTTCCAGATGAGGTCAAAAACTACATACTCAGATCTTCACCAAACTTTGCAGGAATACTTTGCATGTCAAGACACGTGGAAAAAACGTACAAAACAAGAGATCGGAGACATCAAGATTTTCGACGAATTTTTTAAGAATTTTCAAATTTTCAGATGGGAGGTTCCAGATAAGGTCAAAAACGACATACTCAGATCTTCACCAAACTTTGCAGGGATCCATTGGAGGTCGAGACACGTGGAAAAAACGTACAAAACAAGAGATTGGAGACATCAAGATTTTGGACGAATTTTTTAAGAATTTTCAAATTTTCAGATAGGAGGTTCCATATAAGGTCAAAAACTACATACTCAGATCTTCACCAAACTTTGCAGGGATACATTGGATGTCAAGACACGTGGAAAAAACGTACAAAACAAGAGATAGGAGACATCAAGATTTTGGACGAATTTTTTAACAATTTTCAAATTTTCAGAAAGGATGTTCCAGATAAGGTCAAAAACGACATACTCAGATCTTCACCAAACTTTGCAGGGATACATTGGATATCAAGACACGTGGAAAAAACGTACAAAACAAGAGATTGGAGACATCAAGATTTTGGACGAATTTTTTAAGAATTTTCAAATTTTCAGATAGGAGGTTCCAGATAAGGTCAAAAACTACATACTCAGATCTTCACCAAACTTTGCAGGGATACATTGGATGTCAAGACACGTGGAAAAAACGTACAAAACAAGAGATTGGGGTCATCAAGATTTTGGACGGATTTTTTAGGAATTTTCAAATTTTCAGATGGGAGGTTCCAGATAAGGTCAAAAACTACATACTCAGATCTTCACCAAACTTTGCAGGGATACATTGGATGTCAAGACACGTGGAAAAAACGTACAAAACAAGAGATTGGAGACATCAATATTTTGGACGAATTTTTAAAGAATTTTCAAATTTTGAGATAGGAGGTTCCAGATGAGGTCAAAAACTACATAGTCAGATCTTCACCAAACTTTGCAGGAATACTTTGCATGTCAAGACACGTGGAAAAAACGTACAAAACAAGAGATCGGAGACATCAAGATTTTCGACGAATTTTTTAAGAATTTTCAAATTTTCAGATGGGAGGTTCCAGATAAGGTCAAAAACGACATACTCAGATCTTCACCAAACTTTGCATGGATACATTGGATGTCAAGACACGTGGAAAAAACATACAAAACATATGATTACTGACATCAAGATTTTGGACGAATTTTTTAAGAATTTTCAAATTTTCAGATAGGAGGTTCCATATAAGGTCAAAAACTACATACTCAGATCTTCACCAAACTTTGCAGGGATACATTGGATGTCAAGACACGTGGAAAAAACGTACAAAACAAGAGATTGGAGACATCAAGATTTTCGACGAATTTTTTAAGAATTTTCAAATTTTCAGAAAGGATGTTCCAGATAAGGTCAAAAACGACATACTCAGATCTTCACCAAACTTTGCAGGGATACATTGGAGGTCGAGACACGTGGAAAAAACGTACAAAACAAGAGATTGGAGACATCAAGATTTTGGACGAATTTTTGAAGAATTTTCAAATTTTCAGATAGGAGGTTCCAGATAAGGTCAAAAACTACATACTCAGATCTCAACCAAACATTGCAGGGATACATTGGATGTCAAGACACGTGGAAAAAACGTACAAAACAAGAGATTGGAGACATCAAGATTTTCGACGAATTTTTGAAGAATTTTCAAATTTTCAGATAGGAGGTTCCAGATAAGGTCAAAAACTACATACTCAGATCTTCACCAAACGTTGCAGGGATACTTTGCATGTCAAGACACGTGGAAAAAACGTACAAAACAAGAGATTGGAGACATCAAGATTTTCGACGAATTTTTTAAGAATTTTCAAATTTTCAGATGGGAGGTTCCAGATAAGGTCAAAAACGACATACTCAGATCTTCACCAAACTTTGCATGGATACATTGGATGTCAAGACACGTGGAAAAAACGTACAAAACAAGAGATTGGAGACATCAAGATTTTGGACGAATTTTTTAAGAATTCTCAAATTTTCAGAAAGGAGGTTCCATATAAGGTCAAAAACTACAAACTCAGATCTTCACCAAACTTTGCAGGGATACATTGGATGTCAAGACACGTGGAAAAAACGTACAAAACAAGAGATTGGGGTCATCAAGATTTTGGACGAATTTTTTAAGAATTTTCAAATTTTCAGAAAGGAGGTTCCATATAAGGTCAAAAACTACATACTCAGATCTTCACCAAACTTTGCAGGGATACATTGAATGTCAAGACACGTGGAAAAAACGTACAAAACAAGAGATTGGGGTCATCAAGATTTTGGACGGATTTTTTAGGAATTTTCAAATTTTCAGATGGGAGGTTCCAGATAAGGTCAAAAACTACATACTCAGATCTTCATGAAACTTTGCAGGGATACATTGGATGTCAAGACACGTGGAAAAAACGTACAAAACAAGAGATTGGAGACATCAAGATTTTGGACGAATTTTTTAAGAATTTTTAAATTTTCAGATAGGAGGTTCCATATAAGGTCAAAAACTACATACTCAGATCTTCACCAAACTTTGCATGGATACATTATGTGTCAAGACACGTGGAAAAAACGTACAAAACAAGAGATTGGAGACATCAAGATATTGGTCGAATTTTTTAAGAATTTTCAAATCTTCAGATGGGACGTTCCAGATAAGGTCAAAAACTACATACTCAGATCTTCACCAAACTTTGCAGGGATACATTGGATGTCAAGACACGTGGAAAAAACGTACAAAACAAGAGATAGGAGACATCAAGATTTTGGACGAATTTTTTAACAATTTTCAAATTTTCAGAAAGGATGTTCCAGATAAGGTCAAAAACAACATACTCAGATCTTCACCAAACTTTGCAGGGATACATTGGATATCAAGACACGTGGAAAAAACGTACAAAACAAGAGATTGGACACATCAAGATTTTGGACGAATTTTTTAAGAATTTTCAAATTTTCAGATAGGAGGTTCCAGATAAGATCAAAAACTACATACTCAGATCTTCACCAAACTTTGCAGGGATACATTGGATGTCAAGACACGTGGAAAAAAAGTACAAAACAAGAGATTGGGGTCATCAAGATTTTGGACGGATTTTTTAGGAATTTTCAAATTTTCAGATAGGAGGTTCCAGATGAGGTCAAAAACTACATACTCAGATCTTCACCAAACTTTGCAGGGATACATTGGATGTCAAGACACGTGGAAAAAACGTACAAAACAAGAGATTGGAGACATCAAGATTTTCGACGAATTTTTTAAGAATTTTCAAATTTTCAGAAAGGATGTTCCAGATAAGGTCAAAAACGACATACTCAGATCTTCACCAAACTTTGCAGGGATCCATTGGAGGTCGAGACACGTGGAAAAAAACGTACAAAACAAGAGATTGGAGACATCAAGATTTTGGACGAATTTTTGAAGAATTTTCAAATTTTCAGATAGGAGGTTCCAGATAAGGTCTAAAACTACATACTCAGATCTCCACCAAACATTGCAGGAATACATTGGATGTCAAGACACGTGGAAAAAACGTACAAAACAAGAGATTGGAGACATCAAGATTTTCGACGAATTTTTGAAGAATTTTCAAATTTTCAGATAGGAGGTTCCAGATAAGGTCAAAAACTACATACTCAGATCTTCACCAAACGTTGCAGGGATACTTTGCATGTCAAGACACGTGGAAAAAACGTACAAAACAAGAGATTGGGGTCATCAAGATTTTGGACGAATTTTTTAAGAATTTTCAAATTTTCAGATGGGAGGTTCAATATAAGGTCAAAAACTACATACTCAGATCTTCACCAAACTTTGCATGGATACATTGGATGTCAAGACACGTGGAAAAAACATACAAAACATAGGATTCGGAACATCAAGATTTTGGTCGAATTTTTTAAGAATTTTCAAATTTTCAGATAGGAGGTTCCATATAAGGTCAAAAACTACATACTCAGATCTTCACCAAACATTGCAGGAATACATTGGATGTCAAGACACGTGGAAAAAATGTACAAGACAAGAGATTGGGGTCATCAAGATTTTGCACGGATTTTTTAGGAATTTTCAAATTTTCAGATGGGAGGTTCCAGATAAGGTCAAAAACTACATACTCAGATCTTCACCAAACTTTGCAGGGATACATTGGATGTCAAGACACGTGGAAAAAACGTACAAAACAAGAGATTGGAGACATCAAGATTTTGGACGAATTTTTTAAGAATTTTCAAATTTTCAGATAGGAGGTTCCATATAAGGTCAAAAACTACATACTCAGATCTTCACCAAACTTTGCATGGATACATTATGTGTCAAGACACGTGGAAAAAACGTACAAAACAAAAGATTGGAGACATCAAGATTTTGGTCGAATTTTTTAAGAATTTTCAAATTTTCAGATGGGAGGTTCCAGATAAGGTCAAAAACTACATACTCAGATCTTCACCAAACTTTGCAGGGATACATTGGATGTCAAGACACGTGGAAAAAACGTACAAAAAAGAGATTGGAGACATCAAGATTTTGGACGAATTTTTTAACAATTTTCAAATTTTCAGAAAGGATGTTCCAGATAAGGTCAAAAACGACATACTCAGATCTTCACCAAACTTTGCAGGGATACATTGGATATCAAGACACGTGGAAAAAACGTACAAAACAAGAGATTGGAGACATCAAGATTTTGGACGAATTTTTTAAGAATTTTCAAATTTTCAGATAGGAGGTTCCAGATAAGGTCAAAAACTACATACTCAGATCTTCACCAAACTTTGCAGGGATACATTGGATGTCAAGACACGTGGAAAAAACGTACAAAACAAGAGATTGGGGTCATCAAGATTTTGGACGGATTTTTTAGGAATTTTCAAATTTTCAGATGGGAGGTTCCAGATAAGGTCAAAAACTACATACTCAGATCTTCACCAAACATTGCAGGGATACATTGGATGTCAAGACACGTGGAAAAAACGTACAAAACAAGAGATTGGAGACATCAAAATTTTGGACGAATTTTTTAAGAATTTTCAAATTTTCAGATAGGAGGTTCCAGATGAGGTCAAAAACTACATACTCAGATCTTCACCAAACTTTGCAGGAATACTTTGCATGTCAAGACACGTGGAAAAAACGTACAAAACAAGAGATCGGAGACATCAAGGTTTTCGACGAATTTTTTAAGAATTTTCAAATTTTCAGATGGGAGGTTCCAGATAAGGTCAAAAACGACATACTCAGATCTTCACCAAACTTTGCATGGATACATTGGATGTCAAGACACGTGGAAAAAACATACAAAACATAGGATTGGTGACATCAAGATTTTGGACGAATTTTTTAAGAATTTTCAAATTTTCAGATAGGAGGTTCCATATAAGGTCAAAAACTACATACTCAGATCTTCACCAAACTTTGCAGGGATACATTGGATGTCAAGACACGTGGAAAAAACGTACAAAACAAGAGATTGGAGACATCAAGATTATGGACGAATTTTTTGAGAATTTTCAAATTTTCAGAAAGGAGGTTCCATATAAGGTCAAAAACTACATACTCAGATCTTCACCAAACTTTGCAGGGATACATTGGATGTCAAGACACGTGGAAAAAACGTACAAAACAAGAGATTGGAGACATCAAGATTTTCGACGAATTTTTTAAGAATTTTCAAATTTTCAGAAAGGATGTTCCAGATAAGGTCAAAAACGACATACTCAGATCTTCACCAAACTTTGCAGGGATACATTGGAGGTCGAGACACGTGGAAAAAACGTACAAAACAAGAGATTGGAGACATCAAGATTTTGGACGAATTTTTGAAGAATTTTCAAATTTTCTGATAGGAGGTCCCAGATAAGGTCAAAAACTACATACTCAGATCTCCACCAAACATTGCAGGGATACATTGGATGTCAAGACACGTGGAAAAAACGTACAAAACAAGAGATTGGAGACATCAAGATTTTCGACGAATTTTTGAAGAATTTTCAAATTTTCAGATAGGAGGTTCCAGATAAGGTCAAAAACTACATACTCAGATCTTCACCAAACGTTGCAGGGATACTTTGCATGTCAAGACACGTGGAAAAAACGTACAAAACAAGAGATTGGAGACATCAAGATTTTCGACGAATTTTTTAAGAATTTTCAAATTTTCAGATGGGAGGTTCCAGATAAGGTCAAAAACGACATACTCAGATCTTCACCAAACTTTGCATGGATACATTGGATGTCAAGACACGTGGAAAAAACGTACAAAACAAGAGATTGGAGACATCAAGATTTTGGACGAATTTTTTAAGAATTCTCAAATTTTCAGAAAGGAGGTTCCATATAAGGTCAAAAACTACATACTCAGATCTTCACCAAACTTTGCAGGGATACATTGGATGTCAAGACACGTGGAAAAAACGTACAAAACAAGAGATTGGGGTCATCAAGATTTTGGACGAATTTTTTAAGAATTTTCAAATTTTCAGAAAGGAGGTTCCATATAAGGTCAAAAACTACATACTCAGATCTTCACCAAACTTTGCAGGGATACATTGAATGTCAAGACACGTGGAAAAAACGTACAAAACAAGAGATTGGGGTCATCAAGATTTTGGACGGATTTTTTAGGAATTTTCAAATTTTCAGATGGGAGGTTCCAGATAAGGTCAAAAACTACATACTCAGATCTTCACCAAACTTTGCAGGGATGCATTAAATGTCAAGACACGTGGAAAAAACGTACAAAACAAGAGATTGGAGACATCAAGATTTTGGACGAATTTTTTAAGAATTTTCAAATTTTCAGATAGGAGGTTCCATATAAGGTCAAAAACTACATACTCAGATCTTCACCAAACTTTGCATGGATACATTATGTGTCAAGACACGTGGAAAAAACGTACAAAACAAGAGATTGGAGACATCAAGATTTTGGTCGAATTTTTTAAGAATTTTCAAATTTTCAGATGGGAGGTTCCAGATAAGGTCAAAAACTACATACTCAGATCTTCACCAAACTTTGCAGGGATACATTGGATGTCAAGACACGTGGAAAAAACGTACAAAACAAGAGATCGGAGACATCAAGATTTTCGACGACTTTTTTAAGAATTTTCAAATTTTCAGATAGGAGGTTCCAGATAAGGTCAAAAACGACATACTCAGATCTTCACCAAACTTTGCAAGGATACATTGGATGTCAAGACACGTGGAAAAAACATACAAAACATAAGATTCGGGACATCAAGATTTTGGTCGAATTTTTTAAGAATTTTCAAATTTTCAGATAGGAGGTCCCATATAAGGTCAAAAACTACATACTCAGATCTTCACCAAACTTTGCATGGATACATTGGATGTCAAGACACGTGGAAAAAACATACAAAACATAGGATTGGCGACATCAAGATTTTGGTCGAATTTTTTTAGAATTTTCAAATTTTCAGATAGGAGGTTCCAGATAAGGTCAAAAACTACATACTCAGATCTTCACCAAACTTTGCAGGGATACATTGGATGTCAAGACACGTGAAAAAAACATACAAGACATAGGATTGGGGACTTCAAGATTTTGGTCGAATTTTTTAAGAATTTTCAAATTTTCAGATAGGAGGTTCCATATAAGGTCAAAAACTACATTCTCAGATCTTCACCAAACTATGCAGGGATACATTGGATGTCAAGACACGTGGAAAAAACGTACAAAACAAGAGATTGGAGACATCAAGATTTTGGACGAATTTTTTAAGAATTTTCAAATTTTCAGATAGGAGGTTCCAGATAAGGTCAAAAACTACATACTCAGATCTTCACCAAACTTTGCAGGGACACATTGGATGTCAAGACACGTGGAAAAAACGTACAAAACAAGAGATTGGAGACATCAAGATTTTGGAAGAATTTTTTAAGAATTTTCAAATTTTCAGATAGGAGGTTCCATATAAGGTCAAAAACTACATACTCAGATCTTCACCAAACGTTGCAGGGATACTTTGCATGTCAAGACACGTGGAAAAAACGTACAAAACAAGAGATTGGAGACATCAAGATTTTCGACAAATTTTTTAAGAATTTTCAAATTTTCAGATGGGAGGTTCCAGATAAGGTCAAAAACGACATACTCAGATCTTCACCAAACTTTGCATGGATACATTGGATGTCAAGACACGTGGAAAAAACGTACAAAACAAGAAATTAGAGACATCAAGATTTTGGACGAATTTTTTAAGAATTTTCAAATTTTCAGAAAGGAGGTTCCGTGTAAGGTCAAAAACTACATACTCACATCTTCACCAAACTTTGCAGGGATACATTGGATGTCAAGACACGTGGAAAAAACGTATAAAACAAGAGATTGGGGTCATCAAGATTTTGGACGGATTTTTTAGGAATTTTCGAATTTTCAGATGGGAGGTTCCAGATAAGGTCAAAAACTACATACTCAGATCTTCACCAAACTTTGCAGGGATACATTGGATGTCAAGACACGTGGAAAAAACGAACAAAACAAGAGATTGGAGACATCAAGATTTTGGACGAATTTTTGAAGAATTTTCAAATTTTCAGATGGGAGGTTCCAGATAAGGTCAAAAACGACATACTCAGATCTTCACCAAACTTTGCATGGATACATTGGATGTCAAGACACGTGGAAAAAAACATACAAAACATAGGATTGGGGACATCAAGATTTTGGTCGAATTTTTTAAGAATTTTCAAATTTTCAGATAGGAGGTTCCATATAAGGTCAAAAACTACATACTCAGATCTTCACCAAACTTTGCAGGGATACATTGGATGTCAAGACACGTGGAAAAAACGTACAAAACAAGAGATTGGAGACATCAAGATTTTGGACGAATTTTTTAAGAATTTTCAAATTTTCAGATAGGAGGTTCCAGATAAGGTCAAAAACGACATACTCAGATCTTCACCAAACTTTGCAGGGATACATTGGATGTCAAGACACGTGAAAAAAACATACAATACATAGGATTGGGGACATCAAGATTTTGGTCGAATTTTTTAAGAATTTTCAAATTTTCAGATAGGAGGTTCCAGATAAGGTCAAAAACGACATACTCAGATCTTCACCAAACTTTGCAGGGATACATTGGAGGTCGAGACACGTGGAAAAAACGTACAAAACAAGAGATTGGAGACATCAAGATTTTGGACGAATTTTTGAAGAATTTTCAAATTTTCTGATAGGAGGTCCCAGATAAGGTCAAAAACTACATACTCAGATCTCCACCAAACATTGCAGGGATACATTGGATGTCAAGACACGTGGAAAAAACGTACAAAACAAGAGATTGGAGACATCAAGATTTTCGACGAATTTTTGAAGAATTTTCAAATTTTCAGATAGGAGGTTCCAGATAAGGTCAAAAACTACATACTCAGATCTTCACCAAACGTTGCAGGGATACTTTGCATGTCAAGACACGTGGAAAAAACGTACAAAACAAGAGATTGGAGACATCAAGATTTTCGACGAATTTTTTAAGAATTTTCAAATTTTCAGATGGGAGGTTCCAGATAAGGTCAAAAACGACATACTCAGATCTTCACCAAACTTTGCATGGATACATTGGATGTCAAGACACGTGGAAAAAACGTACAAAACAAGAGATTGGAGACATCAAGATTTTGGACGAATTTTTTAAGAATTCTCAAATTTTCAGAAAGGAGGTTCCATATAAGGTCAAAAACTACATACTCAGATCTTCACCAAACTTTGCAGGGATACATTGGATGTCAAGACACGTGGAAAAAACGTACAAAACAAGAGATTGGGGTCATCAAGATTTTGGACGAATTTTTTAAGAATTTTCAAATTTTCAGAAAGGAGGTTCCATATAAGGTCAAAAACTACATACTCAGATCTTCACCAAACTTTGCAGGGATACATTGAATGTCAAGACACGTGGAAAAAACGTACAAAACAAGAGATTGGGGTCATCAAGATTTTGGACGGATTTTTTAGGAATTTTCAAATTTTCAGATGGGAGGTTCCAGATAAGGTCAAAAACTACATACTCAGATCTTCACCAAACTTTGCAGGGATGCATTGGATGTCAAGACACGTGGAAAAAACGTACAAAACAAGAGATTGGAGACATCAAGATTTTGGACGAATTTTTTAAGAATTTTCAAATTTTCAGATAGGAGGTTCCATATAAGGTCAAAAACTACATACTCAGATCTTCACCAAACTTTGCATGGATACATTATGTGTCAAGACACGTGGAAAAAACGTACAAAACAAGAGATTGGAGACATCAAGATTTTGGTCGAATTTTTTAAGAATTTTCAAATTTTCAGATGGGAGGTTCCAGATAAGGTCAAAAACTACATACTCAGATCTTCACCAAACTTTGCAGGGATACATTGGATGTCAAGACACGTGGAAAAAACGTACAAAACAAGAGATCGGAGACTTCAAGATTTTCGACGACTTTTTTAAGAATTTTCAAATTTTCAGATAGGAGGTTCCAGATAAGGTCAAAAACGACATACTCAGATCTTCACCAAACTTTGCAAGGATACATTGGATGTCAAGACACGTGGAAAAAACGTACAAAACAAGAGATTGGAGACATCAAGATTTTGGACGAATTTTTTAAGAATTTTCAAATTTTCAGAAAGGATGTTCCAGATAAGGTCAAAAACGACATACTCAGATCTTCACCAAACTTTGCAGGGATACATTGGAGGTCGAGACACGTGGAAAAAACGTACAAAACAAGAGATTGGAGACAACAAGATTTTGGACGAATTTTTTAAAAATTTTCAATTTTTCAGATATGAGGTTCCAGATAAGGTCAAAAACTACATACTCAGATCTTCACCAAACTTTGCAGGGATACATTGGATGTCAAGACACGTGGAAAAAACATACAAAACATAGGATTGGTGACATCAAGATTTTGGACGAATTTTTGAAGAATTTTCAAATTTTCAGATGGGAGGTTCCAGATAAGGTCAAAAACGACATACTCAGATCTTCACCAAACTTTGCAGGGATACATTGGATTTCAAGACACGTGGAAAAAACGTACAAAACAAGAGATTGGGGTCATCAATATTTTGGACTGATTTTTTAGGAATTTTCAAATTTTCAGATGGGAGGTTCCACATAAGGTCAAAAACTACATACTCAGATCTTCACCAAACTTTGCAGGGATACATTGGATGTCAAGACACGTGGAAAAAACGTACAAAACAAGAGATTGGAGACATCAAGATTTTCGACGAATTTTTTAAGAATTTTCAAATTTTCAGAAAGGATGTTCCAGATAAGGTCAAAAACGACATACTCAGATCTTCACCAAACTTTGCAGGGATACATTGGAGGTCGAGACACGTGGAAAAAACGTACAAAACAAGAGATTGGAGACATCAAGATTTTGGACGAATTTTTGAAGAATTTTCAAATTTTCTGATAGGAGGTCCCAGATAAGGTCAAAAACTACATACTCAGATCTCCACCAAACATTGCAGGGATACATTGGATGTCAAGACACGTGGAAAAAACGTACAAAACAAGAGATTGGAGACATCAAGATTTTCGACGAATTTTTGAAGAATTTTCAAATTTTCAGATAGGAGGTTCCAGATAAGGTCAAAAACTACATACTCAGATCTTCACCAAACGTTGCAGGGATACTTTGCATGTCAAGACACGTGGAAAAAACGTACAAAACAAGAGATTGGAGACATCAAGATTTTCGACGAATTTTTTAAGAATTTTCAAATTTTCAGATAGGAGGTTCCAGATAAGGTCAAAAACGACATACTCAGATCTTCACCAAACTTTGCAAGGATACATTGGATGTCAAGACACGTGGAAAAAACGTACAAAACAAGAGATTGGAGACATCAAGATTTTGGACGAATTTTTTAAGAATTTTCAAATTTTCAGAAAGGATGTTCCAGATAAGGTCAAAAACGACATACTCAGATCTTCACCAAACTTTGCAGGGATACATTGGAGGTCGAGACACGTGGAAAAAACGTACAAAACAAGAGATTGGAGACAACAAGATTTTGGACGAATTTTTTAAAAATTTTCAATTTTTCAGATATGAGGTTCCAGATAAGGTCAAAAACTACATACTCAGATCTTCACCAAACTTTGCAGGGATACATTGGATGTCAAGACACGTGGAAAAAACATACAAAACATAGGATTGGTGACATCAAGATTTTGGACGAATTTTTGAAGAATTTTCAAATTTTCAGATGGGAGGTTCCAGATAAGGTCAAAAACGACATACTCAGATCTTCACCAAACTTTGCAGGGATACATTGGATTTCAAGACACGTGGAAAAAACGTACAAAACAAGAGATTGGGGTCATCAATATTTTGGACTGATTTTTTAGGAATTTTCAAATTTTCAGATGGGAGGTTCCACATAAGGTCAAAAACTACATATTCAGATCTTCACCAAACTTTGCAGGGATACATTGGATGTCAAGACACGTGGAAAAAACGTACAAAACAAGAGATTGGAGACATCAAGATTTTCGACGAATTTTTTAAGAATTTTCAAATTTTCAGAAAGGATGTTCCAGATAAGGTCAAAAACGACATACTCAGATCTTCACCAAACTTTGCAGGGATACATTGGAGGTCGAGACACGTGGAAAAAACGTACAAAACAAGAGATTGGAGACATCAAGATTTTGGACGAATTTTTGAAGAATTTTCAAATTTTCTGATAGGAGGTCCCAGATAAGGTCAAAAACTACATACTCAGATCTCCACCAAACATTGCAGGGATACATTGGATGTCAAGACACGTGGAAAAAACGTACAAAACAAGAGATTGGAGACATCAAGATTTTCGACGAATTTTTGAAGAATTTTCAAATTTTCAGATAGGAGGTTCCAGATAAGGTCAAAAACTACATACTCAGATCTTCACCAAACGTTGCAGGGATACTTTGCATGTCAAGACACGTGGAAAAAACGTACAAAACAAGAGATTGGAGACATCAAGATTTTCGACGAATTTTTTAAGAATTTTCAAATTTTCAGATGGGAGGTTCCAGATAAGGTCAAAAACGACATACTCAGATCTTCACCAAACTTTGCATGGATACATTGGATGTCAAGACACGTGGAAAAAACGTACAAAACAAGAGATTGGAGACATCAAGATTTTGGACGAATTTTTTAAGAATTCTCAAATTTTCAGAAAGGAGGTTCCATATAAGGTCAAAAACTACATACTCAGATCTTCACCAAACTTTGCAGGGATACATTGGATGTCAAGACACGTGGAAAAAACGTACAAAACAAGAGATTGGGGTCATCAAGATTTTGGACGAATTTTTTAAGAATTTTCAAATTTTCAGAAAGGAGGTTCCATATAAGGTCAAAAACTACATACTCAGATCTTCACCAAACTTTGCAGGGATACATTGAATGTCAAGACACGTGGAAAAAACGTACAAAACAAGAGATTGGGGTCATCAAGATTTTGGACGGATTTTTTAGGAATTTTCAAATTTTCAGATGGGAGGTTCCAGATAAGGTCAAAAACTACATACTCAGATCTTCACCAAACTTTGCAGGGATGCATTAAATGTCAAGACACGTGGAAAAAACGTACAAAACAAGAGATTGGAGACATCAAGATTTTGGACGAATTTTTTAAGAATTTTCAAATTTTCAGATAGGAGGTTCCATATAAGGTCAAAAACTACATACTCAGATCTTCACCAAACTTTGCATGGATACATTATGTGTCAAGACACGTGGAAAAAACGTACAAAACAAGAGATTGGAGACATCAAGATTTTGGTCGAATTTTTTAAGAATTTTCAAATTTTCAGATGGGAGGTTCCAGATAAGGTCAAAAACTACATACTCAGATCTTCACCAAACTTTGCAGGGATACATTGGATGTCAAGACACGTGGAAAAAACGTACAAAACAAGAGATCGGAGACATCAAGATTTTCGACGACTTTTTTAAGAATTTTCAAATTTTCAGATAGGAGGTTCCAGATAAGGTCAAAAACGACATACTCAGATCTTCACCAAACTTTGCAAGGATACATTGGATGTCAAGACACGTGGAAAAAACGTACAAAACAAGAGATTGGAGACATCAAGATTTTGGACGAATTTTTTAAGAATTTTCAAATTTTCAGAAAGGATGTTCCAGATAAGGTCAAAAACGACATACTCAGATCTTCACCAAACTTTGCAGGGATACATTGGAGGTCGAGACACGTGGAAAAAACGTACAAAACAAGAGATTGGAGACAACAAGATTTTGGACGAATTTTTTAAAAATTTTCAATTTTTCAGATAGGAGGTTCCAGATAAGGTCAAAAACTACATACTCAGATCTTCACCAAACTTTGCAGGGATACATTGGATGTCAAGACACGTGGAAAAAACATACAAAACATAGGATTGGTGACATCAAGATTTTGGACGAATTTTTTAAGAATTTTCAAATTTTCAGATAGGAGGTTCCATATAAGGTCAAAAACTACATACTCAGATCTTCACCAAACTTTGCAGGGATACATTGGATGTCAAGACACGTGGAAAAAACGTACAAAACAAGAGATTGGAGACATCAAGATTTTCGACGAATTTTTGAAGAATTTTCAAATTTTCAGATGGGAGGTTCCAGATAAGGTCAAAAACGACATACTCAGATCTTCACCAAACTTTGCAGGGATACATTGGATTTCAAGACACGTGGAAAAAACGTACAAAACAAGAGATTGGGGTCATCAATATTTTGGACGGAATTTTTAGGAATTTTCAAATTTTCAGATGGGAGGTTCCACATAAGGTCAAAAACTACATACTCAGATCTTCACCAAACTTTGCAGGGATACATTGGATGTCAAGACACGTGGAAAAAACGTACAAAACAGAAGATTGGAGAAATCAAGATTTTGAACGAATTTTTTAAGAATTTTCAAATTTTCAGATAGGAGGTTCCATTAAGGTCAAAAACTACATACTCAGATCTTCACCAAACTTTGCATGGATACATTGGATGTCAAGACACGTGGAAAAAACATACAAAACATAGGATTGGGGACATCAAGATTTTGGTCGAATTTTTTAAGAATTTTCAAATTTTCAGGTTCCATATAAGGTCAAAAACTACATACTCAGATCTTCACCAAACTTTGCAGGAATACATTGGATGTTAAGACACGTGGAAAAAACGTACAAAACAAGAGATTGGAGACATCAAGATTTTGGACGAATTTTTTAAGAATTTTCAAATTTTCAGAAATGCGGTTCCAGATAAGGTCAAAAACTACATACTCAGATCTTCACCAAACTTTGCAGGGATACATTGGATGTCAAGACACGTGGAAAAAACGTACAAAACAAGGGATTGGGGTCATCAAGATTTTGGACGGATTTTTTAGGAATTTTCAAATTTTCAGATGGGAGGTTCCAGATAAGGTCAAAAACTACATACTCAGATCTTCACCAAACTTTGCAGTGATACATTGGATGTCAAGACACGTGGAAAAAACGTACAAAACAAGAGATTGGGGTCATCAAGATTTTGGACGGATTTTTTAAGAATTTTCAAATTTTCAGATGGGAGGTTCCAGATAAGGTCAAAAACGACATACTCAGATCTTCACCAAACTTTGCAGGAATACATTGGATGTCAAGACACGTGGAAAAAACATACAAAACATAAGATTCGGGACATCAAGATTTTGGTCGAATTTTTTAAGAATTTTCAAATTTTCAGATAGGAGGTCCCATATAAGGTCAAAAACTACATACTCAGATCTTCACCAAACTTTGCATGGATACATTGGATGTCAAGACACGTGGAAAAAACATACAAAACATAGGATTGGCGACATCAAGATTTTGGTCGAATTTTTTTAGAATTTTCAAATTTTCAGATAGGAGGTTCCAGATAAGGTCAAAAACTACATACTCAGATCTTCACCAAACTTTGCAGGGATACATTGGATGTCAAGACACGTGAAAAAAACATACAAGACATAGGATTGGGGACTTCAAGATTTTGGTCGAATTTTTTAAGAATTTTCAAATTTTCAGATAGGAGGTTCCATATAAGGTCAAAAACTACATTCTCAGATCTTCACCAAACTATGCAGGGATACATTGGATGTCAAGACACGTGGAAAAAACGTACAAAACAAGAGATTGGAGACATCAAGATTTTGGACGAATTTTTTAAGAATTTTCAAATTTTCAGATAGGAGGTTCCAGATAAGGTCAAAAACTACATACTCAGATCTTCACCAAACTTTGCAGGGACACATTGGATGTCAAGACACGTGGAAAAAACGTACAAAACAAGAGATTGGAGACATCAAGATTTTGGAAGAATTTTTTAAGAATTTTCAAATTTTCAGATAGGAGGTTCCATATAAGGTCAAAAACTACATACTCAGATCTTCACCAAACGTTGCAGGGATACTTTGCATGTCAAGACACGTGGAAAAAACGTACAAAACAAGAGATTGGAGACATCAAGATTTTCGACAAATTTTTTAAGAATTTTCAAATTTTCAGATGGGAGGTTCCAGATAAGGTCAAAAACGACATACTCAGATCTTCACCAAACTTTGCATGGATACATTGGATGTCAAGACACGTGGAAAAAACGTACAAAACAAGAAATTAGAGACATCAAGATTTTGGACGAATTTTTTAAGAATTTTCAAATTTTCAGAAAGGAGGTTCCGTGTAAGGTCAAAAACTACATACTCACATCTTCACCAAACTTTGCAGGGATACATTGGATGTCAAGACACGTGGAAAAAACGTATAAAACAAGAGATTGGGGTCATCAAGATTTTGGACGGATTTTTTAGGAATTTTCGAATTTTCAGATGGGAGGTTCCAGATAAGGTCAAAAACTACATACTCAGATCTTCACCAAACTTTGCAGGGATACATTGGATGTCAAGACACGTGGAAAAAACGAACAAAACAAGAGATTGGAGACATCAAGATTTTGGACGAATTTTTGAAGAATTTTCAAATTTTCAGATGGGAGGTTCCAGATAAGGTCAAAAACGACATACTCAGATCTTCACCAAACTTTGCATGGATACATTGGATGTCAAGACACGTGGAAAAAAACATACAAAACATAGGATTGGGGACATCAAGATTTTGGTCGAATTTTTTAAGAATTTTCAAATTTTCAGATAGGAGGTTCCATATAAGGTCAAAAACTACATACTCAGATCTTCACCAAACTTTGCAGGGATACATTGGATGTCAAGACACGTGGAAAAAACGTACAAAACAAGAGATTGGAGACATCAAGATTTTGGACGAATTTTTTAAGAATTTTCAAATTTTCAGATAGGAGGTTCCAGATAAGGTCAAAAACGACATACTCAGATCTTCACCAAACTTTGCAGGGATACATTGGATGTCAAGACACGTGAAAAAAACATACAATACATAGGATTGGGGACATCAAGATTTTGGTCGAATTTTTTAAGAATTTTCAAATTTTCAGATAGGAGGTTCCATATAAGGTCAAAAACTGCATACTCAGATCTTCACCAAACTATGCAGGGATACATTGGATGTCAAGACACGTGGAAAAAACGTACAAAACAAGAGATTGGAGACATCAAGATTTTGGAAGAATTTTTTAAGAATTTTCAAATTTTCACATAGGAGGTTCCAGATAAGGTCAAAAACTACATACTCAGATCTTCACCAAACTTTGCAGGGACACATTGGATGTCAAGACACGTGGAAAAAACGTACAAAACAAGAGATTGGAGACATCAAGATTTTGGACGAATTTTTGAGGAATTTTCAAATTTTCAGAAATGAGGTTCCAGATAAGGTCAAAAACTACATACTCAGATCTTCACCAAACTTTGCAGGGATACATTGGATGTCAAGACACGTGGGGAAAACATACAAACCAAGAGATTGGAGACATCAAGATTTTGGACGAATTTTTTAAGAATTTTCAAATTTTCAGATAGGAGGTTCCATTTAAGGTCAAAAACTACATACTCAGATCTTCACCAAACTTTGCAGGGATACATTGGATGTCAAGACACGTGGAAAAAACGTACAAAACAAAAGATTGGAGACATCAAGATTTTGGACGAATTTTTTAAGAATTTTCAAATTTTCAGATGGGAGGTTCCAGATAAGGTCAAAAACGACATACTCAGATCTTCACCAAACTTTGCATGGATACATTGGATGTCAAGACACGTGGAAAAAACGTACAAAACAAGAAATTGGAGACATCAAGATTTTGGACGAATTTTTTAAGAATTTTCAAATTTTCAGAAAGGAGGTTCCGTATAAGGTCAAAAACTACATACTCAGATCTTCACCAAACTTTGCAGGGATACATTGGATGTCAAGACACGTGGAAAAAACGTATAAAACAAGAGATTGGGGTCATCAAGATTTTGGACGGATTTTTTAGGAATTTTCGAATTTTCAGATGGCAGGTTCCATATAAGGTCAAAAACTACATACTCAGATCTTCACCAAACTTTGCAGGGATACATTGGATGTCAAGAATCGTGGAAAAAACGTACAAAACAAGAGATTGGAGACATCAAGATTTTGAACGAATTTTTTAAGAAATTTCAAATTTTCAGATAGGAGGTTCCATATAAGGTCAAAAACTACATACTCAGATCTTCACCAAACATTGCAGGGATACATTGGATGTCAAGACACGTGGAAAAAATGTACAAAACAAGAGATTGGAGACATCAAGATTTTCGACGGATTTTTTAAGAATTTTCAAATTTTCAGATAGGAGGTTCCATATAAGGTCAAAAACTACATACTCAGATCTTCACCAAACTTAGCAGGGATACATTGGATGTCAAGACACGTGGAAAAAACATACAAGACATAGGATTGGGGACATCAAGATTTGGTCAAATTTTTTAAGAATTTTCAAATTTTCAGATAGGAGGTTCCATATAAGGTCAAAAACTACATACTCAGATCTTCACCAAACATTGCAGGGATACATTGTATGTCAAGACACGTGGAAAAAATGTACAAAACAAGAGATTGGAGACATCAAGATTTTCGACGGATTTTTTAGGAATTTTTAAATTTTCAGATGGGAGGTTCCAGATAAGGTCAAAAACGACATACTCAGATCTTCACCAAACTTTGCAGGGATACATTGGATGTCAAGACACGTGGAAAAAACATACAAAACATAGGATTGGGGATATCAAGATTTTGGTCAAATTTTTTAAGAATTTTCCAATTTTCAGAAAGGAGGTTCCATATAAGGTCAAAAACTACATACTCAGATCTTCACCAAACTTTGCAGGGATACATTGAATGTCAAGACACGTGGAAAAAACGTACAAAACAAGAGATTGGGGTCATCAAGATTTTGGACGGATTTTTTAGGAATTTTCAAATTTTCAGATGGGAGGTTCCAGATAAGGTCAAAAACTACATACTCAGATCTTCACCAAACTTTGCAGGGATGCATTAAATGTCAAGACACGTGGAAAAAACGTACAAAACAAGAGATTGGAGACATCAAGATTTTGGACGAATTTTTTAAGAATTTTCAAATTTTCAGATAGGAGGTTCCATATAAGGTCAAAAACTACATACTCAGATCTTCACCAAACTTTGCATGGATACATTATGTGTCAAGACACGTGGAAAAAACGTACAAAACAAGAGATTGGAGACATCAAGATTTTGGTCGAATTTTTTAAGAATTTTCAAATTTTCAGATGGGAGGTTCCAGATAAGGTCAAAAACTACATACTCAGATCTTCACCAAACTTTGCAGGGATACATTGGATGTCAAGACACGTGGAAAAAACGTACAAAACAAGAGATCGGAGACATCAAGATTTTCGACGACTTTTTTAAGAATTTTCAAATTTTCAGATAGGAGGTTCCAGATAAGGTCAAAAACGACATACTCAGATCTTCACCAAACTTTGCAAGGATACATTGGATGTCAAGACACGTGGAAAAAACGTACAAAACAAGAGATTGGAGACATCAAGATTTTGGACGAATTTTTTAAGAATTTTCAAATTTTCAGAAAGGATGTTCCAGATAAGGTCAAAAACGACATACTCAGATCTTCACCAAACTTTGCAGGGATACATTGGAGGTCGAGACACGTGGAAAAAACGTACAAAACAAGAGATTGGAGACAACAAGATTTTGGACGAATTTTTTAAAAATTTTCAATTTTTCAGATAGGAGGTTCCAGATAAGGTCAAAAACTACATACTCAGATCTTCACCAAACTTTGCAGGGATACATTGGATGTCAAGACACGTGGAAAAAACATACAAAACATAGGATTGGTGACATCAAGATTTTGGACGAATTTTTTAAGAATTTTCAAATTTTCAGATAGGAGGTTCCATATAAGGTCAAAAACTACATACTCAGATCTTCACCAAACTTTGCAGGGATACATTGGATGTCAAGACACGTGGAAAAAACGTACAAAACAAGAGATTGGAGACATCAAGATTTTCGACGAATTTTTGAAGAATTTTCAAATTTTCAGATGGGAGGTTCCAGATAAGGTCAAAAACGACATACTCAGATCTTCACCAAACTTTGCAGGGATACATTGGATTTCAAGACACGTGGAAAAAACGTACAAAACAAGAGATTGGGGTCATCAATATTTTGGACGGATTTTTTAGGAATTTTCAAATTTTCAGATGGGAGGTTCCACATAAGGTCAAAAACTACATACTCAGATCTTCACCAAACTTTGCAGGGATACATTGGATGTCAAGACACGTGGAAAAAACGTACAAAACAGAAGATTGGAGAAATCAAGATTTTGAACGAATTTTTTAAGAATTTTCAAATTTTCAGATAGGAGTTTCCATTAAGGTCAAAAACTACATACTCAGATCTTCACCAAACTTTGCATGGATACATTGGATGTCAAGACACGTGGAAAAAACATACAAAACATAGGATTGGGGACATCAAGATTTTGGTCGAATTTTTTAAGAATTTTCAAATTTTCAGGTTCCATATAAGGTCAAAAACTACATACTCAGATCTTCACCAAACTTTGCAGGAATACATTGGATGTTAAGACACGTGGAAAAAACGTACAAAACAAGAGATTGGAGACATCAAGATTTTGGACGAATTTTTTAAGAATTTTCAAATTTTCAGAAATGCGGTTCCAGATAAGGTCAAAAACTACATACTCAGATCTTCACCAAACTTTGCAGGGATACATTGGATGTCAAGACACGTGGAAAAAACGTACAAAACAAGGGATTGGGGTCATCAAGATTTTGGACGGATTTTTTAGGAATTTTCAAATTTTCAGATGGGAGGTTCCAGATAAGGTCAAAAACGACATACTCAGATCTTCACCAAACTTTGCATGGATACATTGGATGTCAAGACACGTGGAAAAAACGTACAAAACAAGAAATTAGAGACATCAAGATTTTGGACGAATTTTTTAAGAATTTTCAAATTTTCAGAAAGGAGGTTCCGTGTAAGGTCAAAAACTACATACTCACATCTTCACCAAACTTTGCAGGGATACATTGGATGTCAAGACACGTGGAAAAAACGTATAAAACAAGAGATTGGGGTCATCAAGATTTTGGACGGATTTTTTAGGAATTTTCGAATTTTCAGATGGGAGGTTCCAGATAAGGTCAAAAACTACATACTCAGATCTTCACCAAACTTTGCAGGGATACATTGGATGTCAAGACACGTGGAAAAAACGAACAAAACAAGAGATTGGAGACATCAAGATTTTGGACGAATTTTTGAAGAATTTTCAAATTTTCAGATGGGAGGTTCCAGATAAGGTCAAAAACGACATACTCAGATCTTCACCAAACTTTGCATGGATACATTGGATGTCAAGACACGTGGAAAAAAACATACAAAACATAGGATTGGGGACATCAAGATTTTGGTCGAATTTTTTAAGAATTTTCAAATTTTCAGATAGGAGGTTCCATATAAGGTCAAAAACTACATACTCAGATCTTCACCAAACTTTGCAGGGATACATTGGATGTGAAGAATCGTGGAAAAAACGTACAAAACAAGAGATTGGAGACATCAAGATTTTGAACGAATTTTTTAAGAAATTTCAAATTTTCAGATAGGAGGTTCCATATAAGGTCAAAAACTACATACTCAGATCTTCACCAAACATTGCAGGGATACATTGGATGTCAAGACACGTGGAAAAAATGTACAAAACAAGAGATTGGAGACATCAAGATTTTCGACGGATTTTTTAAGAATTTTCAAATTTTCAGATAGGAGGTTCCATATAAGGTCAAAAACTACATACTCAGATCTTCACCAAACTTAGCAGGGATACATTGGATGTCAAGACACGTGGAAAAAACATACAAGACATAGGATTGGGGACATCAAGATTTGGTCAAATTTTTTAAGAATTTTCAAATTTTCAGATAGGAGGTTCCATATAAGGTCAAAAACTACATACTCAGATCTTCACCAAACATTGCAGGGATACATTGTATGTCAAGACACGTGGAAAAAATGTACAAAACAAGAGATTGGAGACATCAAGATTTTCGACGGATTTTTTAGGAATTTTTAAATTTTCAGATGGGAGGTTCCAGATAAGGTCAAAAACGACATACTCAGATCTTCACCAAACTTTGCAGGGATACATTGGATGTCAAGACACGTGGAAAAAACATACAAAACATAGGATTGGGGATATCAAGATTTTGGTCAAATTTTTTAAGAATTTTCCAATTTTCAGAAAGGAGGTTCCATATAAGGTCAAAAACTACATACTCAGATCTTCACCAAACTTTGCAGGGATACATTGAATGTCAAGGCATGTGGAAAAAACGTACAAAACAAGAGATTGGGGTCATCAAGAT
This sequence comes from Lepisma saccharinum, assembly GCF_977018435.1. Lineage (NCBI taxonomy): Eukaryota > Metazoa > Arthropoda > Insecta > Zygentoma > Lepismatidae > Lepisma > Lepisma saccharinum. Next base: position 691,990 of record NW_028142909.1, read on the forward strand.
TTTGGACGGATTTTTTAGGAATTTTCAAATTTTCAGATGGGAGGTTCCAGATAAGGTCAAAAACTACATACTCAGATCTTCACCAAACTTTGCAGGGATGCATTAAATGTCAAGACACGTGGAAAAAACGTACAAAACAAGAGATTGGAGACATCAAGATTTTGGACGAATTTTTTAAGAATTTTCAAATTTTCAGATAGGAGGTTCCATATAAGGTCAAAAACTACATACTCAGATCTTCACCAAACTTTGCATGGATACATTATGTGTCAAGACACGTGGAAAAAACGTACAAAACAAGAGATTGGAGACATCAAGATTTTGGTCGAATTTTTTAAGAATTTTCAAATTTTCAGATGGGAGGTTCCAGATAAGGTCAAAAACTACATACTCAGATCTTCACCAAACTTTGCAGGGATACATTGGATGTCAAGACACGTGGAAAAAACGTACAAAACAAGAGATCGGAGACATCAAGATTTTCGACGACTTTTTTAAGAATTTTCAAATTTTCAGATAGGAGGTTCCAGATAAGGTCAAAAACGACATACTCAGATCTTCACCAAACTTTGCAAGGATACATTGGATGTCAAGACACGTGGAAAAAACGTACAAAACAAGAGATTGGAGACATCAAGATTTTGGACGAATTTTTTAAGAATTTTCAAATTTTCAGAAAGGATGTTCCAGATAAGGTCAAAAACGACATACTCAGATCTTCACCAAACTTTGCAGGGATACATTGGAGGTCGAGACACGTGGAAAAAACGTACAAAACAAGAGATTGGAGACAACAAGATTTTGGACGAATTTTTTAAAAATTTTCAATTTTTCAGATAGGAGGTTCCAGATAAGGTCAAAAACTACATACTCAGATCTTCACCAAACTTTGCAGGGATACATTGGATGTCAAGACACGTGGAAAAAACATACAAAACATAGGATTGGTGACATCAAGATTTTGGACGAATTTTTTAAGAATTTTCAAATTTTCAGATAGGAGGTTCCATATAAGGTCAAAAACTACATACTCAGATCTTCACCAAACTTTGCAGGGATACATTGGATGTCAAGACACGTGGAAAAAACGTACAAAACAAGAGATTGGAGACATCAAGATTTTCGACGAATTTTTGAAGAATTTTCAAATTTTCAGATGGGAGGTTCCAGATAAGGTCAAAAACGACATACTCAGATCTTCACCAAACTTTGCAGGGATACATTGGATTTCAAGACACGTGGAAAAAACGTACAAAACAAGAGATTGGGGTCATCAATATTTTGGACGGATTTTTTAGGAATTTTCAAATTTTCAGATGGGAGGTTCCACATAAGGTCAAAAACTACATACTCAGATCTTCACCAAACTTTGCAGGGATACATTGGATGTCAAGACACGTGGAAAAAACGTACAAAACAGAAGATTGGAGAAATCAAGATTTTGAACGAATTTTTTAAGAATTTTCAAATTTTCAGATAGGAGGTTCCATTAAGGTCAAAAACTACATACTCAGATCTTCACCAAACTTTGCATGGATACATTGGATGTCAAGACACGTGGAAAAAACATACAAAACATAGGATTGGGGACATCAAGATTTTGGTCGAATTTTTTAAGAATTTTCAAATTTTCAGGTTCCATATAAGGTCAAAAACTACATACTCAGATCTTCACCAAACTTTGCAGGAATACATTGGATGTTAAGACACGTGGAAAAAACGTACAAAACAAGAGATTGGAGACATCAAGATTTTGGACGAATTTTTTAAGAATTTTCAAATTTTCAGAAATGCGGTTCCAGATAAGGTCAAAAACTACATACTCAGATCTTCACCAAACTTTGCAGGGATACATTGGATGTCAAGACACGTGGAAAAAACGTACAAAACAAGGGATTGGGGTCATCAAGATTTTGGACGGATTTTTTAGGAATTTTCAAATTTTCAGATGGGAGGTTCCAGATAAGGTCAAAAACGACATACTCAGATCTTCACCAAACTTTGCATGGATACATTGGATGTCAAGACACGTGGAAAAAACGTACAAAACAAGAAATTAGAGACATCAAGATTTTGGACGAATTTTTTAAGAATTTTCAAATTTTCAGAAAGGAGGTTCCGTGTAAGGTCAAAAACTACATACTCACATCTTCACCAAACTTTGCAGGGATACATTGGATGTCAAGACACGTGGAAAAAACGTATAAAACAAGAGATTGGGGTCATCAAGATTTTGGACGGATTTTTTAGGAATTTTCGAATTTTCAGATGGGAGGTTCCAGATAAGGTCAAAAACTACATACTCAGATCTTCACCAAACTTTGCAGGGATACATTGGATGTCAAGACACGTGGAAAAAACGAACAAAACAAGAGATTGGAGACATCAAGATTTTGGACGAATTTTTGAAGAATTTTCAAATTTTCAGATGGGAGGTTCCAGATAAGGTCAAAAACGACATACTCAGATCTTCACCAAACTTTGCATGGATACATTGGATGTCAAGACACGTGGAAAAAAACATACAAAACATAGGATTGGGGACATCAAGATTTTGGTCGAATTTTTTAAGAATTTTCAAATTTTCAGATAGGAGGTTCCATATAAGGTCAAAAACTACATACTCAGATCTTCACCAAACTTTGCAGGGATACATTGGATGTCAAGACACGTGGAAAAAACGTACAAAACAAGAGATTGGAGACATCAAGATTTTGGACGAATTTTTTAAGAATTTTCAAATTTTCAGATAGGAGGTTCCAGATAAGGTCAAAAACGACATACTCAGATCTTCACCAAACTTTGCAGGGATACATTGGATGTCAAGACACGTGAAAAAAACATACAATACATAGGATTGGGGACATCAAGATTTTGGTCGAATTTTTTAAGAATTTTCAAATTTTCAGATAGGAGGTTCCATATAAGGTCAAAAACTGCATACTCAGATCTTCACCAAACTATGCAGGGATACATTGGATGTCAAGACACGTGGAAAAAACGTACAAAACAAGAGATTGGAGACATCAAGATTTTGGAAGAATTTTTTAAGAATTTTCAAATTTTCACATAGGAGGTTCCAGATAAGGTCAAAAACTACATACTCAGATCTTCACCAAACTTTGCAGGGACACATTGGATGTCAAGACACGTGGAAAAAACGTACAAAACAAGAGATTGGAGACATCAAGATTTTGGACGAATTTTTGAGGAATTTTCAAATTTTCAGAAATGAGGTTCCAGATAAGGTCAAAAACTACATACTCAGATCTTCACCAAACTTTGCAGGGATACATTGGATGTCAAGACACGTGGGGAAAACATACAAACCAAGAGATTGGAGACATCAAGATTTTGGACGAATTTTTTAAGAATTTTCAAATTTTCAGATAGGAGGTTCCATTTAAGGTCAAAAACTACATACTCAGATCTTCACCAAACTTTGCAGGGATACATTGGATGTCAAGACACGTGGAAAAAACGTACAAAACAAAAGATTGGAGACATCAAGATTTTGGACGAATTTTTTAAGAATTTTCAAATTTTCAGATGGGAGGTTCCAGATAAGGTCAAAAACGACATACTCAGATCTTCACCAAACTTTGCATGGATACATTGGATGTCAAGACACGTGGAAAAAACGTACAAAACAAGAAATTGGAGACATCAAGATTTTGGACGAATTTTTTAAGAATTTTCAAATTTTCAGAAAGGAGGTTCCGTATAAGGTCAAAAACTACATACTCAGATCTTCACCAAACTTTGCAGGGATACATTGGATGTCAAGACACGTGGAAAAAACGTATAAAACAAGAGATTGGGGTCATCAAGATTTTGGACGGATTTTTTAGGAATTTTCGAATTTTCAGATGGCAGGTTCCATATAAGGTCAAAAACTACATACTCAGATCTTCACCAAACTTTGCAGGGATACATTGGATGTCAAGAATCGTGGAAAAAACGTACAAAACAAGAGATTGGAGACATCAAGATTTTGAACGAATTTTTTAAGAAATTTCAAATTTTCAGATAGGAGGTTCCATATAAGGTCAAAAACTACATACTCAGATCTTCACCAAACATTGCAGGGATACATTGGATGTCAAGACACGTGGAAAAAATGTACAAAACAAGAGATTGGAGACATCAAAATTTTCGACGGATTTTTTAAGAATTTTCAAATTTTCAGATAGGAGGTTCCATATAAGGTCAAAAACTACATACTCAGATCTTCACCAAACTTAGCAGGGATACATTGGATGTCAAGACACGTGGAAAAAACATACAAGACATAGGATTGGGGACATCAAGATTTGGTCAAATTTTTTAAGAATTTTCAAATTTTCAGATAGGAGGTTCCATATAAGGTCAAAAACTACATACTCAGATCTTCACCAAACATTGCAGGGATACATTGTATGTCAAGACACGTGGAAAAAATGTACAAAACAAGAGATTGGAGACATCAAGATTTTCGACGGATTTTTTAGGAATTTTTAAATTTTCAGATGGGAGGTTCCAGATAAGGTCAAAAACGACATACTCAGATCTTCACCAAACTTTGCAGGGATACATTGGATGTCAAGACACGTGGAAAAAACATACAAAACATAGGATTGGGGATATCAAGATTTTGGTCAAATTTTTTAAGAATTTTCCAATTTTCAGAAAGGAGGTTCCATATAAGGTCAAAAACTACATACTCAGATCTTCACCAAACTTTGCAGGGATACATTGAATGTCAAGACACGTGGAAAAAACGTACAAAACAAGAGATTGGGGTCATCAAGATTTTGGACGGATTTTTTAGGAATTTTCAAATTTTCAGATGGGAGGTTCCAGATAAGGTCAAAAACTACATACTCAGATCTTCACCAAACTTTGCAGGGATGCATTAAATGTCAAGACACGTGGAAAAAACGTACAAAACAAGAGATTGGAGACATCAAGATTTTGGACGAATTTTTTAAGAATTTTCAAATTTTCAGATAGGAGGTTCCATATAAGGTCAAAAACTACATACTCAGATCTTCACCAAACTTTGCATGGATACATTATGTGTCAAGACACGTGGAAAAAACGTACAAAACAAGAGATTGGAGACATCAAGATTTTGGTCGAATTTTTTAAGAATTTTCAAATTTTCAGATGGGAGGTTCCAGATAAGGTCAAAAACTACATACTCAGATCTTCACCAAACTTTGCAGGGATACATTGGATGTCAAGACACGTGGAAAAAACGTACAAAACAAGAGATCGGAGACATCAAGATTTTCGACGACTTTTTTAAGAATTTTCAAATTTTCAGATAGGAGGTTCCAGATAAGGTCAAAAACGACATACTCAGATCTTCACCAAACTTTGCAAGGATACATTGGATGTCAAGACACGTGGAAAAAACGTACAAAACAAGAGATTGGAGACATCAAGATTTTGGACGAATTTTTTAAGAATTTTCAAATTTTCAGAAAGGATGTTCCAGATAAGGTCAAAAACGACATACTCAGATCTTCACCAAACTTTGCAGGGATACATTGGAGGTCGAGACACGTGGAAAAAACGTACAAAACAAGAGATTGGAGACAACAAGATTTTGGACGAATTTTTTAAAAATTTTCAATTTTTCAGATAGGAGGTTCCAGATAAGGTCAAAAACTACATACTCAGATCTTCACCAAACTTTGCAGGGATACATTGGATGTCAAGACACGTGGAAAAAACATACAAAACATAGGATTGGTGACATCAAGATTTTGGACGAATTTTTTAAGAATTTTCAAATTTTCAGATAGGAGGTTCCATATAAGGTCAAAAACTACATACTCAGATCTTCACCAAACTTTGCAGGGATACATTGGATGTCAAGACACGTGGAAAAAACGTACAAAACAAGAGATTGGAGACATCAAGATTTTCGACGAATTTTTGAAGAATTTTCAAATTTTCAGATGGGAGGTTCCAGATAAGGTCAAAAACGACATACTCAGATCTTCACCAAACTTTGCAGGGATACATTGGATTTCAAGACACGTGGAAAAAACGTACAAAACAAGAGATTGGGGTCATCAATATTTTGGACGGATTTTTTAGGAATTTTCAAATTTTCAGATGGGAGGTTCCACATAAGGTCAAAAACTACATACTCAGATCTTCACCAAACTTTGCAGGGATACATTGGATGTCAAGACACGTGGAAAAAACGTACAAAACAGAAGATTGGAGAAATCAAGATTTTGAACGAATTTTTTAAGAATTTTCAAATTTTCAGATAGGAGGTTCCATTAAGGTCAAAAACTACATACTCAGATCTTCACCAAACTTTGCATGGATACATTGGATGTCAAGACACGTGGAAAAAACATACAAAACATAGGATTGGGGACATCAAGATTTTGGTCGAATTTTTTAAGAATTTTCAAATTTTCAGGTTCCATATAAGGTCAAAAACTACATACTCAGATCTTCACCAAACTTTGCAGGAATACATTGGATGTTAAGACACGTGGAAAAAACGTACAAAACAAGAGATTGGAGACATCAAGATTTTGGACGAATTTTTTAAGAATTTTCAAATTTTCAGAAATGCGGTTCCAGATAAGGTCAAAAACTACATACTCAGATCTTCACCAAACTTTGCAGGGATACATTGGATGTCAAGACACGTGGAAAAAACGTACAAAACAAGGGATTGGGGTCATCAAGATTTTGGACGGATTTTTTAGGAATTTTCAAATTTTCAGATGGGAGGTTCCAGATAAGGTCAAAAACTACATACTCAGATCTTCACCAAACTTTGCAGTGATACATTGGATGTCAAGACACGTGGAAAAAACGTACAAAACAAGAGATTGGGGTCATCAAGATTTTGGACGGATTTTTTAAGAATTTTCAAATTTTCAGATGGGAGGTTCCAGATAAGGTCAAAAACGACATACTCAGATCTTCACCAAACTTTGCAGGAATACATTGGATGTCAAGACACGTGGAAAAAACATACAAAACATAAGATTCGGGACATCAAGATTTTGGTCGAATTTTTTAAGAATTTTCAAATTTTCAGATAGGAGGTCCCATATAAGGTCAAAAACTACATACTCAGATCTTCACCAAACTTTGCATGGATACATTGGATGTCAAGACACGTGGAAAAAACATACAAAACATAGGATTGGCGACATCAAGATTTTGGTCGAATTTTTTTAGAATTTTCAAATTTTCAGATAGGAGGTTCCAGATAAGGTCAAAAACTACATACTCAGATCTTCACCAAACTTTGCAGGGATACATTGGATGTCAAGACACGTGAAAAAAACATACAAGACATAGGATTGGGGACTTCAAGATTTTGGTCGAATTTTTTAAGAATTTTCAAATTTTCAGATAGGAGGTTCCATATAAGGTCAAAAACTACATTCTCAGATCTTCACCAAACTATGCAGGGATACATTGGATGTCAAGACACGTGGAAAAAACGTACAAAACAAGAGATTGGAGACATCAAGATTTTGGACGAATTTTTTAAGAATTTTCAAATTTTCAGATAGGAGGTTCCAGATAAGGTCAAAAACTACATACTCAGATCTTCACCAAACTTTGCAGGGACACATTGGATGTCAAGACACGTGGAAAAAACGTACAAAACAAGAGATTGGAGACATCAAGATTTTGGACGAATTTTTTAAGAATTTTCAAATTTTCAGATGGGAGGTTCCATATAAGGTCAAAAACTACATACTCACATCTTCACCAAACTTTGCAGGGATACATTGGATGTCAAGACACGTGGAAAAAACGTATAAAACAAGAGATTGGGGTCATCAAGATTTTGGACGGATTTTTTAGGAATTTTCGAATTTTCAGATGGGAGGTTCCAGATAAGGTCAAAAACTACATACTCAGATCTTCACCAAACTTTGCAGGGATACATTGGATGTCAAGACACGTGGAAAAAACGAACAAAACAAGAGATTGGAGACATCAAGATTTTGGACGAATTTTTGAAGAATTTTCAAATTTTCAGATGGGAGGTTCCAGATAAGGTCAAAAACGACATACTCAGATCTTCACCAAACTTTGCATGGATACATTGGATGTCAAGACACGTGGAAAAAAACATACAAAACATAGGATTGGGGACATCAAGATTTTGGTCGAATTTTTTAAGAATTTTCAAATTTTCAGATAGGAGGTTCCATATAAGGTCAAAAACTACATACTCAGATCTTCACCAAACTTTGCAGGGATACATTGGATGTCAAGACACGTGGAAAAAACGTACAAAACAAGAGATTGGAGACATCAAGATTTTGGACGAATTTTTTAAGAATTTTCAAATTTTCAGATAGGAGGTTCCAGATAAGGTCAAAAACGACATACTCAGATCTTCACCAAACTTTGCAGGGATACATTGGATGTCAAGACACGTGAAAAAAACATACAATACATAGGATTGGGGACATCAAGATTTTGGTCGAATTTTTTAAGAATTTTCAAATTTTCAGATAGGAGGTTCCATATAAGGTCAAAAACTGCATACTCAGATCTTCACCAAACTATGCAGGGATACATTGGATGTCAAGACACGTGGAAAAAACGTACAAAACAAGAGATTGGAGACATCAAGATTTTGGAAGAATTTTTTAAGAATTTTCAAATTTTCACATAGGAGGTTCCAGATAAGGTCAAAAACTACATACTCAGATCTTCACCAAACTTTGCAGGGACACATTGGATGTCAAGACACGTGGAAAAAACGTACAAAACAAGAGATTGGAGACATCAAGATTTTGGACGAATTTTTGAGGAATTTTCAAATTTTCAGAAATGAGGTTCCAGATAAGGTCAAAAACTACATACTCAGATCTTCACCAAACTTTGCAGGGATACATTGGATGTCAAGACACGTGGGGAAAACATACAAACCAAGAGATTGGAGACATCAAGATTTTGGACGAATTTTTTAAGAATTTTCAAATTTTCAGATAGGAGGTTCCATTTAAGGTCAAAAACTACATACTCAGATCTTCACCAAACTTTGCAGGGATACATTGGATGTCAAGACACGTGGAAAAAACGTACAAAACAAAAGATTGGAGACATCAAGATTTTGGACGAATTTTTTAAGAATTTTCAAATTTTCAGATGGGAGGTTCCAGATAAGGTCAAAAACGACATACTCAGATCTTCACCAAACTTTGCATGGATACATTGGATGTCAAGACACGTGGAAAAAACGTACAAAACAAGAAATTGGAGACATCAAGATTTTGGACGAATTTTTTAAGAATTTTCAAATTTTCAGAAAGGAGGTTCCGTATAAGGTCAAAAACTACATACTCAGATCTTCACCAAACTTTGCAGGGATACATTGGATGTCAAGACACGTGGAAAAAACGTAGAAAACAAGAGATTGGGGTCATCAAGATTTTGGACGGATTTTTTAGGAATTTTCGAATTTTCAGATGGCAGGTTCCATATAAGGTCAAAAACTACATACTCAGATCTTCACCAAACTTAGCAGGGATACATTGGATGTCAAGACACGTGGAAAAAACATACAAGACATAGGATTGGGGACATCAAGATTTGGTCAAATTTTTTAAGAATTTTCAAATTTTCAGATAGGAGGTTCCATATAAGGTCAAAAACTACATACTCAGATCTTCACCAAACATTGCAGGGATACATTGTATGTCAAGACACGTGGAAAAAATGTACAAAACAAGAGATTGGAGACATCAAGATTTTCGACGGATTTTTTAGGAATTTTTAAATTTTCAGATGGGAGGTTCCAGATAAGGTCAAAAACGACATACTCAGATCTTCACCAAACTTTGCAGGGATACATTGGATGTCAAGACACGTGGAAAAAACGTACAAAACAAGAGATCGGAGACATCAAGATTTTCGACGACTTTTTTAAGAATTTTCAAATTTTCAGATAGGAGGTTCCAGATAAGGTCAAAAACGACATACTCAGATCTTCACCAAACTTTGCAAGGATACATTGGATGTCAAGACACGTGGAAAAAACGTACAAAACAAGAGATTGGAGACATCAAGATTTTGGACGAATTTTTTAAGAATTTTCAAATTTTCAGAAAGGATGTTCCAGATAAGGTCAAAAACGACATACTCAGATCTTCACCAAACTTTGCAGGGATACATTGGAGGTCGAGACACGTGGAAAAAACGTACAAAACAAGAGATTGGAGACAACAAGATTTTGGACGAATTTTTTAAAAATTTTCAATTTTTCAGATAGGAGGTTCCAGATAAGGTCAAAAACTACATACTCAGATCTTCACCAAACTTTGCAGGGATACATTGGATGTCAAGACACGTGGAAAAAACATACAAAACATAGGATTGGTGACATCAAGATTTTGGACGAATTTTTTAAGAATTTTCAAATTTTCAGATAGGAGGTTCCATATAAGGTCAAAAACTACATACTCAGATCTTCACCAAACTTTGCAGGGATACATTGGATGTCAAGACACGTGGAAAAAACGTACAAAACAAGAGATTGGAGACATCAAGATTTTCGACGAATTTTTGAAGAATTTTCAAATTTTCAGATGGGAGGTTCCAGATAAGGTCAAAAACGACATACTCAGATCTTCACCAAACTTTGCAAGGATACATTGGATTTCAAGACACGTGGAAAAAACGTACAAAACAAGAGATTGGGGTCATCAATATTTTGGACGGATTTTTTAGGAATTTTCAAATTTTCAGATGGGAGGTTCCACATAAGGTCAAAAACTACATACTCAGATCTTCACCAAACTTTGCAGGGATACATTGGATGTCAAGACACGTGGAAAAAACGTACAAAACAGAAGATTGGAGAAATCAAGATTTTGAACGAATTTTTTAAGAATTTTCAAATTTTCAGATAGGAGGTTCCATTAAGGTCAAAAACTACATACTCAGATCTTCACCAAACTTTGCATGGATACATTGGATGTCAAGACACGTGGAAAAAACATACAAAACATAGGATTGGGGACATCAAGATTTTGGTCGAATTTTTTAAGAATTTTCAAATTTTCAGGTTCCATATAAGGTCAAAAACTACATACTCAGATCTTCACCAAACTTTGCAGGAATACATTGGATGTTAAGACACGTGGAAAAAACGTACAAAACAAGAGATTGGAGACATCAAGATTTTGGACGAATTTTTTAAGAATTTTCAAATTTTCAGAAATGCGGTTCCAGATAAGGTCAAAAACTACATACTCAGATCTTCACCAAACTTTGCAGGGATACATTGGATGTCAAGACACGTGGAAAAAACGTACAAAACAAGGGATTGGGGTCATCAAGATTTTGGACGGATTTTTTAGGAATTTTCAAATTTTCAGATGGGAGGTTCCAGATAAGGTCAAAAACTACATACTCAGATCTTCACCAAACTTTGCAGTGATACATTGGATGTCAAGACACGTGGAAAAAACGTACAAAACAAGAGATTGGGGTCATCAAGATTTTGGACGGATTTTTTAAGAATTTTCAAATTTTCAGATGGGAGGTTCCAGATAAGGTCAAAAACGACATACTCAGATCTTCACCAAACTTTGCAGGAATACATTGGATGTCAAGACACGTGGAAAAAACATACAAAACATAAGATTCGGGACATCAAGATTTTGGTCGAATTTTTTAAGAATTTTCAAATTTTCAGATAGGAGGTCCCATATAAGGTCAAAAACTACATACTCAGATCTTCACCAAACTTTGCATGGATACATTGGATGTCAAGACACGTGGAAAAAACATACAAAACATAGGATTGGCGACATCAAGATTTTGGTCGAATTTTTTTAGAATTTTCAAATTTTCAGATAGGAGGTTCCAGATAAGGTCAAAAACTACATACTCAGATCTTCACCAAACTTTGCAGGGATACATTGGATGTCAAGACACGTGAAAAAAACATACAAGACATAGGATTGGGGACTTCAAGATTTTGGTCGAATTTTTTAAGAATTTTCAAATTTTCAGATAGGAGGTTCCATATAAGGTCAAAAACTACATTCTCAGATCTTCACCAAACTATGCAGGGATACATTGGATGTCAAGACACGTGGAAAAAACGTACAAAACAAGAGATTGGAGACATCAAGATTTTGGACGAATTTTTTAAGAATTTTCAAATTTTCAGATAGGAGGTTCCAGATAAGGTCAAAAACTACATACTCAGATCTTCACCAAACTTTGCAGGGACACATTGGATGTCAAGACACGTGGAAAAAACGTACAAAACAAGAGATTGGAGACATCAAGATTTTGGACGAATTTTTTAAGAATTTTCAAATTTTCAGATAGGAGGTTCCATATAAGGTCAAAAACTACATACTCAGATCTTCACCAAACGTTGCAGGGATACTTTGCATGTCAAGACACGTGGAAAAAACGTACAAAACAAGAGATTGGAGACATCAAGATTTTCGACAAATTTTTTAAGAATTTTCAAATTTTCAGATGGGAGGTTCCAGATAAGGTCAAAAACGACATACTCAGATCTTCACCAAACTTTGCATGGATACATTGGATGTCAAGACACGTGGAAAAAACGTACAAAACAAGAAATTAGAGACATCAAGATTTTGGACGAATTTTTTAAGAATTTTCAAATTTTCAGAAAGGAGGTTCCGTATAAGGTCAAAAACTACATACTCACATCTTCACCAAACTTTGCAGGGATACATTGGATGTCAAGACACGTGGAAAAAACGTATAAAACAAGAGATTGGGGTCATCAAGATTTTGGACGGATTTTTTAGGAATTTTCGAATTTTCAGATGGGAGGTTCCAGATAAGGTCAAAAACTACATACTCAGATCTTCACCAAACTTTGCAGGGATACATTGGATGTCAAGACACGTGGAAAAAACGAACAAAACAAGAGATTGGAGACATCAAGATTTTGGACGAATTTTTGAAGAATTTTCAAATTTTCAGATGGGAGGTTCCAGATAAGGTCAAAAACGACATACTCAGATCTTCACCAAACTTTGCATGGATACATTGGATGTCAAGACACGTGGAAAAAAACATACAAAACATAGGATTGGGGACATCAAGATTTTGGTCGAATTTTTTAAGAATTTTCAAATTTTCAGATAGGAGGTTCCATATAAGGTCAAAAACTACATACTCAGATCTTCACCAAACTTTGCAGGGATACATTGGATGTCAAGACACGTGGAAAAAACGTACAAAACAAGAGATTGGAGACATCAAGATTTTGGACGAATTTTTTAAGAATTTTCAAATTTTCAGATAGGAGGTTCCAGATAAGGTCAAAAACGACATACTCAGATCTTCACCAAACTTTGCAGGGATACATTGGATGTCAAGACACGTGAAAAAAACATACAAGACATAGGATTGGGGACATCAAGATTTTGGTCGAATTTTTTAAGAATTTTCAAATTTTCAGATAGGAGGTTCCATATAAGGTCAAAAACTGCATACTCAGATCTTCACCAAACTATGCAGGGATACATTGGATGTCAAGACACGTGGAAAAAACGTACAAAACAAGAGATTGGAGACATCAAGATTTTGGAAGAATTTTTTAAGAATTTTCAAATTTTCACATAGGAGGTTCCAGATAAGGTCAAAAACTACATACTCAAATCTTCACCAAACTTTGCAGGGACACATTGGATGTCAAGACACGTGGAAAAAACGTACAAAACAAGAGATTGGAGACATCAAGATTTTGGACGAATTTTTGAGGAATTTTCAAATTTTCAGAAATGAGGTTCCAGATAAGGTCAAAAACTACATACTCAGATCTTCACCAAACTTTGCAGGGATACATTGGATGTCAAGACACGTGGGGAAAACATACAAACCAAGAGATTGGAGACATCAAGATTTTGGACGAATTTTTTAAGAATTTTCAAATTTTCAGATAGGAGGTTCCATTTAAGGTCAAAAACTACATACTCAGATCTTCACCAAACTTTGCAGGGATACATTGGATGTCAAGACACGTGGAAAAAACGTACAAAACAAAAGATTGGAGACATCAAGATTTTGGACGAATTTTTTAAGAATTTTCAAATTTTCAGATGGGAGGTTCCAGATAAGGTCAAAAACGACATACTCAGATCTTCACCAAACTTTGCATGGATACATTGGATGTCAAGACACGTGGAAAAAACGTACAAAACAAGAAATTGGAGACATCAAGATTTTGGACGAATTTTTTAAGAATTTTCAAATTTTCAGAAAGGAGGTTCCGTATAAGGTCAAAAACTACATACTCAGATCTTCACCAAACTTTGCAGGGATACATTGGATGTCAAGACACGTGGAAAAAACGTATAAAACAAGAGATTGGGGTCATCAAGATTTTGGACGGATTTTTTAGGAATTTTCGAATTTTCAGATGGCAGGTTCCATATAAGGTCAAAAACTACATACTCAGATCTTCACCAAACTTTGCAGGGATACATTGGATGTCAAGAATCGTGGAAAAAACGTACAAAACAAGAGATTGGAGACATCAAGATTTTGAACGAATTTTTTAAGAAATTTCAAATTTTCAGATAGGAGGTTCCATATAAGGTCAAAAACTACATACTCAGATCTTCACCAAACATTGCAGGGATACATTGGATGTCAAGACACGTGGAAAAAATGTACAAAACAAGAGATTGGAGACATCAAGATTTTCGACGGATTTTTTAAGAATTTTCAAATTTTCAGATAGGAGGTTCCATATAAGGTCAAAAACTACATACTCAGATCTTCACCAAACTTAGCAGGGATACATTGGATGTCAAGACACGTGGAAAAAACATACAAGACATAGGATTGGGGACATCAAGATTTGGTCAAATTTTTTAAGAATTTTCAAATTTTCAGATAGGAGGTTCCATATAAGGTCAAAAACTACATACTCAGATCTTCACCAAACATTGCAGGGATACATTGTATGTCAAGACACGTGGAAAAAATGTACAAAACAAGAGATTGGAGACATCAAGATTTTCGACGGATTTTTTAGGAATTTTTAAATTTTCAGATGGGAGGTTCCAGATAAGGTCAAAAACGACATACTCAGATCTTCACCAAACTTTGCAGGGATACATTGGATGTCAAGACACGTGGAAAAAACGTACAAAACAAGAGATCGGAGACATCAAGATTTTCGACGACTTTTTTAAGAATTTTCAAATTTTCAGATAGGAGGTTCCAGATAAGGTCAAAAACGACATACTCAGATCTTCACCAAACTTTGCAAGGATACATTGGATGTCAAGACACGTGGAAAAAACGTACAAAACAAGAGATTGGAGACATCAAGATTTTGGACGAATTTTTTAAGAATTTTCAAATTTTCAGAAAGGATGTTCCAGATAAGGTCAAAAACGACATACTCAGATCTTCACCAAACTTTGCAGGGATACATTGGAGGTCGAGACACGTGGAAAAAACGTACAAAACAAGAGATTGGAGACAACAAGATTTTGGACGAATTTTTTAAAAATTTTCAATTTTTCAGATAGGAGGTTCCAGATAAGGTCAAAAACTACATACTCAGATCTTCACCAAACTTTGCAGGGATACATTGGATGTCAAGACACGTGGAAAAAACATACAAAACATAGGATTGGTGACATCAAGATTTTGGACGAATTTTTTAAGAATTTTCAAATTTTCAGATAGGAGGTTCCATATAAGGTCAAAAACTACATACTCAGATCTTCACCAAACTTTGCAGGGATACATTGGATGTCAAGACACGTGGAAAAAACGTACAAAACAAGAGATTGGAGACATCAAGATTTTCGACGAATTTTTGAAGAATTTTCAAATTTTCAGATGGGAGGTTCCAGATAAGGTCAAAAACGACATACTCAGATCTTCACCAAACTTTGCAGGGATACATTGGATTTCAAGACACGTGGAAAAAACGTACAAAACAAGAGATTGGGGTCATCAATATTTTGGACGGATTTTTTAGGAATTTTCAAATTTTCAGATGGGAGGTTCCACATAAGGTCAAAAACTACATACTCAGATCTTCACCAAACTTTGCAGGGATACATTGGATGTCAAGACACGTGGAAAAAACGTACAAAACAGAAGATTGGAGAAATCAAGATTTTGAACGAATTTTTTAAGAATTTTCAAATTTTCAGATAGGAGGTTCCATTAAGGTCAAAAACTACATACTCAGATCTTCACCAAACTTTGCATGGATACATTGGATGTCAAGACACGTGGAAAAAACATACAAAACATAGGATTGGGGACATCAAGATTTTGGTCAAATTTTTTAAGAATTTTCAAATTTTCAGGTTCCATATAAGGTCAAAAACTACATACTCAGATCTTCACCAAACTTTGCAGGAATACATTGGATGTTAAGACACGTGGAAAAAACGTACAAAACAAGAGATTGGAGACATCAAGATTTTGGACGAATTTTTTAAGAATTTTCAAATTTTCAGAAATGCGGTTCCAGATAAGGTCAAAAACTACATACTCAGATCTTCACCAAACTTTGCAGGGATACATTGGATGTCAAGACACGTGGAAAAAACGTACAAAACAAGGGATTGGGGTCATCAAGATTTTGGACGGATTTTTTAGGAATTTTCAAATTTTCAGATGGGAGGTTCCAGATAAGGTCAAAAACTACATACTCAGATCTTCACCAAACTTTGCAGTGATACATTGGATGTCAAGACACGTGGAAAAAACGTACAAAACAAGAGATTGGGGTCATCAAGATTTTGGACGGATTTTTTAAGAATTTTCAAATTTTCAGATGGGAGGTTCCAGATAAGGTCAAAAACGACATACTCAGATCTTCACCAAACTTTGCAGGAATACATTGGATGTCAAGACACGTGGAAAAAACATACAAAACATAAGATTCGGGACATCAAGATTTTGGTCGAATTTTTTAAGAATTTTCAAATTTTCAGATAGGAGGTCCCATATAAGGTCAAAAACTACATACTCAGATCTTCACCAAACTTTGCATGGATATATTGGATGTCAAGACACGTGGAAAAAACATACAAAACATAGGATTGGCGACATCAAGATTTTGGTCGAATTTTTTTAGAATTTTCAAATTTTCAGATAGGAGGTTCCAGATAAGGTCAAAAACTACATACTCAGATCTTCACCAAACTTTGCAGGGATACATTGGATGTCAAGACACGTGAAAAAAACATACAAGACATAGGATTGGGGACTTCAAGATTTTGGTCGATTTTTTTAAGAATTTTCAAATTTTCAGATAGGAGGTTCCATATAAGGTCAAAAACTACATTCTCAGATCTTCACCAAACTATGCAGGGATACATTGGATGTCAAGACACGTGGAAAAAACGTACAAAACAAGAGATTGGAGACATCAAGATTTTGGACGAATTTTTTAAGAATTTTCAAATTTTCAGATAGGAGGTTCCAGATAAGGTCAAAAACTACATACTCAGATCTTCACCAAACTTTGCAGGGACACATTGGATGTCAAGACACGTGGAAAAAACGTACAAAACAAGAGATTGGAGACATCAAGATTTTGGACGAATTTTTTAAGAATTTTCAAATTTTCAGATAGGAGGTTCCATATAAGGTCAAAAACTACATACTCAGATCTTCACCAAACGTTGCAGGGATACTTTGCATGTCAAGACACGTGGAAAAAACGTACAAAACAAGAGATTGGAGACATCAAGATTTTCGACAAATTTTTTAAGAATTTTCAAATTTTCAGATGGGAGGTTCCAGATAAGGTCAAAAACGACATACTCAGATCTTCACCAAACTTTGCATGGATACATTGGATGTCAAGACACGTGGAAAAAACGTACAAAACAAGAAATTAGAGACATCAAGATTTTGGACGAATTTTTTAAGAATTTTCAAATTTTCAGAAAGGAGGTTCCGTATAAGGTCAAAAACTACATACTCACATCTTCACCAAACTTTGCAGGGATACATTGGATGTCAAGACACGTGGAAAAAACGTATAAAACAAGAGATTGGGGTCATCAAGATTTTGGACGGATTTTTTAGGAATTTTCGAATTTTCAGATGGGAGGTTCCAGATAAGGTCAAAAACTACATACTCAGATCTTCACCAAACTTTGCAGGGATACATTGGATGTCAAGACACGTGGAAAAAACGAACAAAACAAGAGATTGGAGACATCAAGATTTTGGACGAATTTTTGAAGAATTTTCAAATTTTCAGATGGGAGGTTCCAGATAAGGTCAAAAACGACATACTCAGATCTTCACCAAACTTTGCATGGATACATTGGATGTCAAGACACGTGGAAAAAAACATACAAAACATAGGATTGGGGACATCAAGATTTTGGTCGAATTTTTTAAGAATTTTCAAATTTTCAGATAGGAGGTTCCATATAAGGTCAAAAACTACATACTCAGATCTTCACCAAACTTTGCAGGGATACATTGGATGTCAAGACACGTGGAAAAAACGTACAAAACAAGAGATTGGAGACATCAAGATTTTGGACGAATTTTTTAAGAATTTTCAAATTTTCAGATAGGAGGTTCCAGATAAGGTCAAAAACGACATACTCAGATCTTCACCAAACTTTGCAGGGATACATTGGATGTCAAGACACGTGAAAAAAACATACAAGACATAGGATTGGGGACATCAAGATTTTGGTCGAATTTTTTAAGAATTTTCAAATTTTCAGATAGGAGGTTCCATATAAGGTCAAAAACTGCATACTCAGATCTTCACCAAACTATGCAGGGATACATTGGATGTCAAGACACGTGGAAAAAACGTACAAAACAAGAGATTGGAGACATCAAGATTTTGGAAGAATTTTTTAAGAATTTTCAAATTTTCACATAGGAGGTTCCAGATAAGGTCAAAAACTACATACTCAAATCTTCACCAAACTTTGCAGGGACACATTGGATGTCAAGACACGTGGAAAAAACGTACAAAACAAGAGATTGGAGACATCAAGATTTTGGACGAATTTTTGAGGAATTTTCAAATTTTCAGAAATGAGGTTCCAGATAAGGTCAAAAACTACATACTCAGATCTTCACCAAACTTTGCAGGGATACATTGGATGTCAAGACACGTGGGGAAAACATACAAACCAAGAGATTGGAGACATCAAGATTTTGGACGAATTTTTTAAGAATTTTCAAATTTTCAGATAGGAGGTTCCATTTAAGGTCAAAAACTACATACTCAGATCTTCACCAAACTTTGCAGGGATACATTGGATGTCAAGACACGTGGAAAAAACGTACAAAACAAAAGATTGGAGACATCAAGATTTTGGACGAATTTTTTAAGAATTTTCAAATTTTCAGATGGGAGGTTCCAGATAAGGTCAAAAACGACATACTCAGATCTTCACCAAACTTTGCATGGATACATTGGATGTCAAGACACGTGGAAAAAACGTACAAAACAAGAAATTGGAGACATCAAGATTTTGGACGAATTTTTTAAGAATTTTCAAATTTTCAGAAAGGAGGTTCCGTATAAGGTCAAAAACTACATACTCAGATCTTCACCAAACTTTGCAGGGATACATTGGATGTCAAGACACGTGGAAAAAACGTATAAAACAAGAGATTGGGGTCATCAAGATTTTGGACGGATTTTTTAGGAATTTTCGAATTTTCAGATGGCAGGTTCCATATAAGGTCAAAAACTACATACTCAGATCTTCACCAAACTTTGCAGGGATACATTGGATGTCAAGAATCGTGGAAAAAACGTACAAAACAAGAGATTGGAGACATCAAGATTTTGAACGAATTTTTTAAGAAATTTCAAATTTTCAGATAGGAGGTTCCATATAAGGTCAAAAACTACATACTCAGATCTTCACCAAACATTGCAGGGATACATTGGATGTCAAGACACGTGGAAAAAATGTACAAAACAAGAGATTGGAGACATCAAGATTTTCGACGGATTTTTTAAGAATTTTCAAATTTTCAGATAGGAGGTTCCATATAAGGTCAAAAACTACATACTCAGATCTTCACCAAACTTAGCAGGGATACATTGGATGTCAAGACACGTGGAAAAAACATACAAGACATAGGATTGGGGACATCAAGATTTGGTCAAATTTTTTAAGAATTTTCAAATTTTCAGATAGGAGGTTCCATATAAGGTCAAAAACTACATACTCAGATCTTCACCAAACATTGCAGGGATACATTGTATGTCAAGACACGTGGAAAAAATGTACAAAACAAGAGATTGGAGACATCAAGATTTTCGACGGATTTTTTAGGAATTTTTAAATTTTCAGATGGGAGGTTCCAGATAAGGTCAAAAACGACATACTCAGATCTTCACCAAACTTTGCATGGATACATTGGATGTCAAGACACGTGGAAAAAACATACAAAACATAGGATTGGGGACATCAAGATTTTGGTGGAATTTTTTAAGAATTTTCAAATTTTCAGATAGGAGGTTCCATATAAGGTCAAAAACTACATACTCAGATCTTCACCAAACTTTGCAGGGATACATTGGATGTCAAGACACGTGGAAAAACGTACAAAACAAGAGATTGGAGACATCAAGATTTTGGACGATTTTTTTAAGAATTTTCAAATTTTCAGATAGGAGGTTCCAGATAAGGTCAAAAACGACATACTCAGATCTTCACCAAACTTTGCAGGGATACATTGGATGTCAAGACACGTGGGAAAAACGTACAAAACAAGAGATTGGAGACATCAAGATTTTGGACGAATTTTTGAGGAATTTTCAAATTTTCAGAAAGGAGGTTCCATATAAGGTCAAAAACTACATACTCAGATCTTCACCAAACTTTGCAGGGATACATTGGATGTCAAGACACGTGGAAAAAACGTACAAAACAAGAGATTGGGGTCATCAAGATTTTGGACGAATTTTTTAAGAATTTTCAAATTTTCAGAAATGAGGTTCCATATAAGGTCAAAAACTACATACTCAGATCTTCACCAAACTTTGCAGGGATACATTGAATGTCAAGACACGTGGAAAAAACGTACAAAACAAGAGATTGGGGTCATCAAGATTTTGGACGGATTTTTTAGGAATTTTCAAATTTTCAGATGGGAGGTTCCAGATAAGGTCAAAAACTACATACTCAGATCTTCACCAAACTTTGCAGGGATACATTGGATGTCAAGACACGTGGAAAAAACGTACAAAACAAGAGATTGGAGACATCAAGATTTTGGACGAATTTTTTAAGAATTTTCAAATTTTCAGGTAGGAGGTTCCATATAAGGTCAAAAACTACATACTCAGATCTTCACCAAACTTTGCATGGATACATTATGTGTCAAGACACGTGGAAAAAACGTACAAAACAAGAGATTGGAGACATCAAGATTTTGGTCGAATTTTTTAAGAATTTTCAAATTTTCAGATGGGAGGTTCCAGATAAGGTCAAAAACTACATACTCAGATCTTCACCAAACTTTGCAGGGATACATTGGATGTCAAGACACGTGGAAAAAACGTACAAAACAAGAGATCGGAGACATCAAGATTTTCGACGACTTTTTTAAGAATTTTCAAATTTTCAGATAGGAGGTTCCAGATAAGGTCAAAAACGACATACTCAGATCTTCACCAAACTTTGCAAGGATACATTGGATGTCAAGACACGTGGAAAAAACGTACAAAACAAGAGATTGGAGACATCAAGATTTTGGACGAATTTTTTAAGAATTTTCAAATTTTCAGAAAGGATGTTCCAGATAAGGTCAAAAACGACATACTCAGATCTTCACCAAACTTTGCAGGGATACATTGGAAGTCGAGACACGTGGAAAAAACGTACAAAACAAGAGATTGGAGACAACAAGATTTTGGACGAATTTTTTAAAAATTTTCAATTTTTCAGATAGGAGGTTCCAGATAAGGTCAAAAACTACATACTCAGATCTTCACCAAACTTTGCAGGGATACATTGGATGTCAAGACACGTGGAAAAAACATACAAAACATAGGATTGGTGACATCAAGATTTTGGACGAATTTTTTAAATTTTTCAAATTTTCAGATAGGAGGTTCCATATAAGGTCAAAAACTACATACTCAGATCTTCACCAAACTTTGCAGGGATACATTGGATGTCAAGACACGTGGAAAAAACGTACAAAACAAGAGATTGGAGACATCAAGATTTTCGACGAATTTTTGAAGAATTTTCAAATTTTCAGATGGGAGGTTCCAGATAAGGTCAAAAACGACATACTCAGATCTTCACCAAACTTTGCAGGGATACATTGGATTTCAAGACACGTGGAAAAAACGTACAAAACAAGAGATTGGGGTCATCAATATTTTGGACGTATTTTTTAGGAATTTTCAAATTTTCAGATGGGAGGTTCCACATAAGGTCAAAAACTACATACTCAGATCTTCACCAAACTTTGCAGGGATACATTGGATGTCAAGACACGTGGAAAAAACGTACAAAACAGAAGATTGGAGAAATCAAGATTTTGAACGAATTTTTTAAGAATTTTCAAATTTTCAGATAGGAGGTTCCATTAAGGTCAAAAACTACATACTCAGATCTTCACCAAACTTTGCATGGATACATTGGATGTCAAGACACGTGGAAAAAACATACAAAACATAGGATTGGGGACATCAAGATTTTGGTCGAATTTTTTAAGAATTTTCAAATTTTCAGGTTCCATATAAGGTCAAAAACTACATACTCAGATCTTCACCTAACTTTGCAGGAATACATTGGATGTTAAGACACGTGGAAAAAACGTACAAAACAAGAGATTGGAGACATCAAGATTTTGGACGAATTTTTTAAGAATTTTCAAATTTTCAGAAATGCGGTTCCAGATAAGGTCAAAAACTACATACTCAGATCTTCACCAAACTTTGCAGGGATACATTGGATGTCAAGACACGTGGAAAAAACGTACAAAACAAGTGATTGGGGTCATCAAGATTTTGGACGGATTTTTTAGGAATTTTCAAATTTTCAGATGGGAGGTTCCAGATAAGGTCAAAAACTACATACTCAGATCTTCACCAAACTTTGCAGTGATACATTGGATGTCAAGACACGTGGAAAAAACGTACAAAACAAGAGATTGGGGTCATCAAGATTTTGGACGGATTTTTTAAGAATTTTCAAATTTTCAGATGGGAGGTTCCAGATAAGGTCAAAAACGACATACTCAGATCTTCACCAAACTTTGCAGGAATACATTGGATGTCAAGACACGTGGAAAAAACATACAAAACATAAGATTCGGGACATCAAGATTTTGGTCGAATTTTTTAAGAATTTTCAAATTTTCAGATAGGAGGTCCCATATAAGGTCAAAAACTACATACTCAGATCTTCACCAAACTTTGCATGGATACATTGGATGTCAAGACACGTGGAAAAAACATACAAAACATAGGATTGGGGACATCAAGATTTTGGTCGAATTTTTTTAGAATTTTCAAATTTTCAGATAGGAGGTTCCAGATAAGGTCAAAAACTACATACTCAGATCTTCACCAAACTTTGCAGGGATACATTGGATGTCAAGACACGTGAAAAAAACATACAAGACATAGGATTGGGGACTTCAAGATTTTGGTCGAATTTTTTAAGAATTTTCAAATTTTCAGATAGGAGGTTCCATATAAGGTCAAAAACTACATTCTCAGATCTTCACCAAACTATGCAGGGATACATTGGATGTCAAGACACGTGGAAAAAACGTACAAAACAAGAGATTGGAGACATCAAGATTTTGGACGAATTTTTTAAGAATTTTCAAATTTTCAGATAGGAGGTTCCAGATAAGGTCAAAAACTACATACTCAGATCTTCACCAAACTTTGCAGGGACACATTGGATGTCAAGACACGTGGAAAAAACGTACAAAACAAGAGATTGGAGACATCAAGATTTTGGACGAATTTTTTAAGAATTTTCAAATTTTCAGATAGGAGGTTCCATTTAAGGTCAAAAACTACATACTCAGATCTTCACCAAACTTTGCAGGGATACATTGGATGTCAAGACACGTGGAAAAAACGTACAAAACAAAAGATTGGAGACATCAAGATTTTGGACGAATTTTTTAAGAATTTTCAAATTTTCAGATAGGAGGTTCCATATAAGGTCAAAAACTACATACTCAGATCTTCACCAAACATTGCAGGGATACATTGGAGGTCAAGACACGTTAAAAAAACGTACAAAACAAGAGATTGGAGACATCAAGATTTTGGACGAATTTTTTAAAAATTTTCAAATTTTCAGATAGGAGGTTCCAGATAAGGTCTAAAACTACATACTCAGATCTTCACCAAACTTTGCAGGGATACATTGGATGTCAAGACACGTGGAAAAAACATACAAAACATAGGATTGGGGATATCAAGATTTTGGTCAAATTTTTTAAGAATTTTCAAATTTTCAGATAGGAGGTTCCATATAAGGTCAAAAACTACATACTCAGATCTTCACCAAACGTTGCAGGGATACTTTGCATGTCAAGACACGTGGAAAAAACGTACAAAACAAGAGATTGGAGACATCAAGATTTTCGACAAATTTTTTAAGAATTTTCAAATTTTCAGATGGGAGGTTCCAGATAAGGTCAAAAACGACATACTCAGATCTTCACCAAACTTTGCATGGATACATTGGATGTCAAGACACGTGGAAAAAACGTACAAAACAAGAAATTAGAGACATCAAGATTTTGGACGAATTTTTTAAGAATTTTCAAATTTTCAGAAAGGAGGTTCCGTATAAGATCAAAAACTACATACTCACATCTTCACCAAACTTTGCAGGGATACATTGGATGTCAAGACACGTGGAAAAAACGTATAAAACAAGAGATTGGGGTCATCAAGATTTTGGACGGATTTTTTAGGAATTTTCGAATTTTCAGATGGGAGGTTCCAGATAAGGTCAAAAACTACATACTCAGATCTTCACCAAACTTTGCAGGGATACATTGGATGTCAAGACACGTGGAAAAAACGAACAAAACAAGAGATTGGAGACATCAAGATTTTGGACGAATTTTTGAAGAATTTTCAAATTTTCAGATGGGAGGTTCCAGATAAGGTCAAAAACGACATACTCAGATCTTCACCAAACTTTGCATGGATACATTGGATGTCAAGACACGTGGAAAAAAACATACAAAACATAGGATTGGGGACATCAAGATTTTGGTCGAATTTTTTAAGAATTTTCAAATTTTCAGATAGGAGGTTCCATATAAGGTCAAAAACTACATACTCAGATCTTCACCGAACTTTGCAGGGATACATTGGATGTCAAGACACGTGGAAAAAACGTACAAAACAAGAGATTGGAGACATCAAGATTTTGGACGAATTTTTTAAGAATTTTCAAATTTTCAGATAGGAGGTTCCAGATAAGGTCAAAAACGACATACTCAGATCTTCACCAAACTTTGCAGGGATACATTGGATGTCAAAACACGTGAAAAAAACATACAAGACATAGGATTGGGGACATCAAGATTTTGGTCGAATTTTTTAAGAATTTTCAAATTTTCAGATAGGAGGTTCCATATAAGGTCAAAAACTGCATACTCAGATCTTCACCAAACTATGCAGGGATACATTGGATGTCAAGACACGTGGGGAAAACGTACAAAACAAGAGATTGGAGACATCAAGATTTTGGAAGAATTTTTTAAGAATTTTCAAATTTTCACATAGGAGGTTCCAGATAAGGTCAAAAACTACATACTCAGATCTTCACCAAACTTTGCAGGGACACATTGGATGTCAAGACACGTGGAAAAAACGTACAAAACAAGAGATTGGAGACATCAAGATTTTGGACGAATTTTTGAGGAATTTTCAAATTTTCAGAAATGAGGTTCCAGATAAGGTCAAAAACTACATACTCAGATCTTCACCAAACTATGCAGGGATACATTGGATGTGAAGACACGTGGGGAAAACATACAAACCAAGAGATTGGAGACATCAAGATTTTGGACGAATTTTTTAAGAATTTTCAAATTTTCAGATAGGAGGTTCCATTTAAGGTCAAAAACTACATACTCAGATCTTCACCAAACTTTGCAGGGATACATTGGATGTCAAGACACGTGGAAAAAACGTACAAAACAAAAGATTGGAGACATCAAGATTTTGGACGAATTTTTTAAGAATTTTCAAATTTTCAGATGGGAGGTTCCAGATAAGGTCAAAAACGACATACTCAGATCTTCACCAAACTTTGAATGGATACATTGGATGTCAAGACACGTGGAAAAAACGTAAAAAACAAGAAATTGGAGACATCAAGATTTTGGACGAATTTTTTAAGAATTTTCAAATTTTCAGAAAGGAGGTTCCGTATAAGGTCAAAAACTACATACTCAGATCTTCACCAAACTTTGCAGGGATACATTGGATGTCAAGACACGTGGAAAAAACGTATAAAACAAGAGATTGGGGTCATCAAGATTTTGGACGGATTTTTTAGGAATTTTCGAATTTTCAGATGGCAGGTTCCATATAAGGTCAAAAACTACATACTCAGATCTTCACCAAACTTTGCAGGGATACATTGGATGTCAAGACACGTGGAAAAAACGTACAAAACAAGAGATTGGAGACATCAAGATTTTGAACGAATTTTTTAAGAAATTTCAAATTTTCAGATAGGAGGTTCCATATAAGGTCAAAAACTACATACTCAGATCTTCACCAAACATTGCAGGGATACATTGGATGTCAAGACACGCGGAAAAAATGTACAAAACAAGAGATTGGAGACATCAAGATTTTCGACGGATTTTTTAAGAATTTTCAAATTTTCAGATAGGAGGTTCCATATAAGGTCAAAAACTACATACTCAGATCTTCACCAAACTTAGCAGGGATACATTGGATGTCAAGACACGTGGAAAAAACATACAAGACATAGGATTGGGGACATCAAGATTTGGTCAAATTTTTTAAGAATTTTCAAATTTTCAGATAGGAGGTTCCATATAAGGTCAAAAACTACATACTCAGATCTTCACCAAACATTGCAGGGATACATTGTATGTCAAGACACGTGGAAAAAATGTACAAAACAAGAGATTGGAGACATCAAGATTTTCGACGGATTTTTTAAGAATTTTTAAATTTTCAGATGGGAGGTTCCAGATAAGGTCAAAAACGACATACTCAGATCTTCACCAAACTTTGCATGGATACATTGGATGCCAAGACACGTGGAAAAAACATACAAAACATAGGATTGGGGACATCAAGATTTTGGTGGAATTTTTTAAGAATTTTCAAATTTTCAGATAGGAGGTTCCAGATAAGGTCAAAAACGACATACTCAGATCTTCACCAAACTTTGCAGGGATACATTGGATGTCAAGACACGTGGAAAAACGTACAAAACAAGAGATTGGAGACATCAAGATTTTGGACGATTTTTTTAAGAATTTTCAAATTTTCAGATAGGAGGTTCCAGATAAGGTCAAAAACGACATACTCAGATCTTCACCAAACTTTGCAGGGATACATTGGATGTCAAGACACGTGGGAAAAACGTACAAAACAAGAGATTGGAGACATCAAGATTTTGGACGAA
This sequence comes from Lepisma saccharinum, assembly GCF_977018435.1. Lineage (NCBI taxonomy): Eukaryota > Metazoa > Arthropoda > Insecta > Zygentoma > Lepismatidae > Lepisma > Lepisma saccharinum. Next base: position 719,637 of record NW_028142909.1, read on the forward strand.
TTTTTGAGGAATTTTCAAATTTTCAGAAATGAGGTGCCAGATAAGGTCAAAAACTACATACTCAGATCTTCACCAAACTTTGCAGGGATACATTGGATGTCAAGACACGTGGAAAAAACGTACAAAACAAGAGATTGGAGACATCAAGATCTTGGACGAATTTTTTAAAAATTTTCAAATTTTCAGATAGGAGGTTCCAGATAAGGTCTAAAACTACATACTCAGATCTTCACCAAACTTTGCAGGGATACATTGGATGTCAAGACACGTGGAAAAAACATACAAAACATAGGATTGGGGATATCAAGATTTTGGTCAAATTTTTTAAGAATTTTCAAATTTTCAGATAGGAGGTTCCATATAAGGTCAAAAACTACATACTCAGATCTTCACCAAACGTTGCAGGGATACTTTGCATGTCAAGACACGTGGAAAAAACGAACAAAACAAGAGATTGGAGACATCAAGATTTTCGACAAATTTTTTAAGAATTTTCAAATTTTCAGATGGGAGGTTGCAGATAAGGTCAAAAACGACATACTCAGATCTTCACCAAACTTTGCATGGATACATTGGATGTCAAGACACGTGGAAAAAACGTACAAAACAAGAAATTGGAGACATCAAGATTTTGGACGAATTTTTTAAGAATTTTCAAATTTTCAGAAAGGAGGTTCCGTATAAGGTCAAAAACTACATACTCAGATCTTCACCAAACGTTGCAGGGATACTTTGCATGTCAAGACACGTGGAAAAAACGTATAAAACAAGAGATTGGGTTCATCAAGATTTTGGACGGATTTTTTAGGAATTTTCGAATTTTCAGATGGGAGGTTCCAGATAAGGTCAAAAACTACATACTCAGATCTTCACCAAACTTTGCAGGGATACATTGGATGTCAAGACACGTGGAAAAAACGTATAAAACAAGAGATTGGGGTCATCAAGATTTTGGACGGATTTTTTAGGAATTTTCGAATTTTCAGATGGGAGGTTCCAGATAAGGTCAAAAACTACATACTCAGATCTTCACCAAACTTTGCAGGGATACATTGGATGTCAAGACACGTGGAAAAAACGAACAAAACAAGAGATTGGAGACATCAAGATTTTGGACGAATTTTTGAAGAATTTTCAAATTTTCAGATGGGAGGTTCCAGATAAGGTCAAAAACGACATACTCAGATCTTCACCAAACTTTGCATGGATACATTGGATGTCAAGACACGTGGAAAAAAACATACAAAACATAGGATTGGGGACATCAAGATTTTGGTCGAATTTTTTAAGAATTTTCAAATTTTCAGATAGGAGGTTCCATATAAGGTCAAAAACTACATACTCAGATCTTCACCGAACTTTGCAGGGATACATTGGATGTCAAGACACGTGGAAAAAACGTACAAAACAAGAGATTGGAGACATCAAGATTTTGGACGAATTTTTTAAGAATTTTCAAATTTTCAGATAGGAGGTTCCAGATAAGGTCAAAAACGACATACTCAGATCTTCACCAAACTTTGCAGGGATACATTGGATGTCAAGACACGTGAAAAAAACATACAAGACATAGGATTGGGGACATCAAGATTTTGGTCGAATTTTTTAAGAATTTTCAAATTTTCAGATAGGAGGTTCCATATAAGGTCAAAAACTGCATACTCAGATCTTCACCAAACTATGCAGGGATACATTGGATGTCAAGACACGTGGAAAAAACGTACAAAACAAGAGATTGGAGACATCAAGATTTTGGAAGAATTTTTTAAGAATTTTCAAATTTTCACATAGGAGGTTCCAGATAAGGTCAAAAACTACATACTCAGATCTTCACCAAACTTTGCAGGGACACATTGGATGTCAAGACACGTGGAAAAAACGTACAAAACAAGAGATTGGAGACATCAAGATTTTGGACGAATTTTTGAGGAATTTTCAAATTTTCAGAAATGAGGTTCCAGATAAGGTCAAAAACTACATACTCAGATCTTCACCAAACTTTGCAGGGATACATTGGATGTCAAGACACGTGGGGAAAACATACAAACCAAGAGATTGGAGACATCAAGATTTTGGACGAATTTTTTAAGAATTTTCAAATTTTCAGATAGGAGGTTCCATTTAAGGTCAAAAACTACATACTCAGATCTTCACCAAACTTTGCAGGGATACATTGGATGTCAAGACACGTGGAAAAAACGTACAAAACAAAAGATTGGAGACATCAAGATTTTGGACGAATTTTTTAAGAATTTTCAAATTTTCAGATGGGAGGTTCCAGATAAGGTCAAAAACGACATACTCAGATCTTCACCAAACTTTGCATGGATACATTGGATGTCAAGACACGTGGAAAAAACGTACAAAACAAGAAATTGGAGACATCAAGATTTTGGACGAATTTTTTAAGAATTTTCAAATTTTCAGAAAGGAGGTTCCGTATAAGGTCAAAAACTACATACTCAGATCTTCACCAAACTTTGCAGGGATACATTGGATGTCAAGACACGTGGAAAAAACGTATAAAACAAGAGATTGGGGTCATCAAGATTTTGGACGGATTTTTTAGGAATTTTCGAATTTTCAGATGGCAGGTTCCATATAAGGTCAAAAACTACATACTCAGATCTTCACCAAACTTTGCAGGGATACATTGGATGTCAAGACACGTGGAAAAAACGTACAAAACAAGAGATTGGAGACATCAAGATTTTGAACGAATTTTTTAAGAAATTTCAAATTTTCAGATAGGAGGTTCCATATAAGGTCAAAAACTACATACTCAGATCTTCACCAAACATTGCAGGGATACATTGGATGTCAAGACACGTGGAAAAAATGTACAAAACAAGAGATTGGAGACATCAAGATTTTCGACGGATTTTTTAAGAATTTTCAAATTTTCAGATAGGAGGTTCCATATAAGGTCAAAAACTACATACTCAGATCTTCACCAAACTTAGCAGGGATACATTGGATGTCAAGACACGTGGAAAAAACATACAAGACATAGGATTGGGGACATCAAGATTTGGTCAAATTTTTTAAGAATTTTCAAATTTTCAGATAGGAGGTTCCATATAAGGTCAAAAACTACATACTCAGATCTTCACCAAACTTTGCATGGATACATTGGATGCCAAGACACGTGGAAAAAACATACAAAACATAGGATTGGGGACATCAAGATTTTGGTGGAATTTTTTAAGAATTTTCAAATTTTCAGATAGGAGGTTCCAGATAAGGTCAAAAACGACATACTCAGATCTTCACCAAACTTTGCAGGGATACATTGGATGTCAAGACACGTGGAAAAACGTACAAAACAAGAGATTGGAGACATCAAGATTTTGGACGATTTTTTTAAGAATTTTCAAATTTTCAGATAGGAGGTTCCAGATAAGGTCAAAAACGACATACTCAGATCTTCACCAAACTTTGCAGGGATACATTGGATGTCAAGACACGTGGGAAAAACGTACAAAACAAGAGATTGGAGACATCAAGATTTTGGACGAATTTTTGAGGAATTTTCAAATTTTCAGAAATGAGGTGCCAGATAAGGTCAAAAACTACATACTCAGATCTTCACCAAACTTTGCAGGGATACATTGGATGTCAAGACACGTGGAAAAAACGTACAAAACAAGAGATTGGAGACATCAAGATCTTGGACGAATTTTTTAAAAATTTTCAAATTTTCAGATAGGAGGTTCCAGATAAGGTCTAAAACTACATACTCAGATCTTCACCAAACTTTGCAGGGATACATTGGATGTCAAGACACGTGGAAAAAACATACAAAACATAGGATTGGGGATATCAAGATTTTGGTCAAATTTTTTAAGAATTTTCAAATTTTCAGATAGGAGGTTCCATATAAGGTCAAAAACTACATACTCAGATCTTCACCAAACGTTGCAGGGATACTTTGCATGTCAAGACACGTTAAAAAAACGAACAAAACAAGAGATTGGAGACATCAAGATTTTCGACAAATTTTTTAAGAATTTTCAAATTTTCAGATGGGAGGTTGCAGATAAGGTCAAAAACGACATACTCAGATCTTCACCAAACTTTGCATGGATACATTGGATGTCAAGACACGTGGAAAAAACGTACAAAACAAGAAATTGGAGACATCAAGATTTTGGACGAATTTTTTAAGAATTTTCAAATTTTCAGAAAGGAGGTTCCGTATAAGGTCAAAAACTACATACTCAGATCTTCACCAAACTTTGCAGGGATACATTGGATGTCAAGACACGTGGAAAAAACGTATAAAACAAGAGATTGGGTTCATCAAGATTTTGGACGGATTTTTTAGGAATTTTCGAATTTTCAGATGGGAGGTTCCAGATAAGGTCAAAAACTACATACTCAGATCTTCACCAAACTTTGCAGGGATACATTGGATGTCAAGACACGTGGAAAAAACGAACAAAACAAGAGATTGGAGACATCAAGATTTTGGACGAATTTTTGAAGAATTTTCAAATTTTCAGATAGGAGGTTCCAGATAAGGTCAAAAACTACATACTCAGATCTTCACCAAACGTTGCAGGGATACTTTGCATGTCAGGACACGTGGAAAAAACGTACAAAACAAGACATTGGAGACATCAAGATTTTCGACAAATTTTTTAAGAATTTTCAAATTTTCAGATGGGAGGTTCCAGATAAGGTCAAAAACGACATACTCAGATCTTCACCAAACTTTGCATGGATACATTGGATGTCAAGACACGTGGGAAAAACGTACAAAACAAGAAATTGGAGACATCAAGATTTTGGACGAATTTTTTAAGAATTTTCAAATTTTCAGAAAGGAGGTTCCGTATAAGGTCAAAAACTACATACTCAGATCTTCACCAAACTTTGCAGGGATACATTGGATGTCAAGACACGTGGAAAAAACGTACAAAACAAGAGATTGGAGACATCAAGATTTTGAACGAATTTTTTAAGAATTTTCAAATTTTCACATAGGAGGTTCCATATAAGGTCAAAAACTACATACTCAGATCTTCACCAAACATTGCAGGGATACATTGGATGTCAAGACACGTGGAAAAAATGTACAAAACAAGAGATTGGAGACATCAAGATTTTGGACGAATTTTTTAAGAATTTTCAAATTTTCAGAAAGGAGGTTCCGTATAAGGTCAAAAACTACATACTCAGATCTTCACCAAACTTTGCAGGGATACATTGGATGTCAAGACACGTGGAAAAAACGTATAAAACAAGAGATTGGGGTCATCAAGATTTTGGACGGATTTTTTAGGAATTTTCGAATTTTCAGATGGCAGGTTCCATATAAGGTCAAAAACTACATACTCAGATCTTCACCAAACTTTGCAGGGATACATTGGATGTCAAGAATCGTGGAAAAAACGTACAAAACAAGAGATTGGAGACATCAAGATTTTGAACGAATTTTTTAAGAAATTTCAAATTTTCAGATAGGAGGTTCCATATAAGGTCAAAAACTACATACTCAGATCTTCACCAAACATTGCAGGGATACATTGGATGTCAAGACACGTGGAAAAAATGTACAAAACAAGAGATTGGAGACATCAAGATTTTCGACGGATTTTTTAAGAATTTTCAAATTTTCAGATAGGAGGTTCCATATAAGGTCAAAAACTACATACTCAGATCTTCACCAAACTTAGCAGGGATACATTGGATGTCAAGACACGTGGAAAAAACATACAAGACATAGGATTGGGGACATCAAGATTTGGTCAAATTTTTTAAGAATTTTCAAATTTTCAGATAGGAGGTTCCATATAAGGTCAAAAACTACATACTCAGATCTTCACCAAACATTGCAGGGATACATTGTATGTCAAGACACGTGGAAAAAATGTACAAAACAAGAGATTGGAGACATCAAGATTTTCGACGGATTTTTTAGGAATTTTTAAATTTTCAGATGGGAGGTTCCAGATAAGGTCAAAAACGACATACTCAGATCTTCACCAAACTTTGCATGGATACATTGGATGTCAAGACACGTGGAAAAAACATACAAAACATAGGATTGGGGACATCAAGATTTTGGTGGAATTTTTTAAGAATTTTCAAATTTTCAGATAGGAGGTTCCATATAAGGTCAAAAACTACATACTCAGATCTTCACCAAACTTTGCAGGGATACATTGGATGTCAAGACACGTGGAAAAACGTACAAAACAAGAGATTGGAGACATCAAGATTTTGGACGATTTTTTTAAGAATTTTCAAATTTTCAGATAGGAGGTTCCAGATAAGGTCAAAAACGACATACTCAGATCTTCACCAAACTTTGCAGGGATACATTGGATGTCAAGACACGTGGGAAAAACGTACAAAACAAGAGATTGGAGACATCAAGATTTTGGACGAATTTTTGAGGAATTTTCAAATTTTCAGAAAGGAGGTTCCATATAAGGTCAAAAACTACATACTCAGATCTTCACCAAACTTTGCAGGGATACATTGGATGTCAAGACACGTGGAAAAAACGTACAAAACAAGAGATTGGGGTCATCAAGATTTTGGACGAATTTTTTAAGAATTTTCAAATTTTCAGAAATGAGGTTCCATATAAGGTCAAAAACTACATACTCAGATCTTCACCAAACTTTGCAGGGATACATTGAATGTCAAGACACGTGGAAAAAACGTACAAAACAAGAGATTGGGGTCATCAAGATTTTGGACGGATTTTTTAGGAATTTTCAAATTTTCAGATGGGAGGTTCCAGATAAGGTCAAAAACTACATACTCAGATCTTCACCAAACTTTGCAGGGATACATTGGATGTCAAGACACGTGGAAAAAACGTACAAAACAAGAGATTGGAGACATCAAGATTTTGGACGAATTTTTTAAGAATTTTCAAATTTTCAGGTAGGAGGTTCCATATAAGGTCAAAAACTACATACTCAGATCTTCACCAAACTTTGCATGGATACATTATGTGTCAAGACACGTGGAAAAAACGTACAAAACAAGAGATTGGAGACATCAAGATTTTGGTCGAATTTTTTAAGAATTTTCAAATTTTCAGATGGGAGGTTCCAGATAAGGTCAAAAACTACATACTCAGATCTTCACCAAACTTTGCAGGGATACATTGGATGTCAAGACACGTGGAAAAAACGTACAAAACAAGAGATCGGAGACATCAAGATTTTCGACGACTTTTTTAAGAATTTTCAAATTTTCAGATAGGAGGTTCCAGATAAGGTCAAAAACGACATACTCAGATCTTCACCAAACTTTGCAAGGATACATTGGATGTCAAGACACGTGGAAAAAACGTACAAAACAAGAGATTGGAGACATCAAGATTTTGGACGAATTTTTTAAGAATTTTCAAATTTTCAGAAAGGATGTTCCAGATAAGGTCAAAAACGACATACTCAGATCTTCACCAAACTTTGCAGGGATACATTGGAAGTCGAGACACGTGGAAAAAACGTACAAAACAAGAGATTGGAGACAACAAGATTTTGGACGAATTTTTTAAAAATTTTCAATTTTTCAGATAGGAGGTTCCAGATAAGGTCAAAAACTACATACTCAGATCTTCACCAAACTTTGCAGGGATACATTGGATGTCAAGACACGTGGAAAAAACATACAAAACATAGGATTGGTGACATCAAGATTTTGGACGAATTTTTTAAATTTTTCAAATTTTCAGATAGGAGGTTCCATATAAGGTCAAAAACTACATACTCAGATCTTCACCAAACTTTGCAGGGATACATTGGATGTCAAGACACGTGGAAAAAACGTACAAAACAAGAGATTGGAGACATCAAGATTTTCGACGAATTTTTGAAGAATTTTCAAATTTTCAGATGGGAGGTTCCAGATAAGGTCAAAAACGACATACTCAGATCTTCACCAAACTTTGCAGGGATACATTGGATTTCAAGACACGTGGAAAAAACGTACAAAACAAGAGATTGGGGTCATCAATATTTTGGACGTATTTTTTAGGAATTTTCAAATTTTCAGATGGGAGGTTCCACATAAGGTCAAAAACTACATACTCAGATCTTCACCAAACTTTGCAGGGATACATTGGATGTCAAGACACGTGGAAAAAACGTACAAAACAGAAGATTGGAGAAATCAAGATTTTGAACGAATTTTTTAAGAATTTTCAAATTTTCAGATAGGAGGTTCCATTAAGGTCAAAAACTACATACTCAGATCTTCACCAAACTTTGCATGGATACATTGGATGTCAAGACACGTGGAAAAAACATACAAAACATAGGATTGGGGACATCAAGATTTTGGTCGAATTTTTTAAGAATTTTCAAATTTTCAGGTTCCATATAAGGTCAAAAACTACATACTCAGATCTTCACCTAACTTTGCAGGAATACATTGGATGTTAAGACACGTGGAAAAAACGTACAAAACAAGAGATTGGAGACATCAAGATTTTGGACGAATTTTTTAAGAATTTTCAAATTTTCAGAAATGCGGTTCCAGATAAGGTCAAAAACTACATACTCAGATCTTCACCAAACTTTGCAGGGATACATTGGATGTCAAGACACGTGGAAAAAACGTACAAAACAAGTGATTGGGGTCATCAAGATTTTGGACGGATTTTTTAGGAATTTTCAAATTTTCAGATGGGAGGTTCCAGATAAGGTCAAAAACTACATACTCAGATCTTCACCAAACTTTGCAGTGATACATTGGATGTCAAGACACGTGGAAAAAACGTACAAAACAAGAGATTGGGGTCATCAAGATTTTGGACGGATTTTTTAAGAATTTTCAAATTTTCAGATGGGAGGTTCCAGATAAGGTCAAAAACGACATACTCAGATCTTCACCAAACTTTGCAGGAATACATTGGATGTCAAGACACGTGGAAAAAACATACAAAACATAAGATTCGGGACATCAAGATTTTGGTCGAATTTTTTAAGAATTTTCAAATTTTCAGATAGGAGGTCCCATATAAGGTCAAAAACTACATACTCAGATCTTCACCAAACTTTGCATGGATACATTGGATGTCAAGACACGTGGAAAAAACATACAAAACATAGGATTGGGGACATCAAGATTTTGGTCGAATTTTTTTAGAATTTTCAAATTTTCAGATAGGAGGTTCCAGATAAGGTCAAAAACTACATACTCAGATCTTCACCAAACTTTGCAGGGATACATTGGATGTCAAGACACGTGAAAAAAACATACAAGACATAGGATTGGGGACTTCAAGATTTTGGTCGAATTTTTTAAGAATTTTCAAATTTTCAGATAGGAGGTTCCATATAAGGTCAAAAACTACATTCTCAGATCTTCACCAAACTATGCAGGGATACATTGGATGTCAAGACACGTGGAAAAAACGTACAAAACAAGAGATTGGAGACATCAAGATTTTGGACGAATTTTTTAAGAATTTTCAAATTTTCAGATAGGAGGTTCCAGATAAGGTCAAAAACTACATACTCAGATCTTCACCAAACTTTGCAGGGACACATTGGATGTCAAGACACGTGGAAAAAACGTACAAAACAAGAGATTGGAGACATCAAGATTTTGGACGAATTTTTTAAGAATTTTCAAATTTTCAGATAGGAGGTTCCATTTAAGGTCAAAAACTACATACTCAGATCTTCACCAAACTTTGCAGGGATACATTGGATGTCAAGACACGTGGAAAAAACGTACAAAACAAAAGATTGGAGACATCAAGATTTTGGACGAATTTTTTAAGAATTTTCAAATTTTCAGATAGGAGGTTCCATATAAGGTCAAAAACTACATACTCAGATCTTCACCAAACATTGCAGGGATACATTGGAGGTCAAGACACGTTAAAAAAACGTACAAAACAAGAGATTGGAGACATCAAGATTTTGGACGAATTTTTTAAAAATTTTCAAATTTTCAGATAGGAGGTTCCAGATAAGGTCTAAAACTACATACTCAGATCTTCACCAAACTTTGCAGGGATACATTGGATGTCAAGACACGTGGAAAAAACATACAAAACATAGGATTGGGGATATCAAGATTTTGGTCAAATTTTTTAAGAATTTTCAAATTTTCAGATAGGAGGTTCCATATAAGGTCAAAAACTACATACTCAGATCTTCACCAAACGTTGCAGGGATACTTTGCATGTCAAGACACGTGGAAAAAACGTACAAAACAAGAGATTGGAGACATCAAGATTTTCGACAAATTTTTTAAGAATTTTCAAATTTTCAGATGGGAGGTTCCAGATAAGGTCAAAAACGACATACTCAGATCTTCACCAAACTTTGCATGGATACATTGGATGTCAAGACACGTGGAAAAAACGTACAAAACAAGAAATTAGAGACATCAAGATTTTGGACGAATTTTTTAAGAATTTTCAAATTTTCAGAAAGGAGGTTCCGTATAAGATCAAAAACTACATACTCACATCTTCACCAAACTTTGCAGGGATACATTGGATGTCAAGACACGTGGAAAAAACGTATAAAACAAGAGATTGGGGTCATCAAGATTTTGGACGGATTTTTTAGGAATTTTCGAATTTTCAGATGGGAGGTTCCAGATAAGGTCAAAAACTACATACTCAGATCTTCACCAAACTTTGCAGGGATACATTGGATGTCAAGACACGTGGAAAAAACGAACAAAACAAGAGATTGGAGACATCAAGATTTTGGACGAATTTTTGAAGAATTTTCAAATTTTCAGATGGGAGGTTCCAGATAAGGTCAAAAACGACATACTCAGATCTTCACCAAACTTTGCATGGATACATTGGATGTCAAGACACGTGGAAAAAAACATACAAAACATAGGATTGGGGACATCAAGATTTTGGTCGAATTTTTTAAGAATTTTCAAATTTTCAGATAGGAGGTTCCATATAAGGTCAAAAACTACATACTCAGATCTTCACCGAACTTTGCAGGGATACATTGGATGTCAAGACACGTGGAAAAAACGTACAAAACAAGAGATTGGAGACATCAAGATTTTGGACGAATTTTTTAAGAATTTTCAAATTTTCAGATAGGAGGTTCCAGATAAGGTCAAAAACGACATACTCAGATCTTCACCAAACTTTGCAGGGATACATTGGATGTCAAAACACGTGAAAAAAACATACAAGACATAGGATTGGGGACATCAAGATTTTGGTCGAATTTTTTAAGAATTTTCAAATTTTCAGATAGGAGGTTCCATATAAGGTCAAAAACTGCATACTCAGATCTTCACCAAACTATGCAGGGATACATTGGATGTCAAGACACGTGGGGAAAACGTACAAAACAAGAGATTGGAGACATCAAGATTTTGGAAGAATTTTTTAAGAATTTTCAAATTTTCACATAGGAGGTTCCAGATAAGGTCAAAAACTACATACTCAGATCTTCACCAAACTTTGCAGGGACACATTGGATGTCAAGACACGTGGAAAAAACGTACAAAACAAGAGATTGGAGACATCAAGATTTTGGACGAATTTTTGAGGAATTTTCAAATTTTCAGAAATGAGGTTCCAGATAAGGTCAAAAACTACATACTCAGATCTTCACCAAACTATGCAGGGATACATTGGATGTGAAGACACGTGGGGAAAACATACAAACCAAGAGATTGGAGACATCAAGATTTTGGACGAATTTTTTAAGAATTTTCAAATTTTCAGATAGGAGGTTCCATTTAAGGTCAAAAACTACATACTCAGATCTTCACCAAACTTTGCAGGGATACATTGGATGTCAAGACACGTGGAAAAAACGTACAAAACAAAAGATTGGAGACATCAAGATTTTGGACGAATTTTTTAAGAATTTTCAAATTTTCAGATGGGAGGTTCCAGATAAGGTCAAAAACGACATACTCAGATCTTCACCAAACTTTGAATGGATACATTGGATGTCAAGACACGTGGAAAAAACGTAAAAAACAAGAAATTGGAGACATCAAGATTTTGGACGAATTTTTTAAGAATTTTCAAATTTTCAGAAAGGAGGTTCCGTATAAGGTCAAAAACTACATACTCAGATCTTCACCAAACTTTGCAGGGATACATTGGATGTCAAGACACGTGGAAAAAACGTATAAAACAAGAGATTGGGGTCATCAAGATTTTGGACGGATTTTTTAGGAATTTTCGAATTTTCAGATGGCAGGTTCCATATAAGGTCAAAAACTACATACTCAGATCTTCACCAAACTTTGCAGGGATACATTGGATGTCAAGACACGTGGAAAAAACGTACAAAACAAGAGATTGGAGACATCAAGATTTTGAACGAATTTTTTAAGAAATTTCAAATTTTCAGATAGGAGGTTCCATATAAGGTCAAAAACTACATACTCAGATCTTCACCAAACATTGCAGGGATACATTGGATGTCAAGACACGCGGAAAAAATGTACAAAACAAGAGATTGGAGACATCAAGATTTTCGACGGATTTTTTAAGAATTTTCAAATTTTCAGATAGGAGGTTCCATATAAGGTCAAAAACTACATACTCAGATCTTCACCAAACTTAGCAGGGATACATTGGATGTCAAGACACGTGGAAAAAACATACAAGACATAGGATTGGGGACATCAAGATTTGGTCAAATTTTTTAAGAATTTTCAAATTTTCAGATAGGAGGTTCCATATAAGGTCAAAAACTACATACTCAGATCTTCACCAAACATTGCAGGGATACATTGTATGTCAAGACACGTGGAAAAAATGTACAAAACAAGAGATTGGAGACATCAAGATTTTCGACGGATTTTTTAAGAATTTTTAAATTTTCAGATGGGAGGTTCCAGATAAGGTCAAAAACGACATACTCAGATCTTCACCAAACTTTGCATGGATACATTGGATGCCAAGACACGTGGAAAAAACATACAAAACATAGGATTGGGGACATCAAGATTTTGGTGGAATTTTTTAAGAATTTTCAAATTTTCAGATAGGAGGTTCCAGATAAGGTCAAAAACGACATACTCAGATCTTCACCAAACTTTGCAGGGATACATTGGATGTCAAGACACGTGGAAAAACGTACAAAACAAGAGATTGGAGACATCAAGATTTTGGACGATTTTTTTAAGAATTTTCAAATTTTCAGATAGGAGGTTCCAGATAAGGTCAAAAACGACATACTCAGATCTTCACCAAACTTTGCAGGGATACATTGGATGTCAAGACACGTGGGAAAAACGTACAAAACAAGAGATTGGGGTCATCAAGATTTTGGACGGATTTTTTAAGAATTTTCAAATTTTCAGATGGGAGGTTCCAGATAAGGTCAAAAACGACATACTCAGATCTTCACCAAACTTTGCAGGAATACATTGGATGTCAAGACACGTGGAAAAAACATACAAAACATAAGATTCGGGACATCAAGATTTTGGTCGAATTTTTTAAGAATTTTCAAATTTTCAGATAGGAGGTCCCATATAAGGTCAAAAACTACATACTCAGATCTTCACCAAACTTTGCATGGATACATTGGATGTCAAGACACGTGGAAAAAACATACAAAACATAGGATTGGGGACATCAAGATTTTGGTCGAATTTTTTTAGAATTTTCAAATTTTCAGATAGGAGGTTCCAGATAAGGTCAAAAACTACATACTCAGATCTTCACCAAACTTTGCAGGGATACATTGGATGTCAAGACACGTGAAAAAAACATACAAGACATAGGATTGGGGACTTCAAGATTTTGGTCGAATTTTTTAAGAATTTTCAAATTTTCAGATAGGAGGTTCCATATAAGGTCAAAAACTACATTCTCAGATCTTCACCAAACTATGCAGGGATACATTGGATGTCAAGACACGTGGAAAAAACGTACAAAACAAGAGATTGGAGACATCAAGATTTTGGACGAATTTTTTAAGAATTTTCAAATTTTCAGATAGGAGGTTCCAGATAAGGTCAAAAACTACATACTCAGATCTTCACCAAACTTTGCAGGGACACATTGGATGTCAAGACACGTGGAAAAAACGTACAAAACAAGAGATTGGAGACATCAAGATTTTGGACGAATTTTTTAAGAATTTTCAAATTTTCAGATAGGAGGTTCCATTTAAGGTCAAAAACTACATACTCAGATCTTCACCAAACTTTGCAGGGATACATTGGATGTCAAGACACGTGGAAAAAACGTACAAAACAAAAGATTGGAGACATCAAGATTTTGGACGAATTTTTTAAGAATTTTCAAATTTTCAGATAGGAGGTTCCATATAAGGTCAAAAACTACATACTCAGATCTTCACCAAACATTGCAGGGATACATTGGAGGTCAAGACACGTTAAAAAAACGTACAAAACAAGAGATTGGAGACATCAAGATTTTGGACGAATTTTTTAAAAATTTTCAAATTTTCAGATAGGAGGTTCCAGATAAGGTCTAAAACTACATACTCAGATCTTCACCAAACTTTGCAGGGATACATTGGATGTCAAGACACGTGGAAAAAACATACAAAACATAGGATTGGGGATATCAAGATTTTGGTCAAATTTTTTAAGAATTTTCAAATTTTCAGATAGGAGGTTCCATATAAGGTCAAAAACTACATACTCAGATCTTCACCAAACGTTGCAGGGATACTTTGCATGTCAAGACACGTGGAAAAAACGTACAAAACAAGAGATTGGAGACATCAAGATTTTCGACAAATTTTTTAAGAATTTTCAAATTTTCAGATGGGAGGTTCCAGATAAGGTCAAAAACGACATACTCAGATCTTCACCAAACTTTGCATGGATACATTGGATGTCAAGACACGTGGAAAAAACGTACAAAACAAGAAATTAGAGACATCAAGATTTTGGACGAATTTTTTAAGAATTTTCAAATTTTCAGAAAGGAGGTTCCGTATAAGATCAAAAACTACATACTCACATCTTCACCAAACTTTGCAGGGATACATTGGATGTCAAGACACGTGGAAAAAACGTATAAAACAAGAGATTGGGGTCATCAAGATTTTGGACGGATTTTTTAGGAATTTTCGAATTTTCAGATGGGAGGTTCCAGATAAGGTCAAAAACTACATACTCAGATCTTCACCAAACTTTGCAGGGATACATTGGATGTCAAGACACGTGGAAAAAACGAACAAAACAAGAGATTGGAGACATCAAGATTTTGGACGAATTTTTGAAGAATTTTCAAATTTTCAGATGGGAGGTTCCAGATAAGGTCAAAAACGACATACTCAGATCTTCACCAAACTTTGCATGGATACATTGGATGTCAAGACACGTGGAAAAAAACATACAAAACATAGGATTGGGGACATCAAGATTTTGGTCGAATTTTTTAAGAATTTTCAAATTTTCAGATAGGAGGTTCCATATAAGGTCAAAAACTACATACTCAGATCTTCACCGAACTTTGCAGGGATACATTGGATGTCAAGACACGTGGAAAAAACGTACAAAACAAGAGATTGGAGACATCAAGATTTTGGACGAATTTTTTAAGAATTTTCAAATTTTCAGATAGGAGGTTCCAGATAAGGTCAAAAACGACATACTCAGATCTTCACCAAACTTTGCAGGGATACATTGGATGTCAAAACACGTGAAAAAAACATACAAGACATAGGATTGGGGACATCAAGATTTTGGTCGAATTTTTTAAGAATTTTCAAATTTTCAGATAGGAGGTTCCATATAAGGTCAAAAACTGCATACTCAGATCTTCACCAAACTATGCAGGGATACATTGGATGTCAAGACACGTGGGGAAAACGTACAAAACAAGAGATTGGAGACATCAAGATTTTGGAAGAATTTTTTAAGAATTTTCAAATTTTCACATAGGAGGTTCCAGATAAGGTCAAAAACTACATACTCAGATCTTCACCAAACTTTGCAGGGACACATTGGATGTCAAGACACGTGGAAAAAACGTACAAAACAAGAGATTGGAGACATCAAGATTTTGGACGAATTTTTGAGGAATTTTCAAATTTTCAGAAATGAGGTTCCAGATAAGGTCAAAAACTACATACTCAGATCTTCACCAAACTATGCAGGGATACATTGGATGTGAAGACACGTGGGGAAAACATACAAACCAAGAGATTGGAGACATCAAGATTTTGGACGAATTTTTTAAGAATTTTCAAATTTTCAGATAGGAGGTTCCATTTAAGGTCAAAAACTACATACTCAGATCTTCACCAAACTTTGCAGGGATACATTGGATGTCAAGACACGTGGAAAAAACGTACAAAACAAAAGATTGGAGACATCAAGATTTTGGACGAATTTTTTAAGAATTTTCAAATTTTCAGATGGGAGGTTCCAGATAAGGTCAAAAACGACATACTCAGATCTTCACCAAACTTTGAATGGATACATTGGATGTCAAGACACGTGGAAAAAACGTAAAAAACAAGAAATTGGAGACATCAAGATTTTGGACGAATTTTTTAAGAATTTTCAAATTTTCAGAAAGGAGGTTCCGTATAAGGTCAAAAACTACATACTCAGATCTTCACCAAACTTTGCAGGGATACATTGGATGTCAAGACACGTGGAAAAAACGTATAAAACAAGAGATTGGGGTCATCAAGATTTTGGACGGATTTTTTAGGAATTTTCGAATTTTCAGATGGCAGGTTCCATATAAGGTCAAAAACTACATACTCAGATCTTCACCAAACTTTGCAGGGATACATTGGATGTCAAGACACGTGGAAAAAACGTACAAAACAAGAGATTGGAGACATCAAGATTTTGAACGAATTTTTTAAGAAATTTCAAATTTTCAGATAGGAGGTTCCATATAAGGTCAAAAACTACATACTCAGATCTTCACCAAACATTGCAGGGATACATTGGATGTCAAGACACGCGGAAAAAATGTACAAAACAAGAGATTGGAGACATCAAGATTTTCGACGGATTTTTTAAGAATTTTCAAATTTTCAGATAGGAGGTTCCATATAAGGTCAAAAACTACATACTCAGATCTTCACCAAACTTAGCAGGGATACATTGGATGTCAAGACACGTGGAAAAAACATACAAGACATAGGATTGGGGACATCAAGATTTGGTCAAATTTTTTAAGAATTTTCAAATTTTCAGATAGGAGGTTCCATATAAGGTCAAAAACTACATACTCAGATCTTCACCAAACATTGCAGGGATACATTGTATGTCAAGACACGTGGAAAAAATGTACAAAACAAGAGATTGGAGACATCAAGATTTTCGACGGATTTTTTAAGAATTTTTAAATTTTCAGATGGGAGGTTCCAGATAAGGTCAAAAACGACATACTCAGATCTTCACCAAACTTTGCATGGATACATTGGATGCCAAGACACGTGGAAAAAACATACAAAACATAGGATTGGGGACATCAAGATTTTGGTGGAATTTTTTAAGAATTTTCAAATTTTCAGATAGGAGGTTCCAGATAAGGTCAAAAACGACATACTCAGATCTTCACCAAACTTTGCAGGGATACATTGGATGTCAAGACACGTGGAAAAACGTACAAAACAAGAGATTGGAGACATCAAGATTTTGGACGATTTTTTTAAGAATTTTCAAATTTTCAGATAGGAGGTTCCAGATAAGGTCAAAAACGACATACTCAGATCTTCACCAAACTTTGCAGGGATACATTGGATGTCAAGACACGTGGGAAAAACGTACAAAACAAGAGATTGGAGACATCAAGATTTTGGACGAATTTTTGAGGAATTTTCAAATTTTCAGAAATGAGGTGCCAGATAAGGTCAAAAACTACATACTCAGATCTTCACCAAACTTTGCAGGGATACATTGGATGTCAAGACACGTGGAAAAAACGTACAAAACAAGAGATTGGAGACATCAAGATCTTGGACGAATTTTTTAAAAATTTTCAAATTTTCAGATAGGAGGTTCCAGATAAGGTCTAAAACTACATACTCAGATCTTCACCAAACTTTGCAGGGATACATTGGATGTCAAGACACGTGGAAAAAACATACAAAACATAGGATTGGGGATATCAAGATTTTGGTCAAATTTTTTAAGAATTTTCAAATTTTCAGATAGGAGGTTCCATATAAGGTCAAAAACTACATACTCAGATCTTCACCAAACGTTGCAGGGATACTTTGCATGTCAAGACACGTGGAAAAAACGAACAAAACAAGAGATTGGAGACATCAAGATTTTCGACAAATTTTTTAAGAATTTTCAAATTTTCAGATGGGAGGTTGCAGATAAGGTCAAAAACGACATACTCAGATCTTCACCAAACTTTGCATGGATACATTGGATGTCAAGACACGTGGAAAAAACGTACAAAACAAGAAATTGGAGACATCAAGATTTTGGACGAATTTTTTAAGAATTTTCAAATTTTCAGAAAGGAGGTTCCGTATAAGGTCAAAAACTACATACTCAGATCTTCACCAAACGTTGCAGGGATACTTTGCATGTCAAGACACGTGGAAAAAACGTATAAAACAAGAGATTGGGTTCATCAAGATTTTGGACGGATTTTTTAGGAATTTTCGAATTTTCAGATGGGAGGTTCCAGATAAGGTCAAAAACTACATACTCAGATCTTCACCAAACTTTGCAGGGATACATTGGATGTCAAGACACGTGGAAAAAACGTATAAAACAAGAGATTGGGGTCATCAAGATTTTGGACGGATTTTTTAGGAATTTTCGAATTTTCAGATGGGAGGTTCCAGATAAGGTCAAAAACTACATACTCAGATCTTCACCAAACTTTGCAGGGATACATTGGATGTCAAGACACGTGGAAAAAACGAACAAAACAAGAGATTGGAGACATCAAGATTTTGGACGAATTTTTGAAGAATTTTCAAATTTTCAGATGGGAGGTTCCAGATAAGGTCAAAAACGACATACTCAGATCTTCACCAAACTTTGCATGGATACATTGGATGTCAAGACACGTGGAAAAAAACATACAAAACATAGGATTGGGGACATCAAGATTTTGGTCGAATTTTTTAAGAATTTTCAAATTTTCAGATAGGAGGTTCCATATAAGGTCAAAAACTACATACTCAGATCTTCACCGAACTTTGCAGGGATACATTGGATGTCAAGACACGTGGAAAAAACGTACAAAACAAGAGATTGGAGACATCAAGATTTTGGACGAATTTTTTAAGAATTTTCAAATTTTCAGATAGGAGGTTCCAGATAAGGTCAAAAACGACATACTCAGATCTTCACCAAACTTTGCAGGGATACATTGGATGTCAAGACACGTGAAAAAAACATACAAGACATAGGATTGGGGACATCAAGATTTTGGTCGAATTTTTTAAGAATTTTCAAATTTTCAGATAGGAGGTTCCATATAAGGTCAAAAACTGCATACTCAGATCTTCACCAAACTATGCAGGGATACATTGGATGTCAAGACACGTGGAAAAAACGTACAAAACAAGAGATTGGAGACATCAAGATTTTGGAAGAATTTTTTAAGAATTTTCAAATTTTCACATAGGAGGTTCCAGATAAGGTCAAAAACTACATACTCAGATCTTCACCAAACTTTGCAGGGACACATTGGATGTCAAGACACGTGGAAAAAACGTACAAAACAAGAGATTGGAGACATCAAGATTTTGGACGAATTTTTGAGGAATTTTCAAATTTTCAGAAATGAGGTTCCAGATAAGGTCAAAAACTACATACTCAGATCTTCACCAAACTTTGCAGGGATACATTGGATGTCAAGACACGTGGGGAAAACATACAAACCAAGAGATTGGAGACATCAAGATTTTGGACGAATTTTTTAAGAATTTTCAAATTTTCAGATAGGAGGTTCCATTTAAGGTCAAAAACTACATACTCAGATCTTCACCAAACTTTGCAGGGATACATTGGATGTCAAGACACGTGGAAAAAACGTACAAAACAAAAGATTGGAGACATCAAGATTTTGGACGAATTTTTTAAGAATTTTCAAATTTTCAGATGGGAGGTTCCAGATAAGGTCAAAAACGACATACTCAGATCTTCACCAAACTTTGCATGGATACATTGGATGTCAAGACACGTGGAAAAAACGTACAAAACAAGAAATTGGAGACATCAAGATTTTGGACGAATTTTTTAAGAATTTTCAAATTTTCAGAAAGGAGGTTCCGTATAAGGTCAAAAACTACATACTCAGATCTTCACCAAACTTTGCAGGGATACATTGGATGTCAAGACACGTGGAAAAAACGTATAAAACAAGAGATTGGGGTCATCAAGATTTTGGACGGATTTTTTAGGAATTTTCGAATTTTCAGATGGCAGGTTCCATATAAGGTCAAAAACTACATACTCAGATCTTCACCAAACTTTGCAGGGATACATTGGATGTCAAGACACGTGGAAAAAACGTACAAAACAAGAGATTGGAGACATCAAGATTTTGAACGAATTTTTTAAGAAATTTCAAATTTTCAGATAGGAGGTTCCATATAAGGTCAAAAACTACATACTCAGATCTTCACCAAACATTGCAGGGATACATTGGATGTCAAGACACGTGGAAAAAATGTACAAAACAAGAGATTGGAGACATCAAGATTTTCGACGGATTTTTTAAGAATTTTCAAATTTTCAGATAGGAGGTTCCATATAAGGTCAAAAACTACATACTCAGATCTTCACCAAACTTAGCAGGGATACATTGGATGTCAAGACACGTGGAAAAAACATACAAGACATAGGATTGGGGACATCAAGATTTGGTCAAATTTTTTAAGAATTTTCAAATTTTCAGATAGGAGGTTCCATATAAGGTCAAAAACTACATACTCAGATCTTCACCAAACTTTGCATGGATACATTGGATGCCAAGACACGTGGAAAAAACATACAAAACATAGGATTGGGGACATCAAGATTTTGGTGGAATTTTTTAAGAATTTTCAAATTTTCAGATAGGAGGTTCCAGATAAGGTCAAAAACGACATACTCAGATCTTCACCAAACTTTGCAGGGATACATTGGATGTCAAGACACGTGGAAAAACGTACAAAACAAGAGATTGGAGACATCAAGATTTTGGACGATTTTTTTAAGAATTTTCAAATTTTCAGATAGGAGGTTCCAGATAAGGTCAAAAACGACATACTCAGATCTTCACCAAACTTTGCAGGGATACATTGGATGTCAAGACACGTGGGAAAAACGTACAAAACAAGAGATTGGAGACATCAAGATTTTGGACGAATTTTTGAGGAATTTTCAAATTTTCAGAAATGAGGTGCCAGATAAGGTCAAAAACTACATACTCAGATCTTCACCAAACTTTGCAGGGATACATTGGATGTCAAGACACGTGGAAAAAACGTACAAAACAAGAGATTGGAGACATCAAGATCTTGGACGAATTTTTTAAAAATTTTCAAATTTTCAGATAGGAGGTTCCAGATAAGGTCTAAAACTACATACTCAGATCTTCACCAAACTTTGCAGGGATACATTGGATGTCAAGACACGTGGAAAAAACATACAAAACATAGGATTGGGGATATCAAGATTTTGGTCAAATTTTTTAAGAATTTTCAAATTTTCAGATAGGAGGTTCCATATAAGGTCAAAAACTACATACTCAGATCTTCACCAAACGTTGCAGGGATACTTTGCATGTCAAGACACGTTAAAAAAACGAACAAAACAAGAGATTGGAGACATCAAGATTTTCGACAAATTTTTTAAGAATTTTCAAATTTTCAGATGGGAGGTTGCAGATAAGGTCAAAAACGACATACTCAGATCTTCACCAAACTTTGCATGGATACATTGGATGTCAAGACACGTGGAAAAAACGTACAAAACAAGAAATTGGAGACATCAAGATTTTGGACGAATTTTTTAAGAATTTTCAAATTTTCAGAAAGGAGGTTCCGTATAAGGTCAAAAACTACATACTCAGATCTTCACCAAACTTTGCAGGGATACATTGGATGTCAAGACACGTGGAAAAAACGTATAAAACAAGAGATTGGGTTCATCAAGATTTTGGACGGATTTTTTAGGAATTTTCGAATTTTCAGATGGGAGGTTCCAGATAAGGTCAAAAACTACATACTCAGATCTTCACCAAACTTTGCAGGGATACATTGGATGTCAAGACACGTGGAAAAAACGAACAAAACAAGAGATTGGAGACATCAAGATTTTGGACGAATTTTTGAAGAATTTTCAAATTTTCAGATAGGAGGTTCCAGATAAGGTCAAAAACTACATACTCAGATCTTCACCAAACGTTGCAGGGATACTTTGCATGTCAGGACACGTGGAAAAAACGTACAAAACAAGACATTGGAGACATCAAGATTTTCGACAAATTTTTTAAGAATTTTCAAATTTTCAGATGGGAGGTTCCAGATAAGGTCAAAAACGACATACTCAGATCTTCACCAAACTTTGCATGGATACATTGGATGTCAAGACACGTGGGAAAAACGTACAAAACAAGAAATTGGAGACATCAAGATTTTGGACGAATTTTTTAAGAATTTTCAAATTTTCAGAAAGGAGGTTCCGTATAAGGTCAAAAACTACATACTCAGATCTTCACCAAACTTTGCAGGGATACATTGGATGTCAAGACACGTGGAAAAAACGTACAAAACAAGAGATTGGAGACATCAAGATTTTGAACGAATTTTTTAAGAATTTTCAAATTTTCACATAGGAGGTTCCATATAAGGTCAAAAACTACATACTCAGATCTTCACCAAACATTGCAGGGATACATTGGATGTCAAGACACGTGGAAAAAATGTACAAAACAAGAGATTGGAGACATCAAGATTTTCGACGGATTTTTTAAGAATTTTCAAATTTTCAGATAGGATGTTCCATATAAGGTCAAAAACTACATACTCAGATCTTCACCAAACTTAGCAGGGATACATTGGATGTCAAGACACGTGGAAAAAACATACAAGACATAGGATTGGGGACATCAAGATTTGGTCAAATTTTTTAAGAATTTTCAAATTTTCAGATAGGAGGTTCCATATAAGGTCAAAAACTACATACTCAGATCTTCACCAAACATTGCAGGGATACATTGTATGTCAAGACACGTGGAAAAAATGTACAAAACAAGAGATTGGAGACATCAAGATTTTCGACGGATTTTTTAAGAATTTTTAAATTTTCAGATGGGAGGTTCCAGATAAGGTCAAAAACGACATACTCAGATCTTCACCAAACTTTGCATGGATACATTGGATGTCAAGACACGTGGAAAAAACATACAAAACATTGGATTGGGGACATCAAGATTTTGGTCGAATTTTTTAAGAATTTTCAAATTTTCAGATAGGAGGTTACATATAAGGTCAAAAACTACATACTCAGATCTTCACCAAACTTTGCAAGGATACATTGGATGTCAAGACACGTGGAAAAAACGTACAAAACAAGAGATTGGAGACATCAAGATTTTGGACGAATTTTTGAGGAATTTTCAAATTTTCAGAAATGAGGTGCCAGATAAGGTCAAAAACTACATACTCAGATCTTCACCAAATTTTGCAGGGATACATTGGATGTCAAGACACGTGGGAAAAACGTACAAAACAAAAGATTGGAGACATCAAGATTTTGGACGAATTTTTGAGGAATTTTCAAATTTTCTGAAATGAGGTGCCAGATAAGGTCAAAAACTACATACTCAGATCTTCACCAAACTTTGCAGGGATACATTGGATGTCAAGACACGTGGAAAAAACGTACAAAACAAGAGATTGGAGACATCAAGATTTTGGACGAATTTTTTAAGAATTTTCAAATTTTCAGATAGGAGGTTCCAGATGAGGTCAAAAACTACATACTCAGATCTTCACCAAACTTTGCAGGAACACTTTGCATGTCAAGACACGTGGAAAAAACGTACAAAACAAGAGATCGGAGACATCAAGATTTTGACGAATTTTTTAAGAATTTTCAAATTTTCAGATAGGAGGTTCCAGATAAGGTCAAAAACGACATACTCAGATCTTCACCAAACTTTGCAGGGATACATTGGATGTCAAGACACGTGGAAAAAACGTACAAAACAAGAGATTGGAGACATCAAGATTTTGGACGAATTTTTTAAGAATTTTCAAATTTTCAGAAAGGATGTTCCAGATAAGGTCAAAAACTACATACTCAGATCTTCACCAAACTTTGCAGGGATACATTGGATGTCAAGACACGTGGAAAAAACGTATAAAACAAGAGATTGGGGTCATCAAGATTTTGGACGGATTTTTTAGGAATTTTCGAATTTTCAGATGGCAGGTTCCATATAAGGTCAAAAACTACATACTCAGATCTTCACCAAACTTAGCAGGGATACATTGGATGTCAAGACACGTGGAAAAAACATACAAGACATAGGATTGGGGACATCAAGATTTGGTCAAATTTTTTAAGAATTTTCAAATTTTCAGATAGGAGGTTCCATATAAGGTCAAAAACTACATACTCAGATCTTCACCAAACATTGCAGGGATACATTGTATGTCAAGACACGTGGAAAAAATGTACAAAACAAGAGATTGGAGACATCAAGATTTTCGACGGATTTTTTAGGAATTTTTAAATTTTCAGATGGGAGGTTCCAGATAAGGTCAAAAACGACATACTCAGATCTTCACCAAACTTTGCAGGGATACATTGGATGTCAAGACACGTGGAAAAAACGTACAAAACAAGAGATCGGAGACATCAAGATTTTCGACGACTTTTTTAAGAATTTTCAAATTTTCAGATAGGAGGTTCCAGATAAGGTCAAAAACGACATACTCAGATCTTCACCAAACTTTGCAAGGATACATTGGATGTCAAGACACGTGGAAAAAACGTACAAAACAAGAGATTGGAGACATCAAGATTTTGGACGAATTTTTTAAGAATTTTCAAATTTTCAGAAAGGATGTTCCAGATAAGGTCAAAAACGACATACTCAGATCTTCACCAAACTTTGCAGGGATACATTGGAGGTCGAGACACGTGGAAAAAACGTACAAAACAAGAGATTGGAGACAACAAGATTTTGGACGAATTTTTTAAAAATTTTCAATTTTTCAGATAGGAGGTTCCAGATAAGGTCAAAAACTACATACTCAGATCTTCACCAAACTTTGCAGGGATACATTGGATGTCAAGACACGTGGAAAAAACATACAAAACATAGGATTGGTGACATCAAGATTTTGGACGAATTTTTTAAGAATTTTCAAATTTTCAGATAGGAGGTTCCATATAAGGTCAAAAACTACATACTCAGATCTTCACCAAACTTTGCAGGGATACATTGGATGTCAAGACACGTGGAAAAAACGTACAAAACAAGAGATTGGAGACATCAAGATTTTCGACGAATTTTTGAAGAATTTTCAAATTTTCAGATGGGAGGTTCCAGATAAGGTCAAAAACGACATACTCAGATCTTCACCAAACTTTGCAAGGATACATTGGATTTCAAGACACGTGGAAAAAACGTACAAAACAAGAGATTGGGGTCATCAATATTTTGGACGGATTTTTTAGGAATTTTCAAATTTTCAGATGGGAGGTTCCACATAAGGTCAAAAACTACATACTCAGATCTTCACCAAACTTTGCAGGGATACATTGGATGTCAAGACACGTGGAAAAAACGTACAAAACAGAAGATTGGAGAAATCAAGATTTTGAACGAATTTTTTAAGAATTTTCAAATTTTCAGATAGGAGGTTCCATTAAGGTCAAAAACTACATACTCAGATCTTCACCAAACTTTGCATGGATACATTGGATGTCAAGACACGTGGAAAAAACATACAAAACATAGGATTGGGGACATCAAGATTTTGGTCGAATTTTTTAAGAATTTTCAAATTTTCAGGTTCCATATAAGGTCAAAAACTACATACTCAGATCTTCACCAAACTTTGCAGGAATACATTGGATGTTAAGACACGTGGAAAAAACGTACAAAACAAGAGATTGGAGACATCAAGATTTTGGACGAATTTTTTAAGAATTTTCAAATTTTCAGAAATGCGGTTCCAGATAAGGTCAAAAACTACATACTCAGATCTTCACCAAACTTTGCAGGGATACATTGGATGTCAAGACACGTGGAAAAAACGTACAAAACAAGGGATTGGGGTCATCAAGATTTTGGACGGATTTTTTAGGAATTTTCAAATTTTCAGATGGGAGGTTCCAGATAAGGTCAAAAACTACATACTCAGATCTTCACCAAACTTTGCAGTGATACATTGGATGTCAAGACACGTGGAAAAAACGTACAAAACAAGAGATTGGGGTCATCAAGATTTTGGACGGATTTTTTAAGAATTTTCAAATTTTCAGATGGGAGGTTCCAGATAAGGTCAAAAACGACATACTCAGATCTTCACCAAACTTTGCAGGAATACATTGGATGTCAAGACACGTGGAAAAAACATACAAAACATAAGATTCGGGACATCAAGATTTTGGTCGAATTTTTTAAGAATTTTCAAATTTTCAGATAGGAGGTCCCATATAAGGTCAAAAACTACATACTCAGATCTTCACCAAACTTTGCAGGGATACATTGGATGTCAAGACACGTGAAAAAAACATACAAGACATAGGATTGGGGACTTCAAGATTTTGGTCGAATTTTTTAAGAATTTTCAAATTTTCAGATAGGAGGTTCCATATAAGGTCAAAAACTACATTCTCAGATCTTCACCAAACTATGCAGGGATACATTGGATGTCAAGACACGTGGAAAAAACGTACAAAACAAGAGATTGGAGACATCAAGATTTTGGACGAATTTTTTAAGAATTTTCAAATTTTCAGATAGGAGGTTCCAGATAAGGTCAAAAACTACATACTCAGATCTTCACCAAACTTTGCAGGGACACATTGGATGTCAAGACACGTGGAAAAAACGTACAAAACAAGAGATTGGAGACATCAAGATTTTGGACGAATTTTTTAAGAATTTTCAAATTTTCAGATAGGAGGTTCCATATAAGGTCAAAAACTACATACTCAGATCTTCACCAAACGTTGCAGGGATACTTTGCATGTCAAGACACGTGGAAAAAACGTACAAAACAAGAGATTGGAGACATCAAGATTTTCGACAAATTTTTTAAGAATTTTCAAATTTTCAGATGGGAGGTTCCAGATAAGGTCAAAAACGACATACTCAGATCTTCACCAAACTTTGCATGGATACATTGGATGTCAAGACACGTGGAAAAAACGTACAAAACAAGAAATTAGAGACATCAAGATTTTGGACGAATTTTTTAAGAATTTTCAAATTTTCAGAAAGGAGGTTCCGTATAAGGTCAAAAACTACATACTCACATCTTCACCAAACTTTGCAGGGATACATTGGATGTCAAGACACGTGGAAAAAACGTATAAAACAAGAGATTGGGGTCATCAAGATTTTGGACGGATTTTTTAGGAATTTTCGAATTTTCAGATGGGAGGTTCCAGATAAGGTCAAAAACTACATACTCAGATCTTCACCAAACTTTGCAGGGATACATTGGATGTCAAGACACGTGGAAAAAACGAACAAAACAAGAGATTGGAGACATCAAGATTTTGGACGAATTTTTGAAGAATTTTCAAATTTTCAGATGGGAGGTTCCAGATAAGGTCAAAAACGACATACTCAGATCTTCACCAAACTTTGCATGGATACATTGGATGTCAAGACACGTGGAAAAAAACATACAAAACATAGGATTGGGGACATCAAGATTTTGGTCGAATTTTTTAAGAATTTTCAAATTTTCAGATAGGAGGTTCCATATAAGGTCAAAAACTACATACTCAGATCTTCACCAAACTTTGCAGGGATACATTGGATGTCAAGACACGTGGAAAAAACGTACAAAACAAGAGATTGGAGACATCAAGATTTTGGACGAATTTTTTAAGAATTTTCAAATTTTCAGATAGGAGGTTCCAGATAAGGTCAAAAACGACATACTCAGATCTTCACCAAACTTTGCAGGGATACATTGGATGTCAAGACACGTGAAAAAAACATACAAGACATAGGATTGGGGACATCAAGATTTTGGTCGAATTTTTTAAGAATTTTCAAATTTTCAGATAGGAGGTTCCATATAAGGTCAAAAACTGCATACTCAGATCTTCACCAAACTATGCAGGGATACATTGGATGTCAAGACACGTGGAAAAAACGTACAAAACAAGAGATTGGAGACATCAAGATTTTGGAAGAATTTTTTAAGAATTTTCAAATTTTCACATAGGAGGTTCCAGATAAGGTCAAAAACTACATACTCAAATCTTCACCAAACTTTGCAGGGACACATTGGATGTCAAGACACGTGGAAAAAACGTACAAAACAAGAGATTGGAGACATCAAGATTTTGGACGAATTTTTGAGGAATTTTCAAATTTTCAGAAATGAGGTTCCAGATAAGGTCAAAAACTACATACTCAGATCTTCACCAAACTTTGCAGGGATACATTGGATGTCAAGACACGTGGGGAAAACATACAAACCAAGAGATTGGAGACATCAAGATTTTGGACGAATTTTTTAAGAATTTTCAAATTTTCAGATAGGAGGTTCCATTTAAGGTCAAAAACTACATACTCAGATCTTCACCAAACTTTGCAGGGATACATTGGATGTCAAGACACGTGGAAAAAACGTACAAAACAAAAGATTGGAGACATCAAGATTTTGGACGAATTTTTTAAGAATTTTCAAATTTTCAGATGGGAGGTTCCAGATAAGGTCAAAAACGACATACTCAGATCTTCACCAAACTTTGCATGGATACATTGGATGTCAAGACACGTGGAAAAAACGTACAAAACAAGAAATTGGAGACATCAAGATTTTGGACGAATTTTTTAAGAATTTTCAAATTTTCAGAAAGGAGGTTCCGTATAAGGTCAAAAACTACATACTCAGATCTTCACCAAACTTTGCAGGGATACATTGGATGTCAAGACACGTGGAAAAAACGTATAAAACAAGAGATTGGGGTCATCAAGATTTTGGACGGATTTTTTAGGAATTTTCGAATTTTCAGATGGCAGGTTCCATATAAGGTCAAAAACTACATACTCAGATCTTCACCAAACTTTGCAGGGATACATTGGATGTCAAGAATCGTGGAAAAAACGTACAAAACAAGAGATTGGAGACATCAAGATTTTGAACGAATTTTTTAAGAAATTTCAAATTTTCAGATAGGAGGTTCCATATAAGGTCAAAAACTACATACTCAGATCTTCACCAAACATTGCAGGGATACATTGGATGTCAAGACACGTGGAAAAAATGTACAAAACAAGAGATTGGAGACATCAAGATTTTCGACGGATTTTTTAAGAATTTTCAAATTTTCAGATAGGAGGTTCCATATAAGGTCAAAAACTACATACTCAGATCTTCACCAAACTTAGCAGGGATACATTGGATGTCAAGACACGTGGAAAAAACATACAAGACATAGGATTGGGGACATCAAGATTTGGTCAAATTTTTTAAGAATTTTCAAATTTTCAGATAGGAGGTTCCATATAAGGTCAAAAACTACATACTCAGATCTTCACCAAACATTGCAGGGATACATTGTATGTCAAGACACGTGGAAAAAATGTACAAAACAAGAGATTGGAGACATCAAGATTTTCGACGGATTTTTTAGGAATTTTTAAATTTTCAGATGGGAGGTTCCAGATAAGGTCAAAAACGACATACTCAGATCTTCACCAAACTTTGCAGGGATACATTGGATGTCAAGACACGTGGAAAAAACGTACAAAACAAGAGATCGGAGACATCAAGATTTTCGACGACTTTTTTAAGAATTTTCAAATTTTCAGATAGGAGGTTCCAGATAAGGTCAAAAACGACATACTCAGATCTTCACCAAACTTTGCAAGGATACATTGGATGTCAAGACACGTGGAAAAAACGTACAAAACAAGAGATTGGAGACATCAAGATTTTGGACGAATTTTTTAAGAATTTTCAAATTTTCAGAAAGGATGTTCCAGATAAGGTCAAAAACGACATACTCAGATCTTCACCAAACTTTGCAGGGATACATTGGAGGTCGAGACACGTGGAAAAAACGTACAAAACAAGAGATTGGAGACAACAAGATTTTGGACGAATTTTTTAAAAATTTTCAATTTTTCAGATAGGAGGTTCCAGATAAGGTCAAAAACTACATACTCAGATCTTCACCAAACTTTGCAGGGATACATTGGATGTCAAGACACGTGGAAAAAACATACAAAACATAGGATTGGTGACATCAAGATTTTGGACGAATTTTTTAAGAATTTTCAAATTTTCAGATAGGAGGTTCCATATAAGGTCAAAAACTACATACTCAGATCTTCACCAAACTTTGCAGGGATACATTGGATGTCAAGACACGTGGAAAAAACGTACAAAACAAGAGATTGGAGACATCAAGATTTTCGACGAATTTTTGAAGAATTTTCAAATTTTCAGATGGGAGGTTCCAGATAAGGTCAAAAACGACATACTCAGATCTTCACCAAACTTTGCAGGGATACATTGGATTTCAAGACACGTGGAAAAAACGTACAAAACAAGAGATTGGGGTCATCAATATTTTGGACGGATTTTTTAGGAATTTTCAAATTTTCAGATGGGAGGTTCCACATAAGGTCAAAAACTACATACTCAGATCTTCACCAAACTTTGCAGTGATACATTGGATGTCAAGACACGTGGAAAAAACGTACAAAACAGAAGATTGGAGAAATCAAGATTTTGAACGAATTTTTTAAGAATTTTCAAATTTTCAGATAGGAGGTTCCATTAAGGTCAAAAACTACATACTCAGATCTTCACCAAACTTTGCATGGATACATTGGATGTCAAGACACGTGGAAAAAACATACAAAATTTAGGATTGGGGACATCAAGATTTTGGTCAAATTTTTTAAGAATTTTCAAATTTTCAGGTTCCATATAAGGTCAAAAACTACATACTCAGATCTTCACCAAACTTTGCAGGAATACATTGGATGTTAAGACACGTGGAAAAAACGTACAAAACAAGAGATTGGAGACATCAAGATTTTGGACGAATTTTTTAAGAATTTTCAAATTTTCAGAAATGCGGTTCCAGATAAGGTCAAAAACTACATACTCAGATCTTCACCAAACTTTGCAGGGATACATTGGATGTCAAGACACGTGGAAAAAACGTACAAAACAAGGGATTGGGGTCATCAAGATTTTGGACGGATTTTTTAGGAATTTTCAAATTTTCAGATGGGAGGTTCCAGATAAGGTCAAAAACTACATACTCAGATCTTCACCAAACTTTGCAGTGATACATTGGATGTCAAGACACGTGGAAAAAACGTACAAAACAAGAGATTGGGGTCATCAAGATTTTGGACGGATTTTTTAAGAATTTTCAAATTTTCAGATGGGAGGTTCCAGATAAGGTCAAAAACGACATACTCAGATCTTCACCAAACTTTGCAGGAATACATTGGATGTCAAGACACGTGGAAAAAACATACAAAACATAAGATTCGGGACATCAAGATTTTGGTCGAATTTTTTAAGAATTTTCAAATTTTCAGATAGGAGGTCCCATATAAGGTCAAAAACTACATACTCAGATCTTCACCAAACTTTGCATGGATATATTGGATGTCAAGACACGTGGAAAAAACATACAAAACATAGGATTGGCGACATCAAGATTTTGGTCGAATTTTTTTAGAATTTTCAAATTTTCAGATAGGAGGTTCCAGATAAGGTCAAAAACTACATACTCAGATCTTCACCAAACTTTGCAGGGATACATTGGATGTCAAGACACGTGAAAAAAACATACAAGACATAGGATTGGGGACTTCAAGATTTTGGTCGATTTTTTTAAGAATTTTCAAATTTTCAGATAGGAGGTTCCATATAAGGTCAAAAACTACATTCTCAGATCTTCACCAAACTATGCAGGGATACATTGGATGTCAAGACACGTGGAAAAAACGTACAAAACAAGAGATTGGAGACATCAAGATTTTGGACGAATTTTTTAAGAATTTTCAAATTTTCAGATAGGAGGTTCCAGATAAGGTCAAAAACTACATACTCAGATCTTCACCAAACTTTGCAGGGACACATTGGATGTCAAGACACGTGGAAAAAACGTACAAAACAAGAGATTGGAGACATCAAGATTTTGGACGAATTTTTTAAGAATTTTCAAATTTTCAGATAGGAGGTTCCATATAAGGTCAAAAACTACATACTCAGATCTTCACCAAACGTTGCAGGGATACTTTGCATGTCAAGACACGTGGAAAAAACGTACAAAACAAGAGATTGGAGACATCAAGATTTTCGACAAATTTTTTAAGAATTTTCAAATTTTCAGATGGGAGGTTCCAGATAAGGTCAAAAACGACATACTCAGATCTTCACCAAACTTTGCATGGATACATTGGATGTAAAGACACGTGGAAAAAACGTACAAAACAAGAAATTAGAGACATCAAGATTTTGGACGAATTTTTTAAGAATTTTCAAATTTTCAGAAAGGAGGTTCCGTATAAGGTCAAAAACTACATACTCACATCTTCACCAAACTTTGCAGGGATACATTGGATGTCAAGACACGTGGAAAAAACGTATAAAACAAGAGATTGGGGTCATCAAGATTTTGGACGGATTTTTTAGGAATTTTCGAATTTTCAAATGGGAGGTTCCAGATAAGGTCAAAAACTACATACTCAGATCTTCACCAAACTTTGCAGGGATACATTGGATGTCAAGACACGTGGAAAAAACGAACAAAACAAGAGATTGGAGACATCAAGATTTTGGACGAATTTTTGAAGAATTTTCAAATTTTCAGATGGGAGGTTCCAGATAAGGTCAAAAACGACATACTCAGATCTTCACCAAACTTTGCATGGATACATTGGATGTCAAGACACGTGGAAAAAAACATACAAAACATAGGATTGGGGACATCAAGATTTTGGTCGAATTTTTTAAGAATTTTCAAATTTTCAGATAGGAGGTTCCATATAAGGTCAAAAACTACATACTCAGATCTTCACCAAACTTTGCAGGGATACATTGGATGTCAAGACACGTGGAAAAAACGTACAAAACAAGAGATTGGAGACATCAAGATTTTGGACGAATTTTTTAAGAATTTTCAAATTTTCAGATAGGAGGTTCCAGATAAGGTCAAAAACGACATACTCAGATCTTCACCAAACTTTGCAGGGATACATTGGATGTCAAGACACGTGAAAAAAACATACAAGACATAGGATTGGGGACATCAAGATTTTGGTCGAATTTTTTAAGAATTTTCAAATTTTCAGATAGGAGGTTCCATATAAGGTCAAAAACTGCATACTCAGATCTTCACCAAACTATGCAGGGATACATTGGATGTCAAGACACGTGGAAAAAACGTACAAAACAAGAGATTGGAGACATCAAGATTTTGGAAGAATTTTTTAAGAATTTTCAAATTTTCACATAGGAGGTTCCAGATAAGGTCAAAAACTACATACTCAAATCTTCACCAAACTTTGCAGGGACACATTGGATGTCAAGACACGTGGAAAAAACGTACAAAACAAGAGATTGGAGACATCAAGATTTTGGACGAATTTTTGAGGAATTTTCAAATTTTCAGAAATGAGGTTCCAGATAAGGTCAAAAACTACATACTCAGATCTTCACCAAACTTTGCAGGGATACATTGGATGTCAAGACACGTGGGGAAAACATACAAACCAAGAGATTGGAGACATCAAGATTTTGGACGAATTTTTTAAGAATTTTCAAATTTTCAGATAGGAGGTTCCATTTAAGGTCAAAAACTACATACTCAGATCTTCACCAAACTTTGCAGGGATACATTGGATGTCAAGACACGTGGAAAAAACGTACAAAACAAAAGATTGGAGACATCAAGATTTTGGACGAATTTTTTAAGAATTTTCAAATTTTCAGATGGGAGGTTCCAGATAAGGTCAAAAACGACATACTCAGATCTTCACCAAACTTTGCATGGATACATTGGATGTCAAGACACGTGGAAAAAACGTACAAAACAAGAAATTGGAGACATCAAGATTTTGGACGAATTTTTTAAGAATTTTCAAATTTTCAGAAAGGAGGTTCCGTATAAGGTCAAAAACTACATACTCAGATCTTCACCAAACTTTGCAGGGATACATTGGATGTCAAGACACGTGGAAAAAACGTATAAAACAAGAGATTGGGGTCATCAAGATTTTGGACGGATTTTTTAGGAATTTTCGAATTTTCAGATGGCAGGTTCCATATAAGGTCAAAAACTACATACTCAGATCTTCACCAAACTTTGCAGGGATACATTGGATGTCAAGAATCGTGGAAAAAACGTACAAAACAAGAGATTGGAGACATCAAGATTTTGAACGAATTTTTTAAGAAATTTCAAATTTTCAGATAGGAGGTTCCATATAAGGTCAAAAACTACATACTCAGATCTTCACCAAACATTGCAGGGATACATTGGATGTCAAGACACGTGGAAAAAATGTACAAAACAAGAGATTGGAGACATCAAGATTTTCGACGGATTTTTTAAGAATTTTCAAATTTTCAGATAGGAGGTTCCATATAAGGTCAAAAACTACATACTCAGATCTTCACCAAACTTAGCAGGGATACATTGGATGTCAAGACACGTGGAAAAAACATACAAGACATAGGATTGGGGACATCAAGATTTGGTCAAATTTTTTAAGAATTTTCAAATTTTCAGATAGGAGGTTCCATATAAGGTCAAAAACTACATACTCAGATCTTCACCAAACATTGCAGGGATACATTGTATGTCAAGACACGTGGAAAAAATGTACAAAACAAGAGATTGGAGACATCAAGATTTTCGACGGATTTTTTAGGAATTTTTAAATTTTCAGATGGGAGGTTCCAGATAAGGTCAAAAACGACATACTCAGATCTTCACCAAACTTTGCATGGATACATTGGATGTCAAGACACGTGGAAAAAACATACAAAACATAGGATTGGGGACATCAAGATTTTGGTGGAATTTTTTAAGAATTTTCAAATTTTCAGATAGGAGGTTCCATATAAGGTCAAAAACTACATACTCAGATCTTCACCAAACTTTGCAGGGATACATTGGATGTCAAGACACGTGGAAAAACGTACAAAACAAGAGATTGGAGACATCAAGATTTTGGACGATTTTTTTAAGAATTTTCAAATTTTCAGATAGGAGGTTCCAGATAAGGTCAAAAACGACATACTCAGATCTTCACCAAACTTTGCAGGGATACATTGGATGTCAAGACACGTGGGAAAAACGTACAAAACAAGAGATTGGAGACATCAAGATTTTGGACGAATTTTTGTTGAATTTTCAAATTTTCAGAAAGGAGGTTCCATATAAGGTCAAAAACTACATACTCAGATCTTCACCAAACTTTGCAGGGATACATTGGATGTCAAGACACGTGGAAAAAACGTACAAAACAAGAGATTGGGGTCATCAAGATTTTGGACGAATTTTTTAAGAATTTTCAAATTTTCAGAAATGAGGTTCCATATAAGGTCAAAAACTACATACTCAGATCTTCACCAAACTTTGCAGGGATACATTGAATGTCAAGACACGTGGAAAAAACGTACAAAACAAGAGATTGGGGTCATCAAGATTTTGGACGGATTTTTTAGGAATTTTCAAATTTTCAGATGGGAGGTTCCAGATAAGGTCAAAAACTACATACTCAGATCTTCACCAAACTTTGCAGGGATACATTGGATGTCAAGACACGTGGAAAAAACGTACAAAACAAGAGATTGGAGACATCAAGATTTTGGACGAATTTTTTAAGAATTTTCAAATTTTCAGGTAGGAGGTTCCATATAAGGTCAAAAACTACATACTCAGATCTTCACCAAACTTTGCATGGATACATTATGTGTCAAGACACGTGGAAAAAACGTACAAAACAAGAGATTGGAGACATCAAGATTTTGGTCGAATTTTTTAAGAATTTTCAAATTTTCAGATGGGAGGTTCCAGATAAGGTCAAAAACTACATACTCAGATCTTCACCAAACTTTGCAGGGATACATTGGATGTCAAGACACGTGGAAAAAACGTACAAAACAAGAGATCGGAGACATCAAGATTTTCGACGACTTTTTTAAGAATTTTCAAATTTTCAGATAGGAGGTTCCAGATAAGGTCAAAAACGACATACTCAGATCTTCACCAAACTTTGCA
Organism: Lepisma saccharinum; assembly: GCF_977018435.1. Lineage (NCBI taxonomy): Eukaryota > Metazoa > Arthropoda > Insecta > Zygentoma > Lepismatidae > Lepisma > Lepisma saccharinum. The sequence continues at coordinate 756,006 of NW_028142909.1, forward strand.
AGGATACATTGGATGTCAAGACACGTGGAAAAAACGTACAAAACAAGAGATTGGAGACATCAAGATTTTGGACGAATTTTTTAAGAATTTTCAAATTTTCAGAAAGGATGTTCCAGATAAGGTCAAAAACGACATACTCAGATCTTCACCAAACTTTGCAGGGATACATTGGAAGTCGAGACACGTGGAAAAAACGTACAAAACAAGAGATTGGAGACAACAAGATTTTGGACGAATTTTTTAAAAATTTTCAATTTTTCAGATAGGAGGTTCCAGATAAGGTCAAAAACTACATACTCAGATCTTCACCAAACTTTGCAGGGATACATTGGATGTCAAGACACGTGGAAAAAACATACAAAACATAGGATTGGTGACATCAAGATTTTGGACGAATTTTTTAAATTTTTCAAATTTTCAGATAGGAGGTTCCATATAAGGTCAAAAACTACATACTCAGATCTTCACCAAACTTTGCAGGGATACATTGGATGTCAAGACACGTGGAAAAAACGTACAAAACAAGAGATTGGAGACATCAAGATTTTCGACGAATTTTTGAAGAATTTTCAAATTTTCAGATGGGAGGTTCCAGATAAGGTCAAAAACGACATACTCAGATCTTCACCAAACTTTGCAGGGATACATTGGATTTCAAGACACGTGGAAAAAACGTACAAAACAAGAGATTGGGGTCATCAATATTTTGGACGTATTTTTTAGGAATTTTCAAATTTTCAGATGGGAGGTTCCACATAAGGTCAAAAACTACATACTCAGATCTTCACCAAACTTTGCAGGGATACATTGGATGTCAAGACACGTGGAAAAAACGTACAAAACAGAAGATTGGAGAAATCAAGATTTTGAACGAATTTTTTAAGAATTTTCAAATTTTCAGATAGGAGGTTCCATTAAGGTCAAAAACTACATACTCAGATCTTCACCAAACTTTGCATGGATACATTGGATGTCAAGACACGTGGAAAAAACATACAAAACATAGGATTGGGGACATCAAGATTTTGGTCGAATTTTTTAAGAATTTTCAAATTTTCAGGTTCCATATAAGGTCAAAAACTACATACTCAGATCTTCACCAAACTTTGCAGGAATACATTGGATGTTAAGACACGTGGAAAAAACGTACAAAACAAGAGATTGGAGACATCAAGATTTTGGACGAATTTTTTAAGAATTTTCAAATTTTCAGAAATGCGGTTCCAGATAAGGTCAAAAACTACATACTCAGATCTTCACCAAACTTTGCAGGGATACATTGGATGTCAAGACACGTGGAAAAAACGTACAAAACAAGTGATTGGGGTCATCAAGATTTTGGACGGATTTTTTAGGAATTTTCAAATTTTCAGATGGGAGGTTCCAGATAAGGTCAAAAACTACATACTCAGATCTTCACCAAACTTTGCAGTGATACATTGGATGTCAAGACACGTGGAAAAAACGTACAAAACAAGAGATTGGGGTCATCAAGATTTTGGACGGATTTTTTAAGAATTTTCAAATTTTCAGATGGGAGGTTCCAGATAAGGTCAAAAACGACATACTCAGATCTTCACCAAACTTTGCAGGAATACATTGGATGTCAAGACACGTGGAAAAAACATACAAAACATAAGATTCGGGACATCAAGATTTTGGTCGAATTTTTTAAGAATTTTCAAATTTTCAGATAGGAGGTCCCATATAAGGTCAAAAACTACATACTCAGATCTTCACCAAACTTTGCATGGATACATTGGATGTCAAGACACGTGGAAAAAACATACAAAACATAGGATTGGGGACATCAAGATTTTGGTCGAATTTTTTTAGAATTTTCAAATTTTCAGATAGGAGGTTCCAGATAAGGTCAAAAACTACATACTCAGATCTTCACCAAACTTTGCAGGGATACATTGGATGTCAAGACACGTGAAAAAAACATACAAGACATAGGATTGGGGACTTCAAGATTTTGGTCGAATTTTTTAAGAATTTTCAAATTTTCAGATAGGAGGTTCCATATAAGGTCAAAAACTACATTCTCAGATCTTCACCAAACTATGCAGGGATACATTGGATGTCAAGACACGTGGAAAAAACGTACAAAACAAGAGATTGGAGACATCAAGATTTTGGACGAATTTTTTAAGAATTTTCAAATTTTCAGATAGGAGGTTCCAGATAAGGTCAAAAACTACATACTCAGATCTTCACCAAACTTTGCAGGGACACATTGGATGTCAAGACACGTGGAAAAAACGTACAAAACAAGAGATTGGAGACATCAAGATTTTGGACGAATTTTTTAAGAATTTTCAAATTTTCAGATAGGAGGTTCCATTTAAGGTCAAAAACTACATACTCAGATCTTCACCAAACTTTGCAGGGATACATTGGATGTCAAGACACGTGGAAAAAACGTACAAAACAAAAGATTGGAGACATCAAGATTTTGGACGAATTTTTTAAGAATTTTCAAATTTTCAGATAGGAGGTTCCATATAAGGTCAAAAACTACATACTCAGATCTTCACCAAACATTGCAGGGATACATTGGAGGTCAAGACACGTTAAAAAAACGTACAAAACAAGAGATTGGAGACATCAAGATTTTGGACGAATTTTTTAAAAATTTTCAAATTTTCAGATAGGAGGTTCCAGATAAGGTCTAAAACTACATACTCAGATCTTCACCAAACTTTGCAGGGATACATTGGATGTCAAGACACGTGGAAAAAACATACAAAACATAGGATTGGGGATATCAAGATTTTGGTCAAATTTTTTAAGAATTTTCAAATTTTCAGATAGGAGGTTCCATATAAGGTCAAAAACTACATACTCAGATCTTCACCAAACGTTGCAGGGATACTTTGCATGTCAAGACACGTGGAAAAAACGTACAAAACAAGAGATTGGAGACATCAAGATTTTCGACAAATTTTTTAAGAATTTTCAAATTTTCAGATGGGAGGTTCCAGATAAGGTCAAAAACGACATACTCAGATCTTCACCAAACTTTGCATGGATACATTGGATGTCAAGACACGTGGAAAAAACGTACAAAACAAGAAATTAGAGACATCAAGATTTTGGACGAATTTTTTAAGAATTTTCAAATTTTCAGAAAGGAGGTTCCGTATAAGGTCAAAAACTACATACTCACATCTTCACCAAACTTTGCAGGGATACATTGGATGTCAAGACACGTGGAAAAAACGTATAAAACAAGAGATTGGGGTCATCAAGATTTTGGACGGATTTTTTAGGAATTTTCGAATTTTCAGATGGGAGGTTCCAGATAAGGTCAAAAACTACATACTCAGATCTTCACCAAACTTTGCAGGGATACATTGGATGTCAAGACACGTGGAAAAAACGAACAAAACAAGAGATTGGAGACATCAAGATTTTGGACGAATTTTTGAAGAATTTTCAAATTTTCAGATGGGAGGTTCCAGATAAGGTCAAAAACGACATACTCAGATCTTCACCAAACTTTGCATGGATACATTGGATGTCAAGACACGTGGAAAAAAACATACAAAACATAGGATTGGGGACATCAAGATTTTGGTCGAATTTTTTAAGAATTTTCAAATTTTCAGATAGGAGGTTCCATATAAGGTCAAAAACTACATACTCAGATCTTCACCGAACTTTGCAGGGATACATTGGATGTCAAGACACGTGGAAAAAACGTACAAAACAAGAGATTGGAGACATCAAGATTTTGGACGAATTTTTTAAGAATTTTCAAATTTTCAGATAGGAGGTTCCAGATAAGGTCAAAAACGACATACTCAGATCTTCACCAAACTTTGCAGGGATACATTGGATGTCAAGACACGTGAAAAAAACATACAAGACATAGGATTGGGGACATCAAGATTTTGGTCGAATTTTTTAAGAATTTTCAAATTTTCAGATAGGAGGTTCCATATAAGGTCAAAAACTGCATACTCAGATCTTCACCAAACTATGCAGGGATACATTGGATGTCAAGACACGTGGGGAAAACGTACAAAACAAGAGATTGGAGACATCAAGATTTTGGAAGAATTTTTTAAGAATTTTCAAATTTTCACATAGGAGGTTCCAGATAAGGTCAAAAACTACATACTCAGATCTTCACCAAACTTTGCAGGGACACATTGGATGTCAAGACACGTGGAAAAAACGTACAAAACAAGAGATTGGAGACATCAAGATTTTGGACGAATTTTTGAGGAATTTTCAAATTTTCAGAAATGAGGTTCCAGATAAGGTCAAAAACTACATACTCAGATCTTCACCAAACTTTGCAGGGATACATTGGATGTGAAGACACGTGGGGAAAACATACAAACCAAGAGATTGGAGACATCAAGATTTTGGACGAATTTTTTAAGAATTTTCAAATTTTCAGATAGGAGGTTCCATTTAAGGTCAAAAACTACATACTCAGATCTTCACCAAACTTTGCAGGGATACATTGGATGTCAAGACACGTGGAAAAAACGTACAAAACAAAAGATTGGAGACATCAAGATTTTGGACGAATTTTTTAAGAATTTTCAAATTTTCAGATGGGAGGTTCCAGATAAGGTCAAAAACGACATACTCAGATCTTCACCAAACTTTGAATGGATACATTGGATGTCAAGACACGTGGAAAAAACGTAAAAAACAAGAAATTGGAGACATCAAGATTTTGGACGAATTTTTTAAGAATTTTCAAATTTTCAGAAAGGAGGTTCCGTATAAGGTCAAAAACTACATACTCAGATCTTCACCAAACTTTGCAGGGATACATTGGATGTCAAGACACGTGGAAAAAACGTATAAAACAAGAGATTGGGGTCATCAAGATTTTGGACGGATTTTTTAGGAATTTTCGAATTTTCAGATGGCAGGTTCCATATAAGGTCAAAAACTACATACTCAGATCTTCACCAAACTTTGCAGGGATACATTGGATGTCAAGACACGTGGAAAAAACGTACAAAACAAGAGATTGGAGACATCAAGATTTTGAACGAATTTTTTAAGAAATTTCAAATTTTCAGATAGGAGGTTCCATATAAGGTCAAAAACTACATACTCAGATCTTCACCAAACATTGCAGGGATACATTGGATGTCAAGACACGCGGAAAAAATGTACAAAACAAGAGATTGGAGACATCAAGATTTTCGACGGATTTTTTAAGAATTTTCAAATTTTCAGATAGGAGGTTCCATATAAGGTCAAAAACTACATACTCAGATCTTCACCAAACTTAGCAGGGATACATTGGATGTCAAGACACGTGGAAAAAACATACAAGACATAGGATTGGGGACATCAAGATTTGGTCAAATTTTTTAAGAATTTTCAAATTTTCAGATAGGAGGTTCCATATAAGGTCAAAAACTACATACTCAGATCTTCACCAAACATTGCAGGGATACATTGTATGTCAAGACACGTGGAAAAAATGTACAAAACAAGAGATTGGAGACATCAAGATTTTCGACGGATTTTTTAAGAATTTTTAAATTTTCAGATGGGAGGTTCCAGATAAGGTCAAAAACGACATACTCAGATCTTCACCAAACTTTGCATGGATACATTGGATGCCAAGACACGTGGAAAAAACATACAAAACATAGGATTGGGGACATCAAGATTTTGGTGGAATTTTTTAAGAATTTTCAAATTTTCAGATAGGAGGTTCCAGATAAGGTCAAAAACGACATACTCAGATCTTCACCAAACTTTGCAGGGATACATTGGATGTCAAGACACGTGGAAAAACGTACAAAACAAGAGATTGGAGACATCAAGATTTTGGACGATTTTTTTAAGAATTTTCAAATTTTCAGATAGGAGGTTCCAGATAAGGTCAAAAACGACATACTCAGATCTTCACCAAACTTTGCAGGGATACATTGGATGTCAAGACACGTGGGAAAAACGTACAAAACAAGAGATTGGAGACATCAAGATTTTGGACGAATTTTTGAGGAATTTTCAAATTTTCAGAAATGAGGTGCCAGATAAGATCAAAAACTACATACTCAGATCTTCACCAAACTTTGCAGGGATACATTGGATGTCAAGACACGTGGAAAAAACGTACAAAACAAGAGATTGGAGACATCAAGATCTTGGACGAATTTTTTAAAAATTTTCAAATTTTCAGATAGGAGGTTCCAGATAAGGTCTAAAACTACATACTCAGATCTTCACCAAACTTTGCAGGGATACATTGGATGTCAAGACACGTGGAAAAAACATACAAAACATAGGATTGGGGATATCAAGATTTTGGTCAAATTTTTTAAGAATTTTCAAATTTTCAGATAGGAGGTTCCATATAAGGTCAAAAACTACATACTCAGATCTTCACCAAACGTTGCAGGGATACTTTGCATGTCAAGACACGTGGAAAAAACGAACAAAACAAGAGATTGGAGACATCAAGATTTTCGACAAATTTTTTAAGAATTTTCAAATTTTCAGATGGGAGGTTGCAGATAAGGTCAAAAACGACATACTCAGATCTTCACCAAACTTTGCATGGATACATTGGATGTCAAGACACGTGGAAAAAACGTACAAAACAAGAAATTGGAGACATCAAGATTTTGGACGAATTTTTTAAGAATTTTCAAATTTTCAGAAAGGAGGTTCCGTATAAGGTCAAAAACTACATACTCAGATCTTCACCAAACGTTGCAGGGATACTTTGCATGTCAAGACACGTGGAAAAAACGTATAAAACAAGAGATTGGGTTCATCAAGATTTTGGACGGATTTTTTAGGAATTTTCGAATTTTCAGATGGGAGGTTCCAGATAAGGTCAAAAACTACATACTCAGATCTTCACCAAACTTTGCAGGGATACATTGGATGTCAAGACACGTGGAAAAAACGTATAAAACAAGAGATTGGGGTCATCAAGATTTTGGACGGATTTTTTAGGAATTTTCGAATTTTCAGATGGGAGGTTCCAGATAAGGTCAAAAACTACATACTCAGATCTTCACCAAACTTTGCAGGGATACATTGGATGTCAAGACACGTGGAAAAAACGAACAAAACAAGAGATTGGAGACATCAAGATTTTGGACGAATTTTTGAAGAATTTTCAAATTTTCAGATGGGAGGTTCCAGATAAGGTCAAAAACGACATACTCAGATCTTCACCAAACTTTGCATGGATACATTGGATGTCAAGACACGTGGAAAAAAACATACAAAACATAGGATTGGGGACATCAAGATTTTGGTCGAATTTTTTAAGAATTTTCAAATTTTCAGATAGGAGGTTCCATATAAGGTCAAAAACTACATACTCAGATCTTCACCGAACTTTGCAGGGATACATTGGATGTCAAGACACGTGGAAAAAACGTACAAAACAAGAGATTGGAGACATCAAGATTTTGGACGAATTTTTTAAGAATTTTCAAATTTTCAGATAGGAGGTTCCAGATAAGGTCAAAAACGACATACTCAGATCTTCACCAAACTTTGCAGGGATACATTGGATGTCAAGACACGTGAAAAAAACATACAAGACATAGGATTGGGGACATCAAGATTTTGGTCGAATTTTTTAAGAATTTTCAAATTTTCAGATAGGAGGTTCCATATAAGGTCAAAAACTGCATACTCAGATCTTCACCAAACTATGCAGGGATACATTGGATGTCAAGACACGTGGAAAAAACGTACAAAACAAGAGATTGGAGACATCAAGATTTTGGAAGAATTTTTTAAGAATTTTCAAATTTTCACATAGGAGGTTCCAGATAAGGTCAAAAACTACATACTCAGATCTTCACCAAACTTTGCAGGGACACATTGGATGTCAAGACACGTGGAAAAAACGTACAAAACAAGAGATTGGAGACATCAAGATTTTGGACGAATTTTTGAGGAATTTTCAAATTTTCAGAAATGAGGTTCCAGATAAGGTCAAAAACTACATACTCAGATCTTCACCAAACTTTGCAGGGATACATTGGATGTCAAGACACGTGGGGAAAACATACAAACCAAGAGATTGGAGACATCAAGATTTTGGACGAATTTTTTAAGAATTTTCAAATTTTCAGATAGGAGGTTCCATTTAAGGTCAAAAACTACATACTCAGATCTTCACCAAACTTTGCAGGGATACATTGGATGTCAAGACACGTGGAAAAAACGTACAAAACAAAAGATTGGAGACATCAAGATTTTGGACGAATTTTTTAAGAATTTTCAAATTTTCAGATGGGAGGTTCCAGATAAGGTCAAAAACGACATACTCAGATCTTCACCAAACTTTGCATGGATAAATTGGATGTCAAGACACGTGGAAAAAACGTACAAAACAAGAAATTGGAGACATCAAGATTTTGGACGAATTTTTTAAGAATTTTCAAATTTTCAGAAAGGAGGTTCCGTATAAGGTCAAAAACTACATACTCAGATCTTCACCAAACTTTGCAGGGATACATTGGATGTCAAGACACGTGGAAAAAACGTATAAAACAAGAGATTGGGGTCATCAAGATTTTGGACGGATTTTTTAGGAATTTTCGAATTTTCAGATGGCAGGTTCCATATAAGGTCAAAAACTACATACTCAGATCTTCACCAAACTTTGCAGGGATACATTGGATGTCAAGACACGTGGAAAAAACGTACAAAACAAGAGATTGGAGACATCAAGATTTTGAACGAATTTTTTAAGAAATTTCAAATTTTCAGATAGGAGGTTCCATATAAGGTCAAAAACTACATACTCAGATCTTCACCAAACATTGCAGGGATACATTGGATGTCAAGACACGTGGAAAAAATGTACAAAACAAGAGATTGGAGACATCAAGATTTTCGACGGATTTTTTAAGAATTTTCAAATTTTCAGATAGGAGGTTCCATATAAGGTCAAAAACTACATACTCAGATCTTCACCAAACTTAGCAGGGATACATTGGATGTCAAGACACGTGGAAAAAACATACAAGACATAGGATTGGGGACATCAAGATTTGGTCAAATTTTTTAAGAATTTTCAAATTTTCAGATAGGAGGTTCCATATAAGGTCAAAAACTACATACTCAGATCTTCACCAAACTTTGCATGGATACATTGGATGCCAAGACACGTGGAAAAAACATACAAAACATAGGATTGGGGACATCAAGATTTTGGTGGAATTTTTTAAGAATTTTCAAATTTTCAGATAGGAGGTTCCAGATAAGGTCAAAAACGACATACTCAGATCTTCACCAAACTTTGCAGGGATACATTGGATGTCAAGACACGTGGAAAAACGTACAAAACAAGAGATTGGAGACATCAAGATTTTGGACGATTTTTTTAAGAATTTTCAAATTTTCAGATAGGAGGTTCCAGATAAGGTCAAAAACGACATACTCAGATCTTCACCAAACTTTGCAGGGATACATTGGATGTCAAGACACGTGGGAAAAACGTACAAAACAAGAGATTGGAGACATCAAGATTTTGGACGAATTTTTGAGGAATTTTCAAATTTTCAGAAATGAGGTGCCAGATAAGGTCAAAAACTACATACTCAGATCTTCACCAAACTTTGCAGGGATACATTGGATGTCAAGACACGTGGAAAAAACGTACAAAACAAGAGATTGGAGACATCAAGATCTTGGACGAATTTTTTAAAAATTTTCAAATTTTCAGATAGGAGGTTCCAGATAAGGTCTAAAACTACATACTCAGATCTTCACCAAACTTTGCAGGGATACATTGGATGTCAAGACACGTGGAAAAAACATACAAAACATAGGATTGGGGATATCAAGATTTTGGTCAAATTTTTTAAGAATTTTCAAATTTTCAGATAGGAGGTTCCATATAAGGTCAAAAACTACATACTCAGATCTTCACCAAACGTTGCAGGGATACTTTGCATGTCAAGACACGTTAAAAAAACGAACAAAACAAGAGATTGGAGACATCAAGATTTTCGACAAATTTTTTAAGAATTTTCAAATTTTCAGATGGGAGGTTGCAGATAAGGTCAAAAACGACATACTCAGATCTTCACCAAACTTTGCATGGATACATTGGATGTCAAGACACGTGGAAAAAACGTACAAAACAAGAAATTGGAGACATCAAGATTTTGGACGAATTTTTTAAGAATTTTCAAATTTTCAGAAAGGAGGTTCCGTATAAGGTCAAAAACTACATACTCAGATCTTCACCAAACTTTGCAGGGATACATTGGATGTCAAGACACGTGGAAAAAACGTATAAAACAAGAGATTGGGTTCATCAAGATTTTGGACGGATTTTTTAGGAATTTTCGAATTTTCAGATGGGAGGTTCCAGATAAGGTCAAAAACTACATACTCAGATCTTCACCAAACTTTGCAGGGATACATTGGATGTCAAGACACGTGGAAAAAACGAACAAAACAAGAGATTGGAGACATCAAGATTTTGGACGAATTTTTGAAGAATTTTCAAATTTTCAGATAGGAGGTTCCAGATAAGGTCAAAAACTACATACTCAGATCTTCACCAAACGTTGCAGGGATACTTTGCATGTCAGGACACGTGGAAAAAACGTACAAAACAAGACATTGGAGACATCAAGATTTTCGACAAATTTTTTAAGAATTTTCAAATTTTCAGATGGGAGGTTCCAGATAAGGTCAAAAACGACATACTCAGATCTTCACCAAACTTTGCATGGATACATTGGATGTCAAGACACGTGGGAAAAACGTACAAAACAAGAAATTGGAGACATCAAGATTTTGGACGAATTTTTTAAGAATTTTCAAATTTTCAGAAAGGAGGTTCCGTATAAGGTCAAAAACTACATACTCAGATCTTCACCAAACTTTGCAGGGATACATTGGATGTCAAGACACGTGGAAAAAACGTACAAAACAAGAGATTGGAGACATCAAGATTTTGAACGAATTTTTTAAGAATTTTCAAATTTTCACATAGGAGGTTCCATATAAGGTCAAAAACTACATACTCAGATCTTCACCAAACATTGCAGGGATACATTGGATGTCAAGACACGTGGAAAAAATGTACAAAACAAGAGATTGGAGACATCAAGATTTTCGACGGATTTTTTAAGAATTTTCAAATTTTCAGATAGGAGGTTCCATATAAGGTCAAAAACTACATACTCAGATCTTCACCAAACTTAGCAGGGATACATTGGATGTCAAGACACGTGGAAAAAACATACAAGACATAGGATTGGGGACATCAAGATTTGGTCAAATTTTTTAAGAATTTTCAAATTTTCAGATAGGAGGTTCCATATAAGGTCAAAAACTACATACTCAGATCTTCACCAAACATTGCAGGGATACATTGTATGTCAAGACACGTGGAAAAAATGTACAAAACAAGAGATTGGAGACATCAAGATTTTCGACGGATTTTTTAAGAATTTTTAAATTTTCAGATGGGAGGTTCCAGATAAGGTCAAAAACGACATACTCAGATCTTCACCAAACTTTGCATGGATACATTGGATGTCAAGACACGTGGAAAAAACATACAAAACATTGGATTGGGGACATCAAGATTTTGGTCGAATTTTTTAAGAATTTTCAAATTTTCAGATAGGAGGTTACATATAAGGTCAAAAACTACATACTCAGATCTTCACCAAACTTTGCAAGGATACATTGGATGTCAAGACACGTGGAAAAAACGTACAAAACAAGAGATTGGAGACATCAAGATTTTGGACGAATTTTTGAGGAATTTTCAAATTTTCAGAAATGAGGTGCCAGATAAGGTCAAAAACTACATACTCAGATCTTCACCAAATTTTGCAGGGATACATTGGATGTCAAGACACGTGGGAAAAACGTACAAAACAAAAGATTGGAGACATCAAGATTTTGGACGAATTTTTGAGGAATTTTCAAATTTTCTGAAATGAGGTGCCAGATAAGGTCAAAAACTACATACTCAGATCTTCACCAAACTTTGCAGGGATACATTGGATGTCAAGACACGTGGAAAAAACGTACAAAACAAGAGATTGGAGACATCAAGATTTTGGACGAATTTTTTAAGAATTTTCAAATTTTCAGATAGGAGGTTCCAGATGAGGTCAAAAACTACATACTCAGATCTTCACCAAACTTTGCAGGAACACTTTGCATGTCAAGACACGTGGAAAAAACGTACAAAACAAGAGATCGGAGACATCAAGATTTTGACGAATTTTTTAAGAATTTTCAAATTTTCAGATAGGAGGTTCCAGATAAGGTCAAAAACGACATACTCAGATCTTCACCAAACTTTGCAGGGATACATTGGATGTCAAGACACGTGGAAAAAACGTACAAAACAAGAGATTGGAGACATCAAGATTTTGGACGAATTTTTTAAGAATTTTCAAATTTTCAGAAAGGATGTTCCAGATAAGGTCAAAAACGACATACTCAGATCTTCACCAAACTTTGCAGGGATACATTGGAGGACGAGACACGTGGAAAAAACATACAAAACAAGAGATTGGAGACAAGATTTTGGACGAATTATTTAAAAATTTTCAATTTTTCAGATAGGAGGTTCCAGATAAGGTCAAAAACTACATACTCAGATCTTCACCAAACTTTGCAGGGATACATTGGATGTCAAGACACGTGGAAAAAACGTACAAAACAAGAGATTGGGGTCATCAATATTTTGGACGGATTTTTTAGGAATTTTCAAATTTTCAGATGGGAGTTTCCAGATAAGGTCAAAAACTACATACTCAGATCTTCACCAAACTTTGCAGGGATACATTGGATGTCAAGACACGTGGAAAAAAACGTACAAAACAGAAGATTGGAGACATCAAGATTTTGAACGAATTTTTTAAGAATTTTCAAATTTTCAGATAGGAGGTTCCATTAAGGTCAAAAACTACATACTCAGATCTTCACCAAACTTTGCATGGATACATTGGATGTCAAGACACGTGGAAAAAACATACAAAACATAGGATTGGGGACATCAAGATTTTGGTCGAATTTTTTAAGAATTTTCAAATTTTCAGATAGGAGGTTCCATATAAGGTCAAAAACTACATACTCAGATCTTCACCAAACTTTGCAGGGATACATTGGATGTCAAGACACGTGGAAAAAACATACAAGACCTAGGATTGGGGACATCAAGATTTTGGTCAAATTTTTTAAGAATTTTCAAATTTTCAGGTTCCATATAAGGTCAAAAACTACATACTCAGATCTTCACCAAACTTTGCAGGAATACATTGGATGTTAAGACACGTGGAAAAAACGTACAAAACAAGAGATTGGAGACATCAAGGTTTTGGACGAATTTTTTAAGAATTTTCAAATTTTCAGAAATGCGTATCCAGATAAGGTCAAAAACTACATACTCAGATCTTCACCAAACTTTGCAGGGATACATTGGATGTCAAAACACGTGGAAAAAACGTACAAAACATGGGATTGGGGTCATCAAGATTTTGGACGGATTTTTTAGGAATTTTCAAATTTTCAGATGGGAGGTTCCAGATAAGGTCAAAAACTACATACTCAGATCTTCACCAAACTTTGCAGGGATACATTGGATGTCAAGACACGTGGAAAAAACGTACAAAACAAGAGATTGGGGTGATCAAGATTTTGGACGGATTTTTTAAGAATTTTCAAATTTTCAGATGGGAGGTTCCAGATAAGGTCAAAAACGACATACTGAGATCTTCACCAAACTTTGCAGGAATACATTGGATGTCAAGACACGTGGAAAAAACATACAAAACAAGATTCGGGACATCAAGATTTTGGTCGATTTTTTAAGAATTTTCAAATTTTCAGATAGGAGGTTCCATATAAGGTAAAAAACGACATACTCAGATCTTCACCGAACTTTGCAGGGATACATTGGATGTCAAGACACGTGGAAAAAACATACAAAACATAGGATTGGGGACATCAAGATTTTGGTCAAATTTTTTAAGAATTTTCAAATTTTCAGATAGGAGGTTCCATATAAGGTCAAAAACTACATACTCAGATCTTCACCAAACATTGCAGGGATACATTGGATGTCAAGACACGTGGAAAAAACGTACAAAACAAGAGATTGGAGACATCAAGATTTTGGACGAATTTTTGAAGAATTTTCAAATTTTCAGATAGGAGGTTCCAAATAAGGTCAAAAACTACATACTCAGATCTTCACCAAACGTTGCAGGGATACTTTGCATGTCAAGACACGTGGAAAAAACGTACAAAACAAGAGATTGGAGACATCAAGATTTTCGACGAATTTTTTAAGAATTTTCAAATTTTCAGATGGGAGGTTCCAGATAAGGTCAAAAACGACATACTCAGATCTTCACCAAACTTTGCATGGATACATTGGATGTCAAGACACGTGGAAAAAACGTACAAAACAAGAAATTGGAGACATCAAGATTTTGGACGAATTTTTTAAGAATTTTCAAATTTTCAGAAAGGAGGTTCCGTATAAGGTCAAAAACTACATACTCAGATCTTCACCAAACTTTGCAGGGATACGTTGGATGTCAAGACACGTGGAAAAAACGTACAAAACATGAGATTGGGGTCATCAAGATTTTGGACGGATTTTTTAGGAATTTTCAAATTTTCAGATGGGAGGTTCCAGATAAGGTCAAAAACTACATACTCAGATCTTCACCAAACTTTGCAGTGATACATTGGATGTCAAGACACGTGGAAAAAACGTACAAAACAAGAGATTGGAGACATCAAGATTTTGAACGAATTTTTTAAGAATTTTCAAATTTTCAGATAGGAGGTTCCATATAAGGTCAAAAACTACATACTCAGATCTTCACCAAACTTTGCATGGATACATTGGATGTCAAGACACGTGGAAAAAACATACAAAACATGGGATTGGGGACATCAAGATTTTGGTCGAATTTTTTTAGAATTTTCAAATTTTCAGATAGGAGGTTCCAGATAAGGTCAAAAAGTACATACTCAGATCTTCACCAAACTTTGCAGGAATACATTGGATGTCAAGACACGTGAAAAAAACGTACAAACCAAGAGATTGGAGACATCAAGATTTTGGACGAATTTTTTAAGAATTTTCAAATTTTCAGAAAGGAGGTTCCATATAAGGTCAAAAACTACATACTCAGATCTTCACCAAACTATGCAGGGATACATTGGATGTCAAGACACGTGGAAAAAACGTACAAAACAAGAGATTGGAGACATCAAGATTTTGGACGAATTTTTTAAGAATTTTCAAATTTTCAGATAGGAGGTTCCAGATAAGGTCAAAAACTACATACTCAGATCTTCACCAAACTTTGCAGGGACACATTGGATGTCAAGACACGTGGAAAAAACGTACAAAACAAGAGATTGGATACATCAAGATTTTGGACGAATTTTTTATGAATTTTCAAATTTTCAGATAGGAGGTTTCATTTAAGGTCAAAAACTACATACTCAGATCTTCACCAAACTTTGCAGGGATATATTGGATGTCAAGACACGTGGAAAAAACGTACAAAACAAGAGATTGGAGACATCAAGATTTTGGACGAATTTTTTAAGAATTTTCAAATTTTCAGAAAGGATGTTCCAGATAAGGTCAAAAACGACATACTCAGATCTTAACCAAACTTTGCAGGGATACATTGGATGTCAAGACACGTGGAAAAAACATACAAGACATAGGATTGGGGACATCAAGATTTTGGTCAAATTTTTTAAGAATTTTCAAATTTTCAGATAGGATGTTCCATATAAGGTCAAAAACTACATACTCAGATCTTCACCAAACATTGCAGGGATACATTGGATGTCAAGACACGTGGAAAAACGTACAAAACAAGAGATTTGAGACATCAAGATTTCGGACGAATTTTTTAAGAATTTTCAAATTTTCAGATAGGAGGTTCCAGATAAGGTCAAAAACTACATACTCAGATCTTCACCAAACTTTGCAGGGATACATTGGATGTCAAGACACGCGGGAAAAACATACAAAACATAGGATTGGGGACATCAAGATTTTGGTCAAATTTTTTAAGAATTTTCAAATTTTCAGATAGGAGGTTCCATATAAGGTCAAAAACTACATACTCAGATCTTCACCAAACTATGCAGGGATACATTGGATGTCAAGACACGTGGGGAAAACATACAAACCAAGAGATTGGAGACATCAAGATTTTGGACGAATTTTTTAAGAATTTTCAAATTTTCAGATAGGAGGTTCCATATAAGGTCAAAAACTACATACTCAGATCTTCACCAAACTTTGCAGGGATACATTGGATGTCAAGACACGTGGAAAAAACGTACAAAACAAGAGATTGGAGACATCAAGATTTTGGACGAATTTTTTAAGAATTTTCAAATTTTCAGAAAGGATGTTCCAGATAAGGTCAAAAACGACATACTCAGATCTTCACCAAACTTTGCAGGGATACATTGGATGTCAAGACACGTGGAAAAAACATACAAAACATAGGATTGGGGACATCAAGATTTTGGTCAAATTTTTTAAGAATTTTCAAATTTTCAGATAGGAGGTTCCATATAAGGTCAAAAACTACATACTCAGATCTTCACCAAACATTGCAGGGATACATTGGATGTCAAGACACGTGGAAAAACGTACAAAACAAGAGATTGGAGACATGAAGATTTCGGACGAATTTTTTAAGAATTTTCAAATTTTCAGATGGGAGGTTCCAGATAAGGTCAAAAACGACATACTCAGATCTTCACCAAACTTTGCATGGATACATTGGATGTCAAGACACGTGGAAAAAACATACAAAACATAGAATTGAGGACATCAAGATTTTTGGTCGAATTTTTTAAGAATTTTCAAATTTTCAGATAGGAGGTTCCAGATAAGGTCAAAAACTACATACTCAGATCTTCACCAAACGTTGCAGGGATACTATGCATGTCAAGACACGTGGAAAAAACGTACAAAACAAGACATTGGAGACATCAAGATTTTCGACGAATTTTTTAAGAATTTTCAAATTTTCAGATGGGAGGTTCCAGATAAGGTCAAAAACGACATACTCAGATCTTCACCAAACTTTGCATGGATACATTGGATGTCAAGACACGTGGAAAAGACATACAAAACATAGGATTGGGGACATCAAGATTTTGGTCGAATTTTTTAAGAATTTTCAAATTTTCAGATAGGAGGTTCCATATAAGGTCAAAAACTACATACTCAGATCTTCACCAAACTTTGCAGGGATACATTGGATGTCAAGACACGTGGAAAAAACGTACAAAACAAGAGATTGGAGACATCAAGATTTTGGACGAATTTTTTAAGAATTTTCAAATTTTCAGATAGGAGGTTCCAGATAAGGTCAAAAACGACATACTCAGATCTTCACCAAACTTTGCAGGGATACATTGGATGTCAAGACACGTGAAAAAAACATACAAGACATAGGATTGGGGACATCAAGATTTTGGTCGAATTTTTTAAGAATTTTCAAATTTTCAGATAGGAGGTTCCATATAAGTTCAAAAACTGCATACTCAGATCTTCACCAAACTATGCAGGGATACATTGGATGTCAAGACACGTGGAAAAAACGTACAAAACAAGAGATTGGAGACATCAAGATTTTGGAAGAATTTTTTAAGAATTTTCAAATTTTCAGATAGGAGGTTCCAGATAAGGTCAAAAACTACATACTCAGATCTTCACCAAACTTTGCAGGGATACATTGGATTGTCAAGACACGTGGGGAAAACATACAAACCAAGAGATTGGAGACATCAAGATTTTGGACGAATTTTTTAAGAATTTTCAAATTTTCAGATAGGAGGTTCCATTTAAGGTCAAAAACTACATACTCAGATCTTCACCAAACTTTGCAGGGATACATTGGATGTCAAGACACGTGGAAAAAACGTATAAAACAAGAGATTGGGTTCATCAAGATTTTGGACGGATTTTTTAGGAATTTTCGAATTTTCAGATGGGAGGTTCCAGATAAGGTCAAAAACTACATACTCAGATCTTCACCAAACTTTGCAGGGATACATTGGATGTCAAGACACGTGGAAAAAACGAACAAAACAAGAGATTGGAGACATCAAGATTTTGGACGAATTTTTGAAGAATTTTCAAATTTTCAGATAGGAGGTTCCAGAAAAGGTCAAAAACTACATACTCAGATCTTCACCAAACGTTGCAGGGATACTTTGCATGTCAAGACACGTGGAAAAAACGTACAAAACAAGACATTGGAGACATCAAGATTTTCGACGAATTTTTTAAGAATTTTCAAATTTTCAGATGGGAGGTTCCAGATAAGGTCAAAAACGACATACTCAGATCTTCACCAAACTTTGCATGGATACATTGGATGTCAAGACACGTGGGAAAAACGTACAAAACAAGAAATTGGAGACATCAAGATTTTGGACGAATTTTTTAAGAATTTTCAAATTTTCAGAAAGGAGGTTCCGTATAAGGTCAAAAACTACATACTCAGATCTTCACCAAACTTTGCAGGGATACATTGGATGTCAAGACACGTGGAAAAAACGTACAAAACAAGAGATTGGAGACATCAAGATTTTGAACGAATTTTTTAAGAATTTTCAAATTTTCAGATAGGAGGTTCCATATAAGGTCAAAAACTACATACTCAGATCTTCACCAAACTTTGCAGGGATACATTGGATGTCAAGACACGTGGAAAAAACGTACAAAACAAGAGATTGGAGACATCAAGATTTTGGACGAATTTTTTAAGAATTTTCAAATTTTCAGATAGGAGGTTCCAGATAAGGTCAAAAACGACATACTCAGATCTTCACCAAACTTTGCAGGAATACATTGGATGTCAAGACACGTGAAAAAAACATACAAGACATAGGATTGGGGACATCAAGATTTTGGTCGAATTTTTTAAGAATTTTCAAATTTTCAGATAGGAGGTTCCATATAAGGTCAAAAACTGCATACTCAGATCTTCACCAAACTATGCAGGGATACATTGGATGTCAAGACACGTGGAAAAAACGTACAAAACAAGAGATTGGAGACATCAAGATTTTGGACGAATTTTTTAAGAATTTTCAAATTTTCAGATAGGAGGTTCGAGATAAGGTCAAAAACTACATACTCAGATCTTCACCAAACTTTGCAGGGATACATTGGATTGTCAAGACACGTGGGGAAAACATACAAACCAAGAGATTGGAGACATCAAGATTTTGGACGAATTTTTTAAGAATTTTCAAATTTTCAGATAGGAGGTTCCATTTAAGGTCAAAAACTACATACTCAGATCTTCACCAAACTTTGCAGGGATACATTGGATGTCAAGACACGTGGAAAAAACGTACAAAACAAAAGATTGGAGACATCAAGATTTTGGACGAATTTTTTAAGAATTTTCAAATTTTCAGATAGGAGGTTCCATATAAGGTCAAAAACTACATACTCAGATCTACACCAAACATTGCAGGGATACATTGGATGTCAAGACACGTGGAAAAAACGTACAAAACAAGAGATTGGAGACATCAAGATTTTGGACGATTTTTTTAAGAATTTTCAAATTTTCAGATAGGAGGTTCCAGATAAGGTCAAAAACTACATACTCAGATCTTCACCAAACTTTGCAGGGACACATTGGATGTCAAGACACGTGGAAAAAACGTACAAAACAAGAGATTGGAGACATCAAAATTTTGGACGAATTTTTGAGGAATTTTCAAATTCTCAGAAATGAGGTTCCAGATAAGGTCAAAAACTACATACTCAGATCTTCACCAAACTTTGCAGGGATACATTGGATGTCAAGACACGTGGGGAAAACATACAAACCAAGAGATTGGAGACATCAAGATTTTGGACGAATTTTTTAAGAATTTTCAAATTTTCAGATAGGAGGTTCCATATAAGGTCAAAAACTACATACTCAGATCTTCACCAAACTTTGCAGGGATACATTGGATGTCAAGACACGTGGAAAAAACGTACAAAACAAGAGATTGGAGACATCAAGATTTTGGACGAATTTTTTAAGAATTTTCAAATTTTCAGAAAGGATGTTCCAGATAAGGTCAAAAACGACATACTCAGATCTTCACCAAACTTTGCAGGGATACATTGGATGTCAAGACACGTGGAAAAAACATACAAAACATAGGATTGGGGACATCAAGATTTTGGTCAAATTTTTTAAGAATTTTCAAATTTTCAGATAGGAGGTTCCATATAAGGTCAAAAACTACATACTCAGATCTTCACCAAACATTGCAGGGATACATTGGATGTCAAGACACGTGGAAAAACGTACAAAACAAGAGATTGGAGACATGAAGATTTCGGACGAATTTTTTAAGAATTTTCAAATTTTCAGATGGGAGGTTCCAGATAAGGTCAAAAACGACATACTCAGATCTTCACCAAACTTTGCATGGATACATTGGATGTCAAGACACGTGGAAAAAACATACAAAACATAGAATTGAGGACATCAAGATTTTTGGTCGAATTTTTTAAGAATTTTCAAATTTTCAGGTAGGAGGTTCCAGATAAGGTCAAAAACTACATACTCAGATCTTCACCAAACGTTGCAGGGATACTATGCATGTCAAGACACGTGGAAAAAACGTACAAAACAAGACATTGGAGACATCAAGATTTTCGACGAATTTTTTAAGAATTTTCAAATTTTCAGATAGGAGGTTCCAGATAAGGTCAAAAACGACATACTCAGATCTTCACCAAACTTTGCAGGGATACATTGGATGTCAAGACACGTGAAAAAAACATACAAGACATAGGATTGGGGACATCAAGATTTTGGTCGAATTTTTTAAGAATTTTCAAATTTTCAGATAGGAGGTTCCATATAAGTTCAAAAACTGCATACTCAGATCTTCACCAAACTATGCAGGGATACATTGGATGTCAAGACACGTGGAAAAAACGTACAAAACAAGAGATTGGAGACATCAAGATTTTGGAAGAATTTTTTAAGAATTTTCAAATTTTCAGATAGGAGGTTCCAGATAAGGTCAAAAACTACATACTCAGATCTTCACCAAACTTTGCAGGGATACATTGGATTGTCAAGACACGTGGGGAAAACATACAAACCAAGAGATTGGAGACATCAAGATTTTGGACGAATTTTTTAAGAATTTTCAAATTTTCAGATAGGAGGTTCCATTTAAAGTCAAAAACTACATACTCAGATCTTCACCAAACTTTGCAGGGATACATTGGATGTCAAGACACGTGGAAAAAACGTACAAAACAAAAGATTGGAGACATCAAGATTTTGGACGAATTTTTTAAGAATTTTCAAATTTTCAGATAGGAGGTTCCATATAAGGTCAAAAACTACATACTCAGATCTACACCAAACATTGCAGGGATACATTGGAGGTCAAGACACGTGGAAAAAACGTACAAAACAAGAGATTGGAGACATCAAGATTTTGGACGAATTTTTTAAAAATTTTCAAATTTTCAGATAGGAGGTTCCAGATAAGGTCTAAAACTACATACTCAGATCTTCACCAAACTTTGCAGGGATACATTGGATGTCAAGACACGTGGAAAAAACATACAAAACATAGGATTGGGGATATCAAGATTTTGGTCAAATTTTTTAAGAATTTTCAAATTTTCAGATGGGAGGTTCCAGATAAGGTCAAAAACGACATACTCAGATCTTCACCAAACTTTGCATGGATACATTGGATGTCAAGACACGTGGGAAAAACGTACAAAACAAGAAATTGGAGACATCAAGATTTTGGACGAATTTTTTAAGAATTTTCAAATTTTCAGAAAGGAGGTTCCGTATAAGGTCAAAAACTACATACTCAGATCTTCACCAAACTTTGCAGGGATACATTGGATGTCAAGACACGTGGAAAAAACGTACAAAACAAGAGATTGGAGACATCAAGATTTTGAACGAATTTTTTAAGAATTTTCAAATTTTCAGATAGGAGGTTCCATATAAGGTCAAAAACTACATACTCAGATCTTCACCAAACTTTGCAGGGATACATTGGATGTCAAGACACGTGGAAAAAACGTACAAAACAAGAGATTGGAGACATCAAGATTTTGGACGAATTTTTTAAGAATTTTCAAATTTTCAGATAGGAGGTTCCAGATAAGGTCAAAAACGACATACTCAGATCTTCACCAAACTTTGCAGGGATACATTGGATGTCAAGACACGTGAAAAAAACATACAAGACATAGGATTGGGGACATCAAGATTTTGGTCGAATTTTTTAAGAATTTTCAAATTTTCAGATAGGAGGTTCCATATAAGGTCAAAAACTGCATACTCAGATCTTCACCAAACTATGCAGGGATACATTGGATGTCAAGACACGTGGAAAAAACGTACAAAACAAGAGATTGGAGACATCAAGATTTTGGAAGAATTTTTTAAGAATTTTCAAATTTTCAGATAGGAGGTTCGAGATAAGGTCAAAAACTACATACTCAGATCTTCACCAAACTTTGCAGGGATACATTGGATTGTCAAGACACGTGGGGAAAACATACAAACCAAGAGATTGGAGACATCAAGATTTTGGACGAATTTTTTAAGAATTTTCAAATTTTCAGATAGGAGGTTCCATTTAAGGTCAAAAACTACATACTCAGATCTTCACCAAACTTTGCAGGGATACATTGGATGTCAAGACACGTGGAAAAAACGTACAAAACAAAAGATTGGAGACATCAAGATTTTGGACGAATTTTTTAAGAATTTTCAAATTTTCAGATAGGAGGTTCCATATAAGGTCAAAAACTACATACTCAGATCTACACCAAACATTGCAGGGATACATTGGATGTCAAGACACGTGGAAAAAACGTACAAAACAAGAGATTGGAGACATCAAGATTTTGGACGATTTTTTTAAGAATTTTCAAATTTTCAGATAGGAGGTTCCAGATAAGGTCAAAAACTACATACTCAGATCTTCACCAAACTTTGCAGGGACACATTGGATGTCAAGACACGTGGAAAAAACGTACAAAACAAGAGATTGGAGACATCAAAATTTTGGACGAATTTTTGAGGAATTTTCAAATTCTCAGAAATGAGGTTCCAGATAAGGTCAAAAACTACATACTCAGATCTTCACCAAACTTTGCAGGGATACATTGGATGTCAAGGCACGTGGGGAAAACATACAAACCAAGAGATTGGAGACATCAAGATTTTGGACGAATTTTTTAAGAATTTTCAAATTTTCAGATAGGAGGTTCCATATAAGGTCAAAAACTACATACTCAGATCTTCACCAAACTTTGCAGGGATACATTGGATGTCAAGACACGTGGAAAAAACGTACAAAACAAGAGATTGGAGACATCAAGATTTTGGACGAATTTTTTAAGAATTTTCAAATTTTCAGAAAGGATGTTCCAGATAAGGTCAAAAACGACATACTCAGATCTTCACCAAACTTTGCAGGGATACATTGGATGTCAAGACACGTGGAAAAAACATACAAAACATAGGATTGGGGACATCAAGATTTTGGTCAAATTTTTTAAGAATTTTCAAATTTTCAGATAGGAGGTTCCATATAAGGTCAAAAACTACATACTCAGATCTTCACCAAACATTGCAGGGATACATTGGATGTCAAGACACGTGGAAAAACGTACAAAACAAGAGATTGGAGACATGAAGATTTCGGACGAATTTTTTAAGAATTTTCAAATTTTCAGATGGGAGGTTCCAGATAAGGTCAAAAACGACATACTCAGATCTTCACCAAACTTTGCATGGATACATTGGATGTCAAGACACGTGGAAAAAACATACAAAACATAGAATTGAGGACATCAAGATTTTTGGTCGAATTTTTTAAGAATTTTCAAATTTTCAGATAGGAGGTTCCAGATAAGGTCAAAAACTACATACTCAGATCTTCACCAAACGTTGCAGGGATACTATGCATGTCAAGACACGTGGAAAAAACGTACAAAACAAGACATTGGAGACATCAAGATTTTCGACGAATTTTTTAAGAATTTTCAAATTTTCAGATAGGAGGTTCCAGATAAGGTCAAAAACGACATACTCAGATCTTCACCAAACTTTGCAGGGATACATTGGATGTCAAGACACGTGAAAAAAACATACAAGACATAGGATTGGGGACATCAAGATTTTGGTCGAATTTTTTAAGAATTTTCAAATTTTCAGATAGGAGGTTCCATATAAGTTCAAAAACTGCATACTCAGATCTTCACCAAACTATGCAGGGATACATTGGATGTCAAGACACGTGGAAAAAACGTACAAAACAAGAGATTGGAGACATCAAGATTTTGGAAGAATTTTTTAAGAATTTTCAAATTTTCAGATAGGAGGTTCCAGATAAGGTCAAAAACTACATACTCAGATCTTCACCAAACTTTGCAGGGATACATTGGATTGTCAAGACACGTGGGGAAAACATACAAACCAAGAGATTGGAGACATCAAGATTTTGGACGAATTTTTTAAGAATTTTCAAATTTTCAGATAGGAGGTTCCATTTAAGGTCAAAAACTACATACTCAGATCTTCACCAAACTTTGCAGGGATACATTGGATGTCAAGACACGTGGAAAAAACGTACAAAACAAAAGATTGGAGACATCAAGATTTTGGACGAATTTTTTAAGAATTTTCAAATTTTCAGATAGGAGGTTCCATATAAGGTCAAAAACTACATACTCAGATCTACACCAAACATTGCAGGGATACATTGGAGGTCAAGACACGTGGAAAAAACGTACAAAACAAGAGATTGGAGACATCAAGATTTTGGACGAATTTTTTAAAAATTTTCAAATTTTCAGATAGGAGGTTCCAGATAAGGTCTAAAACTACATACTCAGATCTTCACCAAACTTTGCAGGGATACATTGGATGTCAAGGCACGTGGAAAAAACATACAAAACATAGGATTGGGGATATCAAGATTTTGGTCAAATTTTTTAAGAATTTTCAAATTTTCAGATAGGAGGTTCCATATAAGGTCAAAAACTACATACTCAGATTTTCACCAAACGTTGCAGGGATACTTTGCATGTCAAGACACGTGGAAAAAACGTACAAAACAAGAGATTGGAGACATCAAGATTTTCGACAAATTTTTTAAGAATTTTCAAATTTTCAGATGGGAGGTTCCAGATAAGGTCAAAAACGACATACTCAGATCTTCACCAAACTTTGCATGGATACATTGGATGTCAAGACACGTGGAAAAAACGTACAAAACAAGAAATTAGAGATATCAAGATTTTGGACGAATTTTTTAAGAATTTTCAAATTTTCAGAAAGGAGGTTCCGTATAAGGTCAAAAACTACATACTCAGATCTTCACCAAACTTTGCAGGGATACATTGGATGTCAAGACACGTGGAAAAAACGTATAAAACAAGAGATTGGGTTCATCAAGATTTTGGACGGATTTTTTAGGAATTTTCGAATTTTCAGATGGGAGGTTCCAGATAAGGTCAAAAACTACATACTCAGATCTTCACCAAACTTTGCAGGGATACATTGGATGTCAAGACACGTGGAAAAAACGAACAAAACAAGAGATTGGAGACATCAAGATTTTGGACGAATTTTTGAAGAATTTTCAAATTTTCAGATAGGAGGTTCCAGATAAGGTCAAAAACTACATACTCAGATCTTCACCAAACGTTGCAGGGATACTTTGCATGTCAAGACACGTGGAAAAAACGTACAAAACAAGACATTGGAGACATCAAGATTTTCGACGAATTTTTTAAGAATTTTCAAATTTTCAGATGGGAGGTTCCAGATAAGATCAAAAACGACATACTCAGATCTTCACCAAACTTTGCATGGATACATTGGATGTCAAGACACGTGGGAAAAACGTACAAAACAAGAAATTGGAGACATCAAGATTTTGGACGAATTTTTTAAGAATTTTCAAATTTTCAGAAAGGAGGTTCCGTATAAGGTCAAAAACTACATACTCAGATCTTCACCAAACTTTGCAGGGATACATTGGATGTCAAGACACGTGGAAAAAACGTACAAAACAAGAGATTGGAGACATCAAGATTTTGAACGAATTTTTTAAGAATTTTCAAATTTTCAGATAGGAGGTTCCATATAAGGTCAAAAACTACATACTCAGATCTTCACCAAACTTTGCAGGGATACATTGGATGTCAAGACACGTGGAAAAAACGTACAAAACAAGAGATTAAAGACATCAAGATTTTGGACGAATTTTTTAAGAATTTTCAAATTTTCAGATAGGAGGTTCCAGATAAGGTCAAAAACGACATACTCAGATCTTCACCAAACTTTGCAGGGATACATTGGATGTCAAGACACGTGAAAAAAACATACAAGACATAGGATTGGGGACATCAAGATTTTGGTCGAATTTTTTAAGAATTTTCAAATTTTCAGATAGGAGGTTCCATATAAGGTCAAAAACTGCATACTCAGATCTTCACCAAACTATGCAGGGATACATTGGATGTCAAGACACGTGGAAAAAACGTACAAAACAAGAGATTGGAGACATCAAGATTTTGGAAGAATTTTTTAAGAATTTTCAAATTTTCAGATAGGAGGTTCCAGATAAGGTCAAAAACTACATACTCAGATCTTCACCAAACTTTGCAGGGATACATTGGATTGTCAAGACACGTGGGGAAAACATACAAACCAAGAGATTGGAGACATCAAGATTTTGGACGAATTTTTTAAGAATTTTCAAATTTTCATATAGGAGGTTCCATTTAAGGTCAAAAACTACATACTCAGATCTTCACCAAACTTTGCAGGGATACATTGGATGTCAAGACACGTGGAAAAAACGTACAAAACAAAAGATTGGAGACATCAAGATTTTGGACGAATTTTTTAAGAATTTTCAAATTTTCAGATAGGAGGTTCCATATAAGGTCAAAAACTACATACTCAGATCTACACCAAACATTGCAGGGATACATTGGAGGTCAAGACACGTGGAAAAAACGTACAAAACAAGAGATTGGAGACATCAAGATTTTGGACGAACTTTTTAAAAATTTTCAAATTTTCAGATAGGAGGTTCCAGATAAGGTCTAAAACTACATACTCAGATCTTCACCAAACTTTGCAGGGATACATTGGATGTCAAGACACGTGGAAAAAACATACAAAACATAGGATTGGGGACATCAAGATTTTGGTCAAATTTTTTAAGAATTTTCAAATTTTCAGATAGGAGGTTCCATATAAGGTCAAAAACTACATACTCAGATTTTCACCAAACGTTGCAGGGATACTTTGCATGTCAAGACACGTGGAAAAAACGTACAAAACAAGAGATTGGAGACATCAAGATTTTCGACAAATTTTTTAAGAATTTTCAAATTTTCAGATGGGAGGTTCCAGATAAGGTCAAAAACGACATACTCAGATCTTCACCAAACTTTGCATGGATACATTGGATGTCAAGACACGTGGAAAAAATGTACAAAACAAGAAATTAGAGATATCAAGATTTTGGACGAATTTTTTAAGAATTTTCAAATTTTCAGAAAGGAGGTTCCGTATAAGGTCAAAAACTACATACTCAGATCTTCACCAAACTTTGCAGGGATACATTGGATGTCAAGACACGTGGAAAAAACGTATAAAACAAGAGATTGGGTTCATCAAGATTTTGGACGGATTTTTTAGGAATTTTCGAATTTTCAGATGGGAGGTTCCAGATAAGGTCAAAAACTACATACTCAGATCTTCACCAAACTTTGCAGGGATACATTGGATGTCAAGACACGTGGAAAAAACATACAAAACATAGAATTGAGGACATCAAGATTTTTGGTCGAATTTTTTAAGAATTTTCAAATTTTCAGATAGGAGGTTCCAGATAAGGTCAAAAACTACATACTCAGATCTTCACCAAACGTTGCAGGGATACTATGCATGTCAAGACACGTGGAAAAAACGTACAAAACAAGACATTGGAGACATCAAGATTTTCGACGAATTTTTTAAGAATTTTCAAATTTTCAGATAGGAGGTTCCAGATAAGGTCAAAAACGACATACTCAGATCTTCACCAAACTTTGCAGGGATACATTGGATGTCAAGACACGTGAAAAAAACATACAAGACATAGGATTGGGGACATCAAGATTTTGGTCGAATTTTTTAAGAATTTTCAAATTTTCAGATAGGAGGTTCCATATAAGTTCAAAAACTGCATACTCAGATCTTCACCAAACTATGCAGGGATACATTGGATGTCAAGACACGTGGAAAAAACGTACAAAACAAGAGATTGGAGACATCAAGATTTTGGAAGAATTTTTTAAGAATTTTCAAATTTTCAGATAGGAGGTTCCAGATAAGGTCAAAAACTACATACTCAGATCTTCACCAAACTTTGCAGGGATACATTGGATTGTCAAGACACGTGGGGAAAACATACAAACCAAGAGATTGGAGACATCAAGATTTTGGACGAATTTTTTAAGAATTTTCAAATTTTCAGATAGGAGGTTCCATTTAAGGTCAAAAACTACATACTCAGATCTTCACCAAACTTTGCAGGGATACATTGGATGTCAAGACACGTGGAAAAAACGTACAAAACAAAAGATTGGAGACATCAAGATTTTGGACGAATTTTTTAAGAATTTTCAAATTTTCAGATAGGAGGTTCCATATAAGGTCAAAAACTACATACTCAGATCTACACCAAACATTGCAGGGATACATTGGAGGTCAAGACACGTGGAAAAAACGTACAAAACAAGAGATTGGAGACATCAAGATTTTGGACGAATTTTTTAAAAATTTTCAAATTTTCAGATAGGAGGTTCCAGATAAGGTCTAAAACTACATACTCAGATCTTCACCAAACTTTGCAGGGATACATTGGATGTCAAGACACGTGGAAAAAACATACAAAACATAGGATTGGGGATATCAAGATTTTGGTCAAATTTTTTAAGAATTTTCAAATTTTCAGATAGGAGGTTCCATATAAGGTCAAAAACTACATACTCAGATTTTCACCAAACGTTGCAGGGATACTTTGCATGTCAAGACACGTGGAAAAAACGTACAAAACAAGAGATTGGAGACATCAAGATTTTCGACAAATTTTTTAAGAATTTTCAAATTTTCAGATGGGAGGTTCCAGATAAGGTCAAAAACGACATACTCAGATCTTCACCAAACTTTGCATGGATACATTGGATGTCAAGACACGTGGAAAAAACGTACAAAACAAGAAATTAGAGATATCAAGATTTTGGACGAATTTTTTAAGAATTTTCAAATTTTCAGAAAGGAGGTTCCGTATAAGGTCAAAAACTACATACTCAGATCTTCACCAAACTTTGCAGGGATACATTGGATGTCAAGACACGTGGAAAAAACGTATAAAACAAGAGATTGGGTTCATCAAGATTTTGGACGGATTTTTTAGGAATTTTCGAATTTTCAGATGGGAGGTTCCAGATAAGGTCAAAAACTACATACTCAGATCTTCACCAAACTTTGCAGGGATACATTGGATGTCAAGACACGTGGAAAAAACGAACAAAACAAGAGATTGGAGACATCAAGATTTTGGACGAATTTTTGAAGAATTTTCAAATTTTCAGATAGGAGGTTCCAGATAAGGTCAAAAACTACATACTCAGATCTTCACCAAACGTTGCAGGGATACTTTGCATGTCAAGACACGTGGAAAAAACGTACAAAACAAGACATTGGAGACATCAAGATTTTCGACGAATTTTTTAAGAATTTTCAAATTTTCAGATGGGAGGTTCCAGATAAGATCAAAAACGACATACTCAGATCTTCACCAAACTTTGCATGGATACATTGGATGTCAAGACACGTGGGAAAAACGTACAAAACAAGAAATTGGAGACATCAAGATTTTGGACGAATTTTTTAAGAATTTTCAAATTTTCAGAAAGGAGGTTCCGTATAAGGTCAAAAACTACATACTCAGATCTTCACCAAACTTTGCAGGGATACATTGGATGTCAAGACACGTGGAAAAAACGTACAAAACAAGAGATTAAAGACATCAAGATTTTGGACGAATTTTTTAAGAATTTTCAAATTTTCAGATAGGAGGTTCCAGATAAGGTCAAAAACGACATACTCAGATCTTCACCAAACTTTGCAGGGATACATTGGATGTCAAGACACGTGAAAAAAACATACAAGACATAGGATTGGGGACATCAAGATTTTGGTCGAATTTTTTAAGAATTTTCAAATTTTCAGATAGGAGGTTCCATATAAGGTCAAAAACTGCATACTCAGATCTTCACCAAACTATGCAGGGATACATTGGATGTCAAGACACGTGGAAAAAACGTACAAAACAAGAGATTGGAGACATCAAGATTTTGGAAGAATTTTTGAAGAATTTTCAAATTTTCAGATAGGAGGTTCCAGATAAGGTCAAAAACTACATACTCAGATCTTCACCAAACTTTGCAGGGATACATTGGATTGTCAAGACACGTGGGGAAAACATACAAACCAAGAGATTGGAGACATCAAGATTTTGGACGAATTTTTTAAGAATTTTCAAATTTTCAGATAGGAGGTTCCATTTAAGGTCAAAAACTACATACTCAGATCTTCACCAAACTTTGCAGGGATACATTGGATGTCAAGACACGTGGAAAAAACGTACAAAACAAAAGATTGGAGACATCAAGATTTTGGACGAATTTTTTAAGAATTTTCAAATTTTCAGATAGGAGGTTCCATATAAGGTCAAAAACTACATACTCAGATCTACACCAAACATTGCAGGGATACATTGGAGGTCAAGACACGTGGAAAAAACGTACAAAACAAGAGATTGGAGACATCAAGATTTTGGACGAATTTTTTAAAAATTTTCAAATTTTCAGATAGGAGGTTCCAGATAAGGTCTAAAACTACATACTCAGATCTTCACCAAACTTTGCAGGGATACATTGGATGTCAAGGCACGTGGAAAAAACATACAAAACATAGGATTGGGGATATCAAGATTTTGGTCAAATTTTTTAAGAATTTTCAAATTTTCAGATAGGAGGTTCCATATAAGGTCAAAAACTACATACTCAGATTTTCACCAAACGTTGCAGGGATACTTTGCATGTCAAGACACGTGGAAAAAACGTACAAAACAAGAGATTGGAGACATCAAGATTTTCGACAAATTTTTTAAGAATTTTCAAATTTTCAGATGGGAGGTTCCAGATAAGGTCAAAAACGACATACTCAGATCTTCACCAAACTTTGCATGGATACATTGGATGTCAAGACACGTGGAAAAAACGTACAAAACAAGAAATTAGAGATATCAAGATTTTGGACGAATTTTTTAAGAATTTTCAAATTTTCAGAAAGGAGGTTCCGTATAAGGTCAAAAACTACATACTCAGATCTTCACCAAACTTTGCAGGGATACATTGGATGTCAAGACACGTGGAAAAAACGTATAAAACAAGAGATTGGGTTCATCAAGATTTTGGACGGATTTTTTAGGAATTTTCGAATTTTCAGATGGGAGGTTCCAGATAAGGTCAAAAACTACATACTCAGATCTTCACCAAACTTTGCAGGGATACATTGGATGTCAAGACACGTGGAAAAAACGAACAAAACAAGAGATTGGAGACATCAAGATTTTGGACGAATTTTTGAAGAATTTTCAAATTTTCAGATAGGAGGTTCCAGATAAGGTCAAAAACTACATACTCAGATCTTCACCAAACGTTGCAGGGATACTTTGCATGTCAAGACACGTGGAAAAAACGTACAAAACAAGACATTGGAGACATCAAGATTTTCGACGAATTTTTTAAGAATTTTCAAATTTTCAGATGGGAGGTTCCAGATAAGATCAAATACGACATACTCAGATCTTCACCAAACTTTGCATGGATACATTGGATGTCAAGACACGTGGGAAAAACGTACAAAACAAGAAATTGGAGACATCAAGATTTTGGACGAATTTTTTAAGAATTTTCAAATTTTCAGAAAGGAGGTTCCGTATAAGGTCAAAAACTACATACTCAGATCTTCACCAAACTTTGCAGGGATACATTGGATGTCAAGACACGTGGAAAAAACGTACAAAACAAGAGATTGGAGACATCAAGATTTTGAACGAATTTTTTAAGAATTTTCAAATTTTCAGATAGGAGGTTCCATATAAGGTCAAAAACTACATACTCAGATCTTCACCAAACTTTGCAGGGATACATTGGATGTCAAGACACGTGGAAAAAACGTACAAAACAAGAGATTAAAGACATCAAGATTTTGGACGAATTTTTTAAGAATTTTCAAATTTTCAGATAGGAGGTTCCAGATAAGGTCAAAAACGACATACTCAGATCTTCACCAAACTTTGCAGGGATACATTGGATGTCAAGACACGTGAAAAAAACATACAAGACATAGGATTGGGGACATCAAGATTTTGGTCGAATTTTTTAAGAATTTTCAAATTTTCAGATAGGAGGTTCCATATAAGGTCAAAAACTGCATACTCAGATCTTCACCAAACTATGCAGGGATACATTGGATGTCAAGACACGTGGAAAAAACGTACAAAACAAGAGATTGGAGACATCAAGATTTTGGAAGAATTTTTTAAGAATTTTCAAATTTTCAGATAGGAGGTTCCAGATAAGGTCAAAAACTACATACTCAGATCTTCACCAAACTTTGCAGGGATACATTGGATTGTCAAGACACGTGGGGAAAACATACAAACCAAGAGATTGGAGACATCAAGATTTTGGACGAATTTTTTAAGAATTTTCAAATTTTCATATAGGAGGTTCCATTTAAGGTCAAAAACTACATACTCAGATCTTCACCAAACTTTGCAGGGATACATTGGATGTCAAGACACGTGGAAAAAACGTACAAAACAAAAGATTGGAGACATCAAGATTTTGGACGAATTTTTTAAGAATTTTCAAATTTTCAGATAGGAGGTTCCATATAAGGTCAAAAACTACATACTCAGATCTACACCAAACATTGCAGGGATACATTGGAGGTCAAGACACGTGGAAAAAACGTACAAAACAAGAGATTGGAGACATCAAGATTTTGGACGAACTTTTTAAAAATTTTCAAATTTTCAGATAGGAGGTTCCAGATAAGGTCTAAAACTACATACTCAGATCTTCACCAAACTTTGCAGGGATACATTGGATGTCAAGACACGTGGAAAAAACATACAAAACATAGGATTGGGGACATCAAGATTTTGGTCAAATTTTTTAAGAATTTTCAAATTTTCAGATAGGAGGTTCCATATAAGGTCAAAAACTACATACTCAGATTTTCACCAAACGTTGCAGGGATACTTTGCATGTCAAGACACGTGGAAAAAACGTACAAAACAAGAGATTGGAGACATCAAGATTTTCGACAAATTTTTTAAGAATTTTCAAATTTTCAGATGGGAGGTTCCAGATAAGGTCAAAAACGACATACTCAGATCTTCACCAAACTTTGCATGGATACATTGGATGTCAAGACACGTGGAAAAAATGTACAAAACAAGAAATTAGAGATATCAAGATTTTGGACGAATTTTTTAAGAATTTTCAAATTTTCAGAAAGGAGGTTCCGTATAAGGTCAAAAACTACATACTCAGATCTTCACCAAACTTTGCAGGGATACATTGGATGTCAAGACACGTGGAAAAAACGTATAAAACAAGAGATTGGGTTCATCAAGATTTTGGACGGATTTTTTAGGAATTTTCGAATTTTCAGATGGGAGGTTCCAGATAAGGTCAAAAACTACATACTCAGATCTTCACCAAACTTTGCAGGGATACATTGGATGTCAAGACACGTGGAAAAAACATACAAAACATAGAATTGAGGACATCAAGATTTTTGGTCGAATTTTTTAAGAATTTTCAAATTTTCAGATAGGAGGTTCCAGATAAGGTCAAAAACTACATACTCAGATCTTCACCAAACGTTGCAGGGATACTATGCATGTCAAGACACGTGGAAAAAACGTACAAAACAAGACATTGGAGACATCAAGATTTTCGACGAATTTTTTAAGAATTTTCAAATTTTCAGATAGGAGGTTCCAGATAAGGTCAAAAACGACATACTCAGATCTTCACCAAACTTTGCAGGGATACATTGGATGTCAAGACACGTGAAAAAAACATACAAGACATAGGATTGGGGACATCAAGATTTTGGTCGAATTTTTTAAGAATTTTCAAATTTTCAGATAGGAGGTTCCATATAAGTTCAAAAACTGCATACTCAGATCTTCACCAAACTATGCAGGGATACATTGGATGTCAAGACACGTGGAAAAAACGTACAAAACAAGAGATTGGAGACATCAAGATTTTGGAAGAATTTTTTAAGAATTTTCAAATTTTCAGATAGGAGGTTCCAGATAAGGTCAAAAACTACATACTCAGATCTTCACCAAACTTTGCAGGGATACATTGGATTGTCAAGACACGTGGGGAAAACATACAAACCAAGAGATTGGAGACATCAAGATTTTGGACGAATTTTTTAAGAATTTTCAAATTTTCAGATAGGAGGTTCCATTTAAGGTCAAAAACTACATACTCAGATCTTCACCAAACTTTGCAGGGATACATTGGATGTCAAGACACGTGGAAAAAACGTACAAAACAAAAGATTGGAGACATCAAGATTTTGGACGAATTTTTTAAGAATTTTCAAATTTTCAGATAGGAGGTTCCAGATAAGGTCAAAAACGACATACTCAGATCTTCACCAAACTTTGCAGGGATACATTGGATGTCAAGACACGTGGAAAAAACGTACAAAACAAGAGATTGGAGACATCAAGATTTTTGGTCGAATTTTTTAAGAATTTTCAAATTTTCAGATAGGAGGTTCCAGATAAGGTCAAAAACTACATACTCAGATCTTCACCAAACGTTGCAGGGATACTATGCATGTCAAGACACGTGGAAAAAACGTACAAAACAAGACATTGGAGACATCAAGATTTTCGACGAATTTTTTAAGAATTTTCAAATTTTCAGATAGGAGGTTCCAGATAAGGTCAAAAACGACATACTCAGATCTTCACCAAACTTTGCAGGGATACATTGGATGTCAAGACACGTGAAAAAAACATACAAGACATAGGATTGGGGACATCAAGATTTTGGTCGAATTTTTTAAGAATTTTCAAATTTTCAGATAGGAGGTTCCATATAAGTTCAAAAACTGCATACTCAGATCTTCACCAAACTATGCAGGGATACATTGGATGTCAAGACACGTGGAAAAAACGTACAAAACAAGAGATTGGAGACATCAAGATTTTGGAAGAATTTTTTAAGAATTTTCAAATTTTCAGATAGGAGGTTCCAGATAAGGTCAAAAACTACATACTCAGATCTTCACCAAACTTTGCAGGGATACATTGGATTGTCAAGACACGTGGGGAAAACATACAAACCAAGAGATTGGAGACATCAAGATTTTGGACGAATTTTTTAAGAATTTTCAAATTTTCAGATAGGAGGTTCCATTTAAGGTCAAAAACTACATACTCAGATCTTCACCAAACTTTGCAGGGATACATTGGATGTCAAGACACGTGGAAAAAACGTACAAAACAAAAGATTGGAGACATCAAGATTTTGGACGAATTTTTTAAGAATTTTCAAATTTTCAGATAGGAGGTTCCATATAAGGTCAAAAACTACATACTCAGATCTACACCAAACATTGCAGGGATACATTGGAGGTCAAGACACGTGGAAAAAACGTACAAAACAAGAGATTGGAGACATCAAGATTTTGGACGAATTTTTTAAAAATTTTCAAATTTTCAGATAGGAGGTTCCAGATAAGGTCTAAAACTACATACTCAGATCTTCACCAAACTTTGCAGGGATACATTGGATGTCAAGACACGTGGAAAAAACATACAAAACATAGGATTGGGGATATCAAGATTTTGGTCAAATTTTTTAAGAATTTTCAAATTTTCAGATAGGAGGTTCCATATAAGGTCAAAAACTACATACTCAGATTTTCACCAAACGTTGCAGGGATACTTTGCATGTCAAGACACGTGGAAAAAACGTACAAAACAAGAGATTGGAGACATCAAGATTTTCGACAAATTTTTTAAGAATTTTCAAATTTTCAGATGGGAGGTTCCAGATAAGGTCAAAAACGACATACTCAGATCTTCACCAAACTTTGCATGGATACATTGGATGTCAAGACACGTGGAAAAAACGTACAAAACAAGAAATTAGAGATATCAAGATTTTGGACGAATTTTTTAAGAATTTTCAAATTTTCAGAAAGGAGGTTCCGTATAAGGTCAAAAACTACATACTCAGATCTTCACCAAACTTTGCAGGGATACATTGGATGTCAAGACACGTGGAAAAAACGTATAAAACAAGAGATTGGGTTCATCAAGATTTTGGACGGATTTTTTAGGAATTTTCGAATTTTCAGATGGGAGGTTCCAGATAAGGTCAAAAACTACATACTCAGATCTTCACCAAACGTTGCAGGGATACTTTGCATGTCAAGACACGTGGAAAAAACGTACAAAACAAGACATTGGAGACATCAAGATTTTCGACGAATTTTTTAAGAATTTTCAAATTTTCAGATGGGAGGTTCCAGATAAGATCAAAAACGACATACTCAGATCTTCACCAAACTTTGCATGGATACATTGGATGTCAAGACACGTGGGAAAAACGTACAAAACAAGAAATTGGAGACATCAAGATTTTGGACGAATTTTTTAAGAATTTTCAAATTTTCAGAAAGGAGGTTCCGTATAAGGTCAAAAACTACATACTCAGATCTTCACCAAACTTTGCAGGGATACATTGGATGTCAAGACACGTGGAAAAAACGTACAAAACAAGAGATTGGAGACATCAAGATTTTGAACGAATTTTTTAAGAATTTTCAAATTTTCAGATAGGAGGTTCCATATAAGGTCAAAAACTACATACTCAGATCTTCACCAAACTTTGCAGGGATACATTGGATGTCAAGACACGTGGAAAAAACGTACAAAACAAGAGATTAAAGACATCAAGATTTTGGACGAATTTTTTAAGAATTTTCAAATTTTCAGATAGGAGGTTCCAGATAAGGTCAAAAACGACATACTCAGATCTTCACCAAACTTTGCAGGGATACATTGGATGTCAAGACACGTGAAAAAAACATACAAGACATAGGATTGGGGACATCAAGATTTTGGTCGAATTTTTTAAGAATTTTCAAATTTTCAGATAGGAGGTTCCATATAAGGTCAAAAACTGCATACTCAGATCTTCACCAAACTATGCAGGGATACATTGGATGTCAAGACACGTGGAAAAAACGTACAAAACAAGAGATTGGAGACATCAAGATTTTGGAAGAATTTTTGAAGAATTTTCAAATTTTCAGATAGGAGGTTCCAGATAAGGTCAAAAACTACATACTCAGATCTTCACCAAACTTTGCAGGGATACATTGGATTGTCAAGACACGTGGGGAAAACATACAAACCAAGAGATTGGAGACATCAAGATTTTGGACGAATTTTTTAAGAATTTTCAAATTTTCATATAGGAGGTTCCATTTAAGGTCAAAAACTACATACTCAGATCTTCACCAAACTTTGCAGGGATACATTGGATGTCAAGACACGTGGAAAAAACGTACAAAACAAAAGATTGGAGACATCAAGATTTTGGACGAATTTTTTAAGAATTTTCAAATTTTCAGATAGGAGGTTCCATATAAGGTCAAAAACTACATACTCAGATCTACACCAAACATTGCAGGGATACATTGGAGGTCAAGACACGTGGAAAAAACGTACAAAACAAGAGATTGGAGACATCAAGATTTTGGACGAATTTTTTAAAAATTTTCAAATTTTCAGATAGGAGGTTCCAGATAAGGTCTAAAACTACATACTCAGATCTTCACCAAACTTTGCAGGGATACATTGGATGTCAAGACACGTGGAAAAAACATACAAAACATAGGATTGGGGATATCAAGATTTTGGTCAAATTTTTTAAGAATTTTCAAATTTTCAGATAGGAGGTTCCATATAAGGTCAAAAACTACATACTCAGATTTTCACCAAACGTTGCAGGGATACTTTGCATGTCAAGACACGTGGAAAAAACGTACAAAACAAGAGATTGGAGACATCAAGATTTTCGACAAATTTTTTAAGAATTTTCAAATTTTCAGATGGGAGGTTCCAGATAAGGTCAAAAACGACATACTCAGATCTTCACCAAACTTTGCATGGATACATTGGATGTCAAGACACGTGGAAAAAACGTACAAAACAAGAAATTAGAGATATCAAGATTTTGGACGAATTTTTTAAGAATTTTCAAATTTTCAGAAAGGAGGTTCCGTATAAGGTCAAAAACTACATACTCAGATCTTCACCAAACTTTGCAGGGATACATTGGATGTCAAGACACGTGGAAAAAACGTATAAAACAAGAGATTGGGTTCATCAAGATTTTGGACGGATTTTTTAGGAATTTTCGAATTTTCAGATGGGAGGTTCCAGATAAGGTCAAAAACTACATACTCAGATCTTCACCAAACTTTGCAGGGATACATTGGATGTCAAGACACGTGGAAAAAACGAACAAAACAAGAGATTGGAGACATCAAGATTTTGGACGAATTTTAGAAGAATTTTCAAATTTTCAGATAGGAGGTTCCAGATAAGGTCAAAAACTACATACTCAGATCTTCACCAAACGTTGCAGGGATACTTTGCATGTCAAGACACGTGGAAAAAACGTACAAAACAAGACATTGGAGACATCAAGATTTTCGACGAATTTTTTAAGAATTTTCAAATTTTCAGATGGGAGGTTCCAGATAAGATCAAAAACGACATACTCAGATCTTCACCAAACTTTGCATGGATACATTGGATGTCAAGACACGTGGGAAAAACGTACAAAACAAGAAATTGGAGACATCAAGATTTTGGACGAATTTTTTAAGAATTTTCAAATTTTCAGAAAGGAGGTTCCGTATAAGGTCAAAAACTACATACTCAGATCTTCACCAAACTTTGCAGGGATACATTGGATGTCAAGACACGTGGAAAAAACGTACAAAACAAGAGATTGGAGACATCAAGATTTTGAACGAATTTTTTAAGAATTTTCAAATTTTCAGATAGGAGGTTCCATATAAGGTCAAAAACTACATACTCAGATCTTCACCAAACTTTGCAGGGATACATTGGATGTCAAGACACGTGGAAAAAACGTACAAAACAAGAGATTAAAGACATCAAGATTTTGGACGAATTTTTTAAGAATTTTCAAATTTTCAGATAGGAGGTTCCAGATAAGGTCAAAAACGACATACTCAGATCTTCACCAAACTTTGCAGGGATACATTGGATGTCAAGACACGTGAAAAAAACATACAAGACATAGGATTGGGGACATCAAGATTTTGGTCGAATTTTTTAAGAATTTTCAAATTTTCAGATAGGAGGTTCCATATAAGGTCAAAAACTGCATACTCAGATCTTCACCAAACTATGCAGGGATACATTGGATGTCAAGACACGTGGAAAAAACGTACAAAACAAGAGATTGGAGACATCAAGATTTTGGAAGAATTTTTGAAGAATTTTCAAATTTTCAGATAGGAGGTTCCAGATAAGGTCAAAAACTACATACTCAGATCTTCACCAAACTTTGCAGGGATACATTGGATTGTCAAGACACGTGGGGAAAACATACAAACCAAGAGATTGGAGACATCAAGATTTTGGACGAATTTTTTAAGAATTTTCAAATTTTCATATAGGAGGTTCCATTTAAGGTCAAAAACTACATACTCAGATCTTCACCAAACTTTGCAGGGATACATTGGATGTCAAGACACGTGGAAAAAACGTACAAAACAAAAGATTGGAGACATCAAGATTTTGGACGAATTTTTTAAGAATTTTCAAATTTTCAGATAGGAGGTTCCATATAAGGTCAAAAACTACATACTCAGATCTACACCAAACATTGCAGGGATACATTGGAGGTCAAGACACGTGGAAAAAACGTACAAAACAAGAGATTGGAGACATCAAGATTTTGGACGAACTTTTTAAAAATTTTCAAATTTTCAGATAGGAGGTTCCAGATAAGGTCTAAAACTACATACTCAGATCTTCACCAAACTTTGCAGGGATACATTGGATGTCAAGACACGTGGAAAAAACATACAAAACATAGGATTGGGGATATCAAGATTTTGGTCAAATTTTTTAAGAATTTTCAAATTTTCAGATAGGAGGTTCCATATAAGGTCAAAAACTACATACTCAGATTTTCACCAAACGTTGCAGGGATACTTTGCATGTCAAGACACGTGGAAAAAACGTACAAAACAAGAGATTGGAGACATCAAGATTTTCGACAAATTTTTTAAGAATTTTCAAATTTTCAGATGGGAGGTTCCAGATAAGGTCAAAAACGACATACTCAGATCTTCACCAAACTTTGCATGGATACATTGGATGTCAAGACACGTGGAAAAAATGTACAAAACAAGAAATTAGAGATATCAAGATTTTGGACGAATTTTTTAAGAATTTTCAAATTTTCAGAAAGGAGGTTCCGTATAAGGTCAAAAACTACATACTCAGATCTTCACCAAACTTTGCAGGGATACATTGGATGTCAAGACACGTGGAAAAAACGTATAAAACAAGAGATTGGGTTCATCAAGATTTTGGACGGATTTTTTAGGAATTTTCGAATTTTCAGATGGGAGGTTCCAGATAAGGTCAAAAACTACATACTCAGATCTTCACCAAACTTTGCAGGGATACATTGGATGTCAAGACACGTGGAAAAAACATACAAAACATAGAATTGAGGACATCAAGATTTTTGGTCGAATTTTTTAAGAATTTTCAAATTTTCAGATAGGAGGTTCCAGATAAGGTCAAAAACTACATACTCAGATCTTCACCAAACGTTGCAGGGATACTATGCATGTCAAGACACGTGGAAAAAACGTACAAAACAAGACATTGGAGACATCAAGATTTTCGACGAATTTTTTAAGAATTTTCAAATTTTCAGATAGGAGGTTCCAGATAAGGTCAAAAACGACATACTCAGATCTTCACCAAACTTTGCAGGGATACATTGGATGTCAAGACACGTGAAAAAAACATACAAGACATAGGATTGGGGACATCAAGATTTTGGTCGAATTTTTTAAGAATTTTCAAATTTTCAGATAGGAGGTTCCATATAAGTTCAAAAACTGCATACTCAGATCTTCACCAAACTATGCAGGGATACATTGGATGTCAAGACACGTGGAAAAAACGTACAAAACAAGAGATTGGAGACATCAAGATTTTGGAAGAATTTTTTAAGAATTTTCAAATTTTCAGATAGGAGGTTCCAGATAAGGTCAAAAACTACATACTCAGATCTTCACCAAACTTTGCAGGGATACATTGGATTGTCAAGACACGTGGGGAAAACATACAAACCAAGAGATTGGAGACATCAAGATTTTGGACGAATTTTTTAAGAATTTTCAAATTTTCAGATAGGAGTTTCCATTTAAGGTCAAAAACTACATACTCAGATCTTCACCAAACTTTGCAGGGATACATTGGATGTCAAGACACGTGGAAAAAACGTACAAAACAAAAGATTGGAGACATCAAGATTTTGGACGAATTTTTTAAGAATTTTCAAATTTTCAGATAGGAGGTTCCATATAAGGTCAAAAACTACATACTCAGATCTACACCAAACATTGCAGGGATACATTGGAGGTCAAGACACGTGGAAAAAACGTACAAAACAAGAGATTGGAGACATCAAGATTTTGGACGAATTTTTTAAAAATTTTCAAATTTTCAGATAGGAGGTTCCAGATAAGGTCTAAAACTACATACTCAGATCTTCACCAAACTTTGCAGGGATACATTGGATGTCAAGACACGTGGAAAAAACATACAAAACATAGGATTGGGGATATCAAGATTTTGGTCAAATTTTTTAAGAATTTTCAAATTTTCAGATAGGAGGTTCCATATAAGGTCAAAAACTACATACTCAGATTTTCACCAAACGTTGCAGGGATACTTTGCATGTCAAGACACGTGGAAAAAACGTACAAAACAAGAGATTGGAGACATCAAGATTTTCGACAAATTTTTTAAGAATTTTCAAATTTTCAGATGGGAGGTTCCAGATAAGGTCAAAAACGACATACTCAGATCTTCACCAAACTTTGCATGGATACATTGGATGTCAAGACACGTGGAAAAAACGTACAAAACAAGAAATTAGAGATATCAAGATTTTGGACGAATTTTTTAAGAATTTTCAAATTTTCAGAAAGGAGGTTCCGTATAAGGTCAAAAACTACATACTCAGATCTTCACCAAACTTTGCAGGGATACATTGGATGTCAAGACACGTGGAAAAAACGTATAAAACAAGAGATTGGGTTCATCAAGATTTTGGACGGATTTTTTAGGAATTTTCGAATTTTCAGATGGGAGGTTCCAGATAAGGTCAAAAACTACATACTCAGATCTTCACCAAACTTTGCAGGGATACATTGGATGTCAAGACACGTGGAAAAAACGAACAAAACAAGAGATTGGAGACATCAAGATTTTGGACGAATTTTTGAAGAATTTTCAAATTTTCAGATAGGAGGTTCCAGATAAGGTCAAAAACTACATACTCAGATCTTCACCAAACGTTGCAGGGATACTTTGCATGTCAAGACACGTGGAAAAAACGTACAAAACAAGACATTGGAGACATCAAGATTTTCGACGAATTTTTTAAGAATTTCCAAATTTTCAGATGGGAGGTTCCAGATAAGATCAAAAACGACATACTCAGATCTTCACCAAACTTTGCATGGATACATTGGATGTCAAGACACGTGGGAAAAACGTACAAAACAAGAAATTGGAGACATCAAGATTTTGGACGAATTTTTTAAGAATTTTCAAATTTTCAGAAAGGAGGTTCCGTATAAGGTCAAAAACTACATACTCAGATCTTCACCAAACTTTGCAGGGATACATTGGATGTCAAGACACGTGGAAAAAACGTACAAAACAAGAGATTGGAGACATCAAGATTTTGAACGAATTTTTTAAGAATTTTCAAATTTTCAGATAGGAGGTTCCATATAAGGTCAAAAACTACATACTCAGATCTTCACCAAACTTTGCAGGGATACATTGGATGTCAAGACACGTGGAAAAAACGTACAAAACAAGAGATTAAAGACATCAAGATTTTGGACGAATTTTTTAAGAATTTTCAAATTTTCAGATAGGAGGTTCCAGATAAGGTCAAAAACGACATACTCAGATCTTCACCAAACTTTGCAGGGATACATTGGATGTCAAGACACGTGAAAAAAACATACAAGACATAGGATTGGGGACATCAAGATTTTGGTCGAATTTTTTAAGAATTTTCAAATTTTCAGATAGGAGGTTCCATATAAGGTCAAAAACTGCATACTCAGATCTTCACCAAACTATGCAGGGATACATTGGATGTCAAGACACGTGGAAAAAACGTACAAAACAAGAGATTGGAGACATCAAGATTTTGGAAGAATTTTTGAAGAATTTTCAAATTTTCAGATAGGAGGTTCCAGATAAGGTCAAAAACTACATACTCAGATCTTCACCAAACTTTGCAGGGATACATTGGATTGTCAAGACACGTGGGGAAAACATACAAACCAAGAGATTGGAGACATCAAGATTTTGGACGA
Source organism: Lepisma saccharinum (assembly GCF_977018435.1). Taxonomy (NCBI): domain Eukaryota; kingdom Metazoa; phylum Arthropoda; class Insecta; order Zygentoma; family Lepismatidae; genus Lepisma; species Lepisma saccharinum. The sequence goes on from NW_028142909.1 coordinate 799,913, forward strand.
ATTTTTTAAGAATTTTCAAATTTTCATATAGGAGGTTCCATTTAAGGTCAAAAACTACATACTCAGATCTTCACCAAACTTTGCAGGGATACATTGGATGTCAAGACACGTGGAAAAAACGTACAAAACAAAAGATTGGAGACATCAAGATTTTAACGAATTTTTTAAGAATTTTCAAATTTTCAGATAGGAGGTTCCATATAAGGTCAAAAACTACATACTCAGATCTACACCAAACATTGCAGGGATACATTGGAGGTCAAGACACGTGGAAAAAACGTACAAAACAAGAGATTGGAGACATCAAGATTTTGGACGAATTTTTTAAAAATTTTCAAATTTTCAGATAGGAGGTTCCAGATAAGGTCTAAAACTACATACTCAGATCTTCACCAAACTTTGCAGGGATACATTGGATGTCAAGACACGTGGAAAAAACATACAAAACATAGGATTGGGGATATCAAGATTTTGGTCAAATTTTTTAAGAATTTTCAAATTTTCAGATAGGAGGTTCCATATAAGGTCAAAAACTACATACTCAGATTTTCACCAAACGTTGCAGGGATACTTTGCATGTCAAGACACGTGGAAAAAACGTACAAAACAAGAGATTGGAGACATCAAGATTTTCGACAAATTTTTTAAGAATTTTCAAATTTTCAGATGGGAGGTTCCAGATAAGGTCAAAAACGACATACTCAGATCTTCACCAAACTTTGCATGGATACATTGGATGTCAAGACACGTGGAAAAAATGTACAAAACAAGAAATTAGAGATATCAAGATTTTGGACGAATTTTTTAAGAATTTTCAAATTTTCAGAAAGGAGGTTCCGTATAAGGTCAAAAACTACATACTCAGATCTTCACCAAACTTTGCAGGGATACATTGGATGTCAAGACACGTGGAAAAAACGTATAAAACAAGAGATTGGGTTCATCAAGATTTTGGACGGATTTTTTAGGAATTTTCGAATTTTCAGATGGGAGGTTCCAGATAAGGTCAAAAACTACATACTCAGATCTTCACCAAACTTTGCAGGGATACATTGGATGTCAAGACACGTGGAAAAAACGAACAAAACAAGAGATTGGAGACATCAAGATTTTGGACGAATTTTTGAAGAATTTTCAAATTTTCAGATAGGAGGTTCCAGATAAGGTCAAAAACTACATACTCAGATCTTCACCAAACGTTGCAGGGATACTTTGCATGTCAAGACACGTGGAAAAAACGTACAAAACAAGACATTGGAGACATCAAGATTTTCGACGAATTTTTTAAGAATTTTCAAATTTTCAGATGGGAGGTTCCAGATAAGGTCAAAAACGACATACTCAGATCTTCACCAAACTTTGCATGGATACATTGGATGTCAAGACACGTGGGAAAAACGTACAAAACAAGAAATTGGAGACATCAAGATTTTGGACGAATTTTTTAAGAATTTTCAAATTTTCAGAAAGGAGGTTCCGTATAAGGTCAAAAACTACATACTCAGATCTTCACCAAACTTAGCAGGGATACATTGGATGTCAAGACACGTGGAAAAAACGTAGAAAACAAGAGATTGGAGACATCAAGATTTTGAACGAATTTTTTAAGAATTTTCAAATTTTCAGATAGGAGGTTCCATATAAGGTCAAAAACTACATACTCAGATCTTCACCAAACTTTGCAGGGATACATTGGATGTCAAGACACGTGGAAAAAACGTACAAAACAAGAGATTGGAGACATCAAGATTTTGGACGAATTTTTTAAGAATTTTTCAAATTTTCAGAAAGGATGTTCCAGATAAGGTCAAAAACGACATACTCAGATCTTCACCAAACTTTGCAGGGATTCATTGGATGTCAAGACACGTGGAAAAAACATACAAAACATAGGATTGGGGACATCAAGATTTTGGTCAAAATTTTTTAAGAATTTTCAAATTTTCAGATAGGAGGTTCCATATAAGGTCAAAAACTACATACTCAGATCTTCACCAAACATTGCAGGGATACATTGGATGTCAAGACACGTGGAAAAACGTACAAAACAAGAGATTGGAGACATCAAGATTTCGGACGAATTTTTTAAGAATTTTCAAATTTTCAGATGGGAGGTTCCAGATAAGGTCAAAAACGACATACTCAGATCTTCACCAAACTTTGCATGGATACATTGGATGTCAAGACACGTGGAAAAAACATACAAAACATAGAATTGGGGTCATCAAGTTTTTGGTCGAATTTTTTAAGAATTTTCAAATTTTCAGATAGGAGGTTCCAGATAAGGTCAAAAACTACATACTCAGATCTTCACCAAACGTTGCAGGGATACTTTGCATGTCAAGACACGTGGAAAAAACGTACAAAACAAGACATTGGAGACATCAAGATTTTCGACGAATTTTTTAAGAATTTTCAAATTTTCAGATGGGAGGTTCCAGATAAGGTCAAAAACGACATACTCAGATCTTCACCAAACTTTGCATGGATACATTGGATGTCAAGACACGTGGAAAAAACATACAAAACATAGGATTGGGGACATCAAGATTTTGGTCGAATTTTTTAAGAATTTTCAAATTTTCAGATAGGAGGTTCCATATAAGGTCAAAAACTACATACTCAGATCTTCACCAAACTTTGCAGGGATACATTGGATGTCAAGACACGTGGAAAAAACGTACAAAACAAGAGATTGGAGACATCAAGATTTTGGACGAATTTTTTAAGAATTTTCAAATTTTCAGATAGGAGGTTCCAGATAAGGTCAAAAACGACATACTCAGATCTTCACCAAACTTTGCAGGGATACATTGGATGTCAAGACACGTGAAAAAAACATACAAGACATAGGATTGGGGACATCAAGATTTTGGTCGAATTTTTTAAGAATTTTCAAATTTTCAGATAGGAGGTTCCATATAAGGTCAAAAACTGCATACTCAGATCTTCACCAAACTATGCAGGGATACATTGGATGTCAAGACACGTGGAAAAAACGTACAAAACAAGAGATTGGAGACATCAAGATTTTGGAAGAATTTTTTAAGAATTTTCAAATTTTCAGATAGGAGGTTCCAGATAAGGTCAAAAACTACATACTCAGATCTTCACCAAACTTTGCAGGGACACATTGGATGTCAAGACACGTGGAAAAAACGTACAAAACAAGAGATTGGAGACATCAAGATTTTGGACGAATTTTTGAGGAATTTTCAAATTTTCAGAAAAGAGGTTCCAGATAAGGTCAAAAACTACATACTCAGATCTTCACCAAACTTTGCAGGGATACATTGGATGTCAAGACACGTGGGGAAAACATACAAACCAAGAGATTGGAGACATCAAGATTTTGGACGAATTTTTTAAGAATTTTCAAATTTTCAGATAGGAGGTTCCATTTAAGGTCAAAAACTACATACTCAGATCTTCACCAAACTTTGCAGGGATACATTGGATGTCAAGACACGTGGAAAAAACGTACAAAACAAAAGATTGGAGACATCAAGATTTTGGACGAATTTTTTAAGAATTTTCAAATTTTCAGATAGGAGGTTCCATATAAGGTCATAAACTACATACTCAGATCTACACCAAACATTGCAGGGATACATTGGAGGTCAAGACACGTGGAAAAAACGTACAAAACAAGAGATTGGAGACATCAAGATTTTGGACGAATTTTTTAAAAATTTTCAAATTTTCAGATAGGAGGTTCCAGATAAGGTCTAAAACTACATACTCAGATCTTCACCAAACTTTGCAGGGATACATTGGATGTCAAGACACGTGGAAAAAACGAACAAAACAAGAGATTGGAGACATCAAGATTTTGGACGAATTTTTGAAGAATTTTCAAATTTTCAGATAGGAGGTTCCAGATAAGGTCAAAAACTACATACTCAGATCTTCACCAAACGTTGCAGGGATACTTTGCATGTCAAGACACGTGGAAAAAACGTACAAAACAAGAGATTGGAGACATCAAGATTTTCGACGAATTTTTTAAGAATTTTCAAATTTTCAGATGGGAGGTTCCAGATAAGGTCAAAAACGACATACTCAGATCTTCACCAAACTTTGCATGGATACATTGGATGTCAAGACACGTGGGAAAAACGTACAAAACAAGAAATTGGAGACATCAAGATTTTGGACGAATTTTTTAAGAATTTTCAAATTTTCAGAAAGGAGGTTCCGTATAAGGTCAAAAACTACATACTCAGATCTTCACCAAACTTTGCAGGGATACATTGGATGTCAAGACACGTGGAAAAAACGTACAAAACAAGAGATTGGAGACATCAAGATTTTGAACGAATTTTTTAAGAATTTTCAAATTTTCAGATAGGAGGTTCCATATAAGGTCAATAAACTACATACTCAGATCTTCACCAAACATTGCAGGGATACATTGGATGTCAAGACACGTTGAAAAAATGTACAAAACAAGAGATTGGAGACATCAAGATTTTCGACGGATTTTTTAAGAATTTTTAAATTTTCAGATGGGAGGTTCCAGATAAGGTCAAAAACGACATACTCAGATCTTCACCAAACTTTGCATGGATACATTGGATGTCAAGACACGTGGAAAAAACATACAAAACATTGGATTGGGGACATCAAGATTTTGGTCGAATTTTTTAAGAATTTTCAAATTTTCAGATAGGAGGTTCCAGATAAGGTCAAAAACTACATACTCAGATCTTCACCAAACGTTGCAGGGATACTATGCATGTCAAGACACGTGGAAAAAACGTACAAAACAAGACATTGGAGACATCAAGATTTTCGACGAATTTTTTAAGAATTTTCAAATTTTCAGATAGGAGGTTCCAGATAAGGTCAAAAACTACATACTCAGATCTTCACCAAACGTTGCAGGGATACTTTGCATGTCAAGACACGTGGAAAAAACGTACAAAACAAGACATTTAAGACATCAAGATTTTCGACGAATTTTTTAAGAATTTTCAAATTTTCAGATGGGAGGTTCCAGATAAGGTCAAAAACGACATACTCAGATCTTCACCAAACTTTGCATGGATACATTGGATGTCAAGACACGTGGGAAAAACGTACAAAACAAGAAATTGGAGACATCAAGATTTTGGACGAATTTTTTAAGAATTTTCAAATTTTCAGAAAGGAGGTTCCGTATAAGGTCAAAAACTACATACTCAGATCTTCACCAAACTTTGCAGGGATACATTGGATGTCAAGACACGTGGAAAAAACGTACAAAACAAGAGATTGGAGACATCAAGATTTTGAACGAATTTTTTAAGAATTTTCAAATTTTCAGATAGGAGGTTCCATATAAGGTCAATAAACTACATACTCAGATCTTCACCAAACTTAGCAGGGATACATTGGATGTTAAGACACGTGGAAAAAACATACAAGACATAGGATTGGGGACATCAAGATTTGGTCAAATTTTTTAAGAATTTTCAAATTTTCAGATTGGAGGTTCCATATAAGGTCAAAAACTACATCCTCAGATCTTCACCAAACATTGCAGGGATACATTGTATGTCAAGACACGTGGAAAAAATGTACAAAACAAGAGATTGGAGACATCAAGATTTTCGACGGATTTTTTAAGAATTTTTAAATTTTCAGATGGGAGGTTCCAGATAAGGTCAAAAACGACATACTCAGATCTTCACCAAACTTTGCATGGATACATTGGATGTCAAGACACGTGGAAAAAACATACAAAACATTGGATTGGGGACATCAAGATTTTGGTCGAATTTTTTAAGAATTTTCAAATTTTCAGGTAGGAGGTTCCAGATAAGGTCAAAAACTACATACTCAGATCTTCACCAAACGTTGCAGGGATACTATGCATGTCAAGACACGTGGAAAAAACGTACAAAACAAGACATTGGAGACATCAAGATTTTCGACGAATTTTTTAAGAATTTTCAAATTTTCAGATAGGAGGTTCCAGATAAGGTCAAAAACGACATACTCAGATCTTCACCAAACTTTGCAGGGATACATTGGATGTCAAGACACGTGAAAAAAACATACAAGACATAGGATTGGGGACATCAAGATTTTGGTCGAATTTTTTAAGAATTTTCAAATTTTCAGATAGGAGGTTCCATATAAGTTCAAAAACTGCATACTCAGATCTTCACCAAACTATGCAGGGATACATTGGATGTCAAGACACGTGGAAAAAACGTACAAAACAAGAGATTGGAGACATCAAGATTTTGGAAGAATTTTTTAAGAATTTTCAAATTTTCAGATAGGAGGTTCCAGATAAGGTCAAAAACTACATACTCAGATCTTCACCAAACTTTGCAGGGATACATTGGATTGTCAAGACACGTGGGGAAAACATACAAACCAAGAGATTGGAGACATCAAGATTTTGGACGAATTTTTTAAGAATTTTCAAATTTTCAGATAGGAGGTTCCATTTAAGGTCAAAAACTACATACTCAGATCTTCACCAAACTTTGCAGGGATACATTGGATGTCAAGACACGTGGAAAAAACGTACAAAACAAAAGATTGGAGACATCAAGATTTTGGACGAATTTTTTAAGAATTTTCAAATTTTCAGATAGGAGGTTCCATATAAGGTCAAAAACTACATACTCAGATCTACACCAAACATTGCAGGGATACATTGGAGGTCAAGACACGTGGAAAAAACGTACAAAACAAGAGATTGGAGACATCAAGATTTTGGACGAATTTTTTAAAAATTTTCAAATTTTCAGATAGGAGGTTCCAGATAAGGTCTAAAACTACATACTCAGATCTTCACCAAACTTTGCAGGGATACATTGGATGTCAAGACACGTGGAAAAAACATACAAAACATAGGATTGGGGATATCAAGATTTTGGTCAAATTTTTTAAGAATTTTCAAATTTTCAGATAGGAGGTTCCATATAAGGTCAAAAACTACATACTCAGATTTTCACCAAACGTTGCAGGGATACTTTGCATGTCAAGACACGTGGAAAAAACGTACAAAACAAGAGATTGGAGACATCAAGATTTTCGACAAATTTTTTAAGAATTTTCAAATTTTCAGATGGGAGGTTCCAGATAAGGTCAAAAACGACATACTCAGATCTTCACCAAACTTTGCATGGATACATTGGATGTCAAGACACGTGGAAAAAACGTACAAAACAAGAAATTAGAGATATCAAGATTTTGGACGAATTTTTTAAGAATTTTCAAATTTTCAGAAAGGAGGTTCCGTATAAGGTCAAAAACTACATACTCAGATCCTCACCAAACTTTGCAGGGATACATTGGATGTCAAGACACGTGGAAAAAACGTATAAAACAAGAGATTGGGTTCATCAAGATTTTGGACGGATTTTTTAGGAATTTTCGAATTTTCAGATGGGAGGTTCCAGATAAGGTCAAAAACTACATACTCAGATCTTCACCAAACTTTGCAGGGATACATTGGATGTCAAGACACGTGGAAAAAACGAACAAAACAAGAGATTGGAGACATCAAGATTTTGGACGAATTTTTGAAGAATTTTCAAATTTTCAGATAGGAGGTTCCAGATAAGGTCAAAAACTACATACTCAGATCTTCACCAAACGTTGCAGGGATACTTTGCATGTCAAGACACGTGGAAAAAACGTACAAAACAAGACATTGGAGACATCAAGATTTTCGACGAATTTTTTAAGAATTTTCAAATTTTCAGATGGGAGGTTCCAGATAAGGTCAAAAACGACATACTCAGATCTTCACCAAACTTTGCATGGATACATTGGATGTCAAGACACGTGGGAAAAACGTACAAAACAAGAAATTGGAGACATCAAGATTTTGGACGAATTTTTTAAGAATTTTCAAATTTTCAGAAAGGAGGTTCCGTATAAGGTCAAAAACTACATACTCAGATCTTCACCAAACTTTGCAGGGATACATTGGATGTCAAGACACGTGGAAAAAACGTACAAAACAAGAGATTGGAGACATCAAGATTTTGAACGAATTTTTTAAGAATTTTCAAATTTTCAGATAGGAGGTTCCATATAAGGTCAAAAACTACATACTCAGATCTTCACCAAACTTTGCAGGGATACATTGGATGTCAAGACACGTGGAAAAAACGTACAAAACAAGAGATTGGAGACATCAAGATTTTGGACGAATTTTTTAAGAATTTTCAAATTTTCAGATAGGAGGTTCCAGATAAGGTCAAAAACGACATACTCAGATCTTCACCAAACTTTGCAGGGATACATTGGATGTCAAGACACGTGAAAAAAACATACAAGACATAGGATTGGGGACATCAAGATTTTGGTCGAATTTTTTAAGAATTTTCAAATTTTCAGATAGGAGGTTCCATATAAGGTCAAAAACTGCATACTCAGATCTTCACCAAACTATGCAGGGATACATTGGATGTCAAGACACGTGGAAAAAACGTACAAAACAAGAGATTGGAGACATCAAGATTTTGGAAGAATTTTTTAAGAATTTTCAAATTTTCAGATAGGAGGTTCCAGATAAGGTCAAAAACTACATACTCAGATCTTCACCAAACTTTGCAGGGATACATTGGATTGTCAAGACACGTGGGGAAAACATACAAACCAAGAGATTGGAGACATCAAGATTTTGGACGAATTTTTTAAGAATTTTCAAATTTTCAGATAGGAGGTTCCATTTAAGGTCAAAAACTACATACTCAGATCTTCACCAAACTTTGCAGGGATACATTGGATGTCAAGACACGTGGAAAAAACGTACAAAACAAAAGATTGGAGACATCAAGATTTTGGACGAATTTTTTAAGAATTTTCAAATTTTCAGATAGGAGGTTCCATATAAGGTCAAAAACTACATACTCAGATCTACACCAAACATTGCAGGGATACATTGGAGGTCAAGACACGTGGAAAAAACGTACAAAACAAGAGATTGGAGACATCAAGATTTTGGACGAATTTTTTAAAAATTTTCAAATTTTCAGATAGGAGGTTCCAGATAAGGTCTAAAACTACATACTCAGATCTTCACCAAACTTTGCAGGGATACATTGGATGTCAAGACACGTGGAAAAAACATACAAAACATAGGATTGGGGATATCAAGATTTTGGTCAAATTTTTTAAGAATTTTCAAATTTTCAGATAGGAGGTTCCATATAAGGTCAAAAACTACATACTCAGATTTTCACCAAACGTTGCAGGGATACTTTGCATGTCAAGACACGTGGAAAAAACGTACAAAACAAGAGATTGGAGACATCAAGATTTTCGACAAATTTTTTAAGAATTTTCAAATTTTCAGATGGGAGGTTCCAGATAAGGTCAAAAACGACATACTCAGATCTTCACCAAACTTTGCATGGATACATTGGATGTCAAGACACGTGGAAAAAATGTACAAAACAAGAAATTAGAGATATCAAGATTTTGGACGAATTTTTTAAGAATTTTCAAATTTTCAGAAAGGAGGTTCCGTATAAGGTCAAAAACTACATACTCAGATCTTCACCAAACTTTGCAGGGATACATTGGATGTCAAGACACGTGGAAAAAACGTATAAAACAAGAGATTGGGTTCATCAAGATTTTGGACGGATTTTTTAGGAATTTTCGAATTTTCAGATGGGAGGTTCCAGATAAGGTCAAAAACTACATACTCAGATCTTCACCAAACTTTGCAGGGATACATTGGATGTCAAGACACGTGGAAAAAGCGAACAAAACAAGAGATTGGAGACATCAAGATTTTGGACGAATTTTTGAAGAATTTTCAAATTTTCAGATAGGAGGTTCCAGATAAGGTCAAAAACTACATACTCAGATCTTCACCAAACGTTGCAGGGATACTTTGCATGTCAAGGCACGTGGAAAAAACGTACAAAACAAGACATTGGAGACATCAAGATTTTCGACGAATTTTTTAAGAATTTTCAAATTTTCAGATGGGAGGTTCCAGATAAGGTCAAAAACGACATACTCAGATCTTCACCAAACTTTGCATGGATACATTGGATGTCAAGACACGTGGGAAAAACGTACAAAACAAGAAATTGGAGACATCAAGATTTTGGACGAATTTTTTAAGAATTTTCAAATTTTCAGAAAGGAGGTTCCGTATAAGGTCAAAAACTACATACTCAGATCTTCACCAAACTTAGCAGGGATACATTGGATGTCAAGACACGTGGAAAAAACGTACAAAACAAGAGATTGGAGACATCAAGATTTTGAACGAATTTTTTAAGAATTTTCAAATTTTCAGATAGGAGGTTCCATATAAGGTCAAAAACTACATACTCAGATCTTCACCAAACTTTGCAGGGATACATTGGATGTCAAGACACGTGGAAAAAACGTACAAAACAAGAGATTGGAGACATCAAGATTTTGGACGAATTTTTTAAGAATTTTCAAATTTTCAGAAAGGATGTTCCAGATAAGGTCAAAAACGACATACTCAGATCTTCACCAAACTTTGCAGGGATACATTGGATGTCAAGACACGTGGAAAAAACATACAAAACATAGGATTGGGGACATCAAGATTTTGGTCAAATTTTTTAAGGATTTTCAAATTTTCAGATAGGAGGTTCCATATAAGGTCAAAAACTACATACTCAGATCTTCACCAAACATTGCAGGGATACATTGGATGTCAAGACACGTGGAAAAACGTACAAAACAAGAGATTGGAGACATCAAGATTTCGGACGAATTTTTTAAGAATTTTCAAATTTTCAGATGGGAGGTTCCAGATAAGGTCAAAAACGACATACTCAGATCTTCACCAAACTTTGCATGGATACATTGGATGTCAAGACACGTGGAAAAAACATACAAAACATAGAATTGGGGACATCAAGTTTTTGGTCGAATTTTTTAAGAATTTTCAAATTTTCAGATAGGAGGTTCCAGATAAGGTCAAAAACTACATACTCAGATCTTCACCAAACGTTGCAGGGATACTTTGCATGTCAAGACACGTGGAAAAAACGTACAAAACAAGACATTGGAGACATCAAGATTTTCGACGAATTTTTTAAGAATTTTCAAATTTTCAGATGGGAGGTTCCAGATAAGGTCAAAAACGACATACTCAGATCTTCACCAAACTTTGCATGGATACATTGGATGTCAAGACACGTGGAAAAAACATACAAAACATAGGATTGGGGACATCAAGATTTTGGTCGAATTTTTTAAGAATTTTCAAATTTTCAGATAGGAGGTTCCATATAAGGTCAAAAACTACATACTCAGATCTTCACCAAACTTTGCAGGGATACATTGGATGTCAAGACACGTGGAAAAAACGTACAAAACAAGAGATTGGAGACATCAAGATTTTGGACGAATTTTTTAAGAATTTTCAAATTTTCAGATAGGAGGTTCCAGATAAAGTCAAAAACGACATACTCAGATCTTCACCAAACTTTGCAGGGATACATTGGATGTCAAGACACGTGAAAAAAACATACAAAACATAGGATTGGGGACATCAAGATTTTGGTCGAATTTTTTAAGAATTTTCAAATTTTCAGATAGGAGGTTCCATATAAGGTCAAAAACTGCATACTCAGATCTTCACCAAACTATGCAGGGATACATTGGATGTCAAGACACGTGGAAAAAACGTACAAAACAAGAGATTGGAGACATCAAGATTTTGGAAGAATTTTTTAAGAATTTTCAAATTTTCAGATAGGAGGTTCCAGATAAGGTCAAAAACTACATACTCAGATCTTCACCAAACTTTGCAGGGACACATTGGATGTCAAGACACGTGGAAAAAACGTACAAAACAAGAGATTGGAGACATCAAGATTTTGGACGAATTTTTGAGGAATTTTCAAATTTTCAGAAAAGAGGTTCCAGATAAGGTCAAAAACTACATACTCAGATCTTCACCAAACTTTGCAGGGATACATTGGATGTCAAGACACGTGGGGAAAACATACAAACCAAGAGATTGGAGACATCAAGATTTTGGACGAATTTTTTAAGAATTTTCAAATTTTCAGATAGGAGGTTCCATTTAAGGTCAAAAACTACATACTCAGATCTTCACCAAACTTTGCAGGGATACATTGGATGTCAAGACACGTGGAAAAAACGTACAAAACAAAAGATTGGAGACATCAAGATTTTGGACGAATTTTTTAAGAATTTTCAAATTTTCAGATAGGAGGTTCCATATAAGGTCATAAACTACATACTCAGATCTACACCAAACATTGCAGGGATACATTGGAGGTCAAGACACGTGGAAAAAACGTACAAAACAAGAGATTGGAGACATCAAGATTTTGGACGAATTTTTTAAAAATTTTCAAATTTTCAGATAGGAGGTTCCAGATAAGGTCTAAAACTACATACTCAGATCTTCACCAAACTTTGCAGGGATACATTGGATGTCAAGACACGTGGAAAAAACGAACAAAACAAGAGATTGGAGACATCAAGATTTTGGACGAATTTTTGAAGAATTTTCAAATTTTCAGATAGGAGGTTCCAGATAAGGTCAAAAACTACATACTCAGATCTTCACCAAACGTTGCAGGGATACTTTGCATGTCAAGACACGTGGAAAAAACGTACAAAACAAGACATTGGAGACATCAAGATTTTCGACGAATTTTTTAAGAATTTTCAAATTTTCAGATGGGAGGTTCCAGATAAGGTCAAAAACGACATACTCAGATCTTCACCAAACTTTGCATGGATACATTGGATGTCAAGACACGTGGGAAAAACGTACAAAACAAGAAATTGGAGACATCAAGATTTTGGACGAATTTTTTAAGAATTTTCAAATTTTCAGAAAGGAGGTTCCGTATAAGGTCAAAAACTACATACTCAGATCTTCACCAAACTTTGCAGGGATACATTGGATGTCAAGACACGTGGAAAAAACGTACAAAACAAGAGATTGGAGACATCAAGATTTTGAACGAATTTTTTAAGAATTTTCAAATTTTCAGATAGGAGGTTCCATATAAGGTCAATAAACTACATACTCAGATCTTCACCAAACATTGCAGGGATACATTGGATGTCAAGACACGTTGAAAAAATGTACAAAACAAGAGATTGGAGACGTCAAGATTTTCGACGGATTTTTTAAGAATTTTCAAATTTTCAGATAGGAGGTTCCATATAAGGTCAAAAACTACATACTCAGATCTTCACCAAACTTAGCAGGGATACATTGGATGTCAAGACACGTGGAAAAAACATTGAAGACATAGGATTGGGGACATCAAGATTTGGTCAAATTTTTTAAGAATTTTCAAATTTTCAGATTGGAGGTTCCATATAAGGTCAAAAACTACATCCTCAGATCTTCACCAAACATTGCAGGGATACATTGTATGTCAAGACACGTGGAAAAAATGTACAAAACAAGAGATTGGAGACATCAAGATTTTCGACGGATTTTTTAAGAATTTTTAAATTTTCAGATGGGAGGTTCCAGATAAGGTCAAAAACGACATAGTCAGATCTTCACCAAACTTTGCATGGATACATTGGATGTCAAGACACGTGGAAAAAACATACAAAACATTGGATTGGGGACATCAAGATTTTGGTCGAATTTTTTAAGAATTTTCAAATTTTCAGATAGGAGGTTCCATATAAGGTCAAAAACTACATACTCAGATCTACACCAAACATTGCAGGGATACATTGGAGGTCAAGACACGTGGAAAAAACGTACAAAAAAAGAGATTGGAGACATCAAGATTTTGGACGAATTTTTTAAAAATTTTCAAATTTTCAGATAGGAGGTTCCAGATAAGGTCTAAAACTACATACTCAGATCTTCACCAAACTTTGCAGGGATACATTGGATGTCAAGACACGTGGAAAAAACATACAAAACATAGGATTGGGGATATCAAGATTTTGGTCAAATTTTTTAAGAATTTTCAAATTTTCAGATAGGAGGTTCCATATAAGGTCAAAAACTACATACTCAGATTTTCACCAAACGTTGCAGGGATACTTTGCATGTCAAGACACGTGGAAAAAACGTACAAAACAAGAGATTGGAGACATCAAGATTTTCGACAAATTTTTTAAGAATTTTCAAATTTTCAGATGGGAGGTTCCAGATAAGGTCAAAAACGACATACTCAGATCTTCACCAAACTTTGCATGGATACATTGGATGTCAAGACACGTGGAAAAAACGTACAAAACAAGAAATTAGAGATATCAAGATTTTGGACGAATTTTTTAAGAATTTTCAAATTTTCAGAAAGGAGGTTCCGTATAAGGTCAAAAACTACATACTCAGATCTTCACCAAACTTTGCAGGGATACATTGGATGTCAAGACACGTGGAAAAAACGTATAAAACAAGAGATTGGGTTCATCAAGATTTTGGACGGATTTTTTAGGAATTTTCGAATTTTCAGATGGGAGGTTCCAGATAAGGTCAAAAACTACATACTCAGATCTTCACCAAACTTTGCAGGGATACATTGGATGTCAAGACACGTGGAAAAAACGAACAAATCAAGAGATTGGAGACATCAAGATTTTGGACGAATTTTTTAAGAATTTTCAAATTTTCAGATAGGAGGTTCCAGATGAGGTCAAAAACTACATACTCAGATCTTCACCAAACTTTGCAGGAACACTTTGCATGTCAAGACACGTGGAAAAAACGTACAAAACAAGAGATCGGAGACATCAAGATTTTGACGAATTTTTTAAGAATTTTCAAATTTTCAGATAGGAGGTTCCAGATAAAGTCAAAAACGACATACTCAGATCTTCACCAAACTTTGCAGGGATACATTGGATGTCAAGACACGTGGAAAAAACGTACAAAACAAGAGATTGGAGACATCAAGATTTTGGACGAATTTTTTAAGAATTTTCAAATTTTTCAGATAGGAGGTTCCAGATAAGGTCAAAAACTACATACTCAGATCTTCACCAAACTTTGCAGGGATACATTGGATGTCAAGACACGTGGAAAAAACACAAAACATAGGATTGGGGATATCAAGATTTTGGTCAAATTTTTTAAGAATTTTCCAATTTTCAGATAGGAGGTTCCATATAAGGTCAAAAACTACATACTCAGATCTTCACCAAAAATTGCAGGGATACATTGGATGTCAAGACACGTGGAAAAAACGAACAAAACAAGAGATTGGAGACATCAAGATTTTCGACGAATTTTTGAAGAATTTTCAAATTTTCAGATGGGAGGTTCCAGATAAGGTCAAAAACTACATACTCAGATCTTCACCAAACTTTGCAGGGATACATTGGATGTCAAGACACGTGGAAAAAACGTACAAAACAATAGATTGGGGTCATCAATATTTTGGACGGATTTTTTAGGAATTTTCAAATTTTCAGATGGGAGGTTCCAGATAAGGTCAAAAACTACATACTCAGATCTTCACCAAACTTTGCAGGGATACATTGGATGTCAAGACACGTGGAAAAAACGTACAAAACAGAAGATTGGAGACATCAAGATTTTGAACGAATTTTTTAAGAATTTTCAAATTTTCAGATAGGAGGTTCCATTAAGGTCAAAAACTAAATACTCAGATCTTCACCAAACTTTGCATGAATACATTGGATGTCAAGACACGTGGAAAAAACATACAAAACATAGGATTGGGGACATCAAGATTTTGGACGAATTTTTTAAGAATTTTCAAATTTTCAGATAGGAGGTTCCATATAAGGTCAAAAACTACATACTCAGATCTTCACCAAACATTGCAGGGATACATTGGATGTCAAGACACGTGGAAAAAACGAACAAAACAAGAGATTGGAGACATCAAGATTTTCGACGAATTTTTGAAGAATTTTCAAATTTTCAGGTTCCATATAAGGTCAAAAACTACATACTCAGATCTTCACCAAACTTTGCAGGAATACATTGGATGTTAAGACACGTGGAAAAAACGTACGAAACAAGAGATTGGAGACATCAAGATTTTGGACGAATTTTTTAAGAATTTTCAAATTTTCAGAAATGCGGTTCCAGATAAGGTCAAAAACTACATACTTTCACCAAACTTTGCAGGGATACATTGGATGTCAAGACACGTGGAAAAAACGTACAAAACATGGGATTGGGGTCATCAAGATTTTGGACGGATTTTTTAGGAATTTTCAAATTTTCAGATGGGAGATTCCAGATAAGGTCAAAAACTACATACTCAGATCTTCACCAAACTTTGCAGGGATACATTGGATGTCAAGACACGTGGAAAAAACGTACAAAACAAGAGATTGGGGTGATCAAGATTTTGGACGGATTTTTTAAGAATTTTCAAATTTTCAGATGGGAGGTTCCAGATAAGGTCAATAACGACATACTGAGATCTTCACCAAACTTTGCAGGAATACATTGGATGTCAAGACACGTGGAAAAAACATACAAAACATAAGATTCGGGACATCAAGATTTTGGTCGATTTTTTAAGAATTTTCAAATTTTCAGATAGGAGGTTCCATATAAGTTAAAAAACTACATACTCAGATCTTCACCAAACGTTGCAGGGATACTTTGCATGTCAAGACACGTGGAAAAAACGTACAAAACAAGAGATTGGAGACATCAAGATTTTCGACGAATTTTTTAAGAATTTTCAAATTTTCAGATGGGAGGTTCCAGATAAGGTCAAAAACGACATACTCAGATCTTCACCAAACTTTGCATGGATACATTGGATGTCAAGACACGTGGAAAAAACGTACAAACCAAGAGATTGGAGACATCAAGATTTTGGACTTATTTTTTGAGAATTTTCAAATTTTCAGAAAGGAGGTTCCATATAAGGTCAAAAACTACATACTCAGATCTTCACCAAACTATGCAGGGATACATTGGATGTCAAGACACGTGGAAAAAACGTACAAAACAAGAGATTGGAGACATCAAGATTTTGGACGAATTTTTTAAGAATTTTCAAATTTTCAGATAGGAGGTTCCAGATAAGGTCAAAAACTACATACTCAGATCTTCACCAAACTTTGCAGGGACACATTGGATGTCAAGACACGTGGAAAAAACGTACAAAACAAGAGATTGGAGACATCAAGATTTTGGACGAATTTTTGAGGAATTTTCAAATTTTCAGAAATGAGGTTCCAGATAAGGTCAAAAACTACATACTCAGATCTTCACCAAACTTTGCAGGGATACATTGGATGTCAAGACACGTGGGGAAAACATACAAACCAAGAGATTGGATACATCAAGATTTTGGACGAATTTTTTAAGAATTTTCAAATTTTCAGATAGGAGGTTCCATTTAAGGTCAAAAACTACATACTCAGATCTTCACCAAACTTTGCAGGGATATATTGGATGTCAAGACCCTTTAAAAAAACGTACAAAACAAGAGATTGGAGACATCAAGATTTTGGACGAATTTTTTAAGAATTTTCAAATTTTCAGAAAGGATGTTCCAGATAAGGTCAAAAACGACATACTCAGATCTTCACCAAACTTTGCAGGGATACATTGGATGTCAAGACACGTGGAAAAAACATACAAAACATAGGATTGGGGACATCAAGATTTTGGTCAAATTTTTTAAGAATTTTCAAATTTTCAGATAGGATGTTCCATATAAGGTCAAAAACTACATACTCAGATCTTCACCAAACATTGCAGGGATACATTGGATGTCAAGACACGTGGAAAAACGTACAAAACAAGAGATTTGAGACATCAAGATTTCGGACGAATTTTTTAAGAATTTTCAAATTTTCAGATAGGAGGTTCCAGATAAGGTCAAAAACTACATACTCAGATCTTCACCAAACTTTGCAGGGATACATTGGATGTCAAGACACGCGGGAAAAACATACAAAACATAGGATTGGGGACATCAAGATTTTGGTCAAATTTTTTAAGAATTTTCAAATTTTCAGATAGGAGGTTCCATATAAGGTCAAAAACTACATACTCAGATCTTCACCAAACTATGCAGGGATACATTGGATGTCAAGACACGTGGAAAAAACGTACAAAACAAGAGATTGGAGACATCAAGATTTTGGACGATTTTTTTAAGAATTTTCAAATTTTCAGATAGGAGGTTCCATATAAGGTCAAAAACTACATACTCAGATCTTCACCAAACTTAGCAGGGATACATTGGATGTCAAGACACGTGGAAAAAACATACAAGACATAGGATTGGGGACATCAAGATTTGGTCAAATTTTTTAAGAATTTTCAAATTTTCAGATTGGAGGTTCCATATAAGGTCAAAAACTACATCCTCAGATCTTCACCAAACATTGCAGGGATACATTGTATGTCAAGACACGTGGAAAAAATGTACAAAACAAGAGATTGGAGACATCAAGATTTTCGACGGATTTTTTAAGAATTTTTAAATTTTCAGATGGGAGGTTCCAGATAAGGTCAAAAACTACATACTCAGATCTTCACCAAACTTTGCATGGATACATTGGATGTCAAGACACGTGGAAAAAACATACAAAACATTGGATTGGGGACATCAAGATTTTGGTCGAATTTTTTAAGAATTTTCAAATTTTCAGATAGGAGGTTCCATATAAGGTCAAAAACTACATACTCAGATCTACACCAAACATTGCAGGGATACATTGGAGGTCAAGACACGTGGAAAAAACGTACAAAACAAGAGATTGGAGACATCAAGATTTTGGACGAATTTTTTAAAAATTTTCAAATTTTCAGATAGGAGGTTCCAGATAAGGTCTAAAACTACATACTCAGATCTTCACCAAACTTTGCAGGGATACATTGGATGTCAAGACACGTGGAAAAAACATACAAAACATAGGATTGGGGATATCAAGATTTTGGTCAAATTTTTTAAGAATTTTCAAATTTTCAGATAGGAGGTTCCATATAAGGTCAAAAACTACATACTCAGATTTTCACCAAACGTTGCAGGGATACTTTGCATGTCAAGACACGTGGAAAAAACGTACAAAACAAGAGATTGGAGACATCAAGATTTTCGACAAATTTTTTAAGAATTTTCAAATTTTCAGATGGGAGGTTCCAGATAAGGTCAAAAACGACATACTCAGATCTTCACCAAACTTTGCATGGATACATTGGATGTCAAGACACGTGGAAAAAACGTACAAAACAAGAAATTAGAGATATCAAGATTTTGGACGAATTTTTTAAGAATTTTCAAATTTTCAGAAAGGAGGTTCCGTATAAGGTCAAAAACTACATACTCAGATCTTCACCAAACTTTGCAGGGATACATTGGATGTCAAGACACGTGGAAAAAACGTATAAAACAAGAGATTGGGTTCATCAAGATTTTGGACGGATTTTTTAGGAATTTTCGAATTTTCAGATGGGAGGTTCCAGATAAGGTCAAAAACTACATACTCAGATCTTCACCAAACTTTGCAGGGATACATTGGATGTCAAGACACGTGGAAAAAACGAACAAAACAAAAGATTGGAGACATCAAGATTTTGGACGAATTTTTTAAGAATTTTCAAATTTTCAGATAGGAGGTTCCAGATGAGGTCAAAAACTACATACTCAGATCTTCACCAAACTTTGCAGGAACACTTTGCATGTCAAGACACGTGGAAAAAACGTACAAAACAAGAGATCGGAGACATCAAGATTTTGACGAATTTTTTAAGAATTTTCAAATTTTCAGATAGGAGGTTCCAGATAAAGTCAAAAACGACATACTCAGATCTTCACCAAACTTTGCAGGGATACATTGGATGTCAAGACACGTGGAAAAAACGTACAAAACAAGAGATTGGAGACATCAAGATTTTGGACGAATTTTTTAAGAATTTTCAAATTTTCAGAAAGGATGTTCCAGATAAGGTCAAAAACGACATACTCAGATCTTCACCAAACTTTGCAGGGATACATTGGAGGTCGAGAAACGTGGAAAAAACATACAAAACAAGAGATTGGAGACAACAAGATTTTGGACGAATTATTTAAAAATTTTCAATTTTTCAGATAGGAGGTTCCAGATAAGGTCAAATACTACATACTCAGATCTTCACCAAACTTTGCAGGGATACATTGGATGTCAAGACACGTGGAAAAAACACAAAACATAGGATTGGGGATATCAAGATTTTGGTCAAATTTTTTAAGAATTTTCCAATTTTCAGATAGGAGGTTCCATATAAGGTCAAAAACTACATACTCAGATCTTCACCAAAAATTGCAGGGATACATTGGATGTCAAGACACGTGGAAAAAACGAACAAAACAAGAGATTGGAGACATCAAGATTTTCGACGAATTTTTGAAGAATTTTCAAATTTTCAGATGGGAGGTTCCCGATAAGGTCAAAAACGACATACTCAGATCTTCACCAAACTTTGCAGGGATACATTGGATGTCAAGACACGTGGAAAAAACGTACAAAACAATAGATTGGGGTCATCAATATTTTGGACGGATTTTTTAGGAATTTTCAAATTTTCAGATGGGAGGTTCCAGATAAGGTCAAAAACTACATACTCAGATCTTCACCAAACTTTGCAGGGATACATTGGATGTCAAGACACGTGGAAAAAACATACAAGACCTAGGATTGGGGACATCAAGATTTTGGTCGAATTTTTTAAGAATTTTCAAATTTTCAGATAGGAGGTTCCATATAAGGTCAAAAACTACATACTCAGATCTTCACCAAACTTTGCAGGGATACATTGGATGTCAAGACACGTGGAAAAAACATACAAGACCTAGGATTGGGGACATCAAGATTTTGGTCAAATTTTTTAAGAATTTTCAAATTTTCAGGTTCCATATAAGGTCAAAAACTACATACTCAGATCTTCACCAAACTTTGCAGGAATACATTGGATGTTAAGACACGTGGAAAAAACGTACAAAACAAGAGATTGGAGACATCAAGATTTTGGACGAATTTTTTAAGAATTTTCAAATTTTCAGAAATGCGGTTCCAGATAAGGTCAAAAACTACATACTTTCACCAAACTTTGCAGGGATACATTGGATGTCAAGACACGTGGAAAAAACGTACAAAACATGGGATTGGGGTCATCAAGATTTTGGACGGATTTTTTAGGAATTTTCAAATTTTCAGATGGGAGATTCCAGATAAGGTCAAAAACTACATACTCAGATCTTCACCAAACTTTGCAGGGATACATTGGATGTCAAGACACGTGGAAAAAACGTACAAAACAAGAGATTGGGGTGATCAAGATTTTGGACGGATTTTTTAAGAATTTTCAAATTTTCAGATGGGAGGTTCCAGATAAGGTCAAAAACGACATACTGAGATCTTCACCAAACTTTGCAGGAATACATTGGATGTCAAGACACGTGGAAAAAACATACAAAACATAAGATTCGGGACATCAAGATTTTGGTCGATTTTTTAAGAATTTTCAAATTTTCAGATAGGAGGTTCCATATAAGGTAAAAAACTACATACTCAGATCTTCACCAAACGTTGCAGGGATACTTTGCATGTCAAGACACGTGGAAAAAACGTACAAAACAAGAGATTGGAGACATCAAGATTTTCGACGAATTTTTTAAGAATTTTCAAATTTTCAGATGGGAGGTTCCAGATAAGGTCAAAAACGACATACTCAGATCTTCACCAAACTTTGCATGGATACATTGGATGTCAAGACACGTGGAAAAAACGTACAAACCAAGAGATTGGAGACATCAAGATTTTGGACGAATTTTTTAAGAATTTTCAAATTTTCAGAAAGGAGGTTCCATATAAGGTCAAAAACTACATACTCAGATCTTCACCAAACTATGCAGGGATACATTGGATGTCAAGACACGTGGAAAAAACGTACAAAACAAGAGATTGGAGACATCAAGATTTTGGACGAATTTTTTAAGAATTTTCAAATTTTCAGATAGGAGGTTCCAGATAAGGTCAAAAACTACATACTCAGATCTTCACCAAACTTTGCAGGGACACATTGGATATCAAGACACGTGGAAAAAACGTACAAAACAAGAGATTGGAGACATCAAGATTTTGGACGAATTTTTGAGGAATTTTCAAATTTTCAGAAATGAGGTTCCAGATAAAGTCAAAAACTACATACTCAGATCTTCACCAAACTTTGCAGGGATACATTGGATGTCAAGACACGTGGGGAAAACATACAAACCAAGAGATTGGATACATCAAGATTTTGGACGAATTTTTTAAGAATTTTCAAATTTTCAGATAGGAGGTTCCATTTAAGGTCAAAAACTACATACTCAGATCTTCACCAAACTTTGCAGGGATATATTGGATGTCAAGACCCGTGGAAAAAACGTACAAAACAAGAGATTGGAGACATCAAGATTTTGGACGAATTTTTTAAGAATTTTCAAATTTTCAGAAAGGATGTTCCAGATAAGGTCAAAAACGACATACTCAGATCTTCACCAAACTTTGCAGGGATACATTGGATGTCAAGACACGTGGAAAAAACATACAAAACATAGGATTGGGGACATCAAGATTTTGGTCAAATTTTTTAAGAATTTTCAAATTTTCAGATAGGATGTTCCATATAAGGTCAAAAACTACATACTCAGATCTTCACCAAACATTGCAGGGATACATTGGATGTCAAGACACGTGGAAAAACGTACAAAACAAGAGATTTGAGACATCAAGATTTCGGACGAATTTTTTAAGAATTTTCAAATTTTCAGATAGGAGGTTCCAGATAAGGTCAAAAACTACATACTCAGATCTTCACCAAACTTTGCAGGGATACATTGGATGTCAAGACACGCGGGAAAAACATACAAAACATAGGATTGGGGACATCAAGATTTTGGTCAAATTTTTTAAGAATTTTCAAATTTTCAGATAGGAGGTTCCATATAAGGTCAAAAACTACATACTCAGATCTTCACCAAACTATGCAGGGATACATTGGATGTCAAGACACGTGGAAAAAACGTACAAAACAAGAGATTGGAGACATCAAGATTTTGGACGATTTTTTTAAGAATTTTCAAATTTTCAGATAGGAGGTTCCAGATAAGGTCAAAAACTACATACTCAGATCTTCACCAAACTTTGCAGGGACACATTGGATGTCAAGACACGTGGAAAAAACGTACAAAACAAGAGATTGGAGACATCAAGATTTTGGACGAATTTTTGAGGGATTTTCAAATTCTCAGAAATGAGGTTCCAGATAAAGTCAAAAACTACATACTCAGATCTTCACCAAACTTTGCAGGGATACATTGGATGTCAAGACACGTGGGGAAAACATACAAACCAAGAGATTGGAGACATCAAGATTTTGGACGAATTTTTTAAGAATTTTCAAATTTTCAGATAGGAGGTTCCATATAAGGTCAAAAACTACATACTCAGATCTTCACCAAACTTTGCAGGGATACATTGGATGTCAAGACACGTGGAAAAAACGTACAAAACAAGAGATTGGAGACATCAAGATTTTGGACGAATTTTTTAAGAATTTTCAAATTTTCAGAAAGGATGTTCCAGATAAGGTCAAAAACGACATACTCAGATCTTCACCAAACTTTGCAGGGATACATTGGATGTCAAGACACGTGGAAAAAACATACAAAACATAGGATTGGGGACATCAAGATTTTGGTCAAATTTTTTAAGAATTTTCAAATTTTCAGATAGGAGGTTCCATATAAGGTCAAAAACTACATACTCAGATCTTCACCAAACATTGCAGTTATACATTGGATGTCAAGACACGTGGAAAAACGTACAAAACAAGAGATTGGAGACATCAAGATTTCGGACGAATTTTTTAAGAATTTTCAAATTTTCAGATAGGAGGTTCCAGATAAGGTCAAAAACGACATACTCAGATCTTCACCAAACTTTGCATGGATACATTGGATGTCAAGACACGTGGAAAAAACATACAAAACATAGAATTGGGGACATCAAGATTTTGGTCGAATTTTTTAAGAATTTTCAAATTTTCAGATAGGAGGTTCCAGATAAGGTCAAAAACTACATACTCAGATCTTCACCAAACGTTGCAGGGATACTTTGCATGTCAAGACACGTGGAAAAAACGTACAAAACAAGAGATTGGAGACATCAAGATTTTCGACAAATTTTTTAAGAATTTTCAAATTTTCAGATGGAAGGTTCCAGATAAGGTCAAAAACGACATACTCAGATCTTCACCAAACTTTGCATGGATACATTGGATGTCAAGACACGTGGAAAAAACGTACAAACAAGAAATTGGAGACATCAAGATTTTGGACGAATTTTTTAAGAATTTTCAAATTTTCAGAAAAGAGGTTCCGTATAAGGTCAAAAACTACATACTCAGATCTTCGCCAAACTTTGCAGGGATACATTGGATGTCAAGACACGTGGAAAAAACGTACAAAACAAGAGATTGGGGTCATCAAGATTTTGGACGGATTTTTTAGGAATTTTCAAATTCTCAGATGGGAGGTTCCAGATAAGGTCAAAAACTACATACTCAGATCTTCACCAAACTTTGCAGTGATACATTGGATGTCAAGACACGTGGAAAAAACGTACAAAACAAGAGATTGGAGACATCAAGATTTTGAACGAATTTTTTAAGAATTTTCAAATTTTCAGATAGGAGGTTCCATATAAGGTCAAAAACTACATACTCAGATCTTCACCAAACTTTGAATGGATACATTGGATGTCAAGACACGTGGAAAAAACATACAAAACATAGGATTGAGGACATCAAGATTTTGGTCGAATTTTTTAAGAATTTTCAAATTTTCAGATAGGAGGTTCCATATAAGGTCAAAAACTACATACTCAGATCTTCACCAAACTTTGCAGGGATACATTGGATGTCAAGACACGTGGAAAAAACGTACAAAACAAGAGATTGGAGACATCAAGATTTTGGACGAATTTTTTAAGAATTTTCAAATTTTCAGATAGGAGGTTCCAGATAAGGTCAAAAACGACATACTCAGATCTTCACCATACTTTGCAGGGATACATTGGATGTCAAGACACGTGGAAAAAACGTACAAAACAAGAGATTGGAGACATCAAGATTTTGGACGAATTTTTGTGGAATTTTCAAATTTTCAGAAATGAGGTGCCAGATAAGGTCAAAAACTACATACTCAGATCTTCACCAAACTTTGCAGGGATACATTGGATAACAAGACACGTGGGAAAAACGTACAAAACAAGAGATTGGAGACATCAAGATTTTGGACGAATTTTTGAGGAATTTTCAAATTTTCAGAAATGAGGTGCCAGATAAGGTCAAAAACTACATACTCAGATCTTCACCAAACTATGCAGGGATACATTGGATGTCAAGGCACGTGGAAAAAACGTACAAAACAAGAGATTGGAGACATCAAGATTTTGGACGAATTTTTTAAGAATTTTCAAATTTTCAGATGGGAGGTTCCAGATGAGGTCAAAAACTACATACTCAGATCTTCACCAAACTTTGCAGGAATACTTTGCATGTCAAGACACGTGGAAAAAACGTACAAAACAAGAGATCGGAGACATCAAGATTTTCGACGAATTTTTTAAGAATTTTCAAATTTTCAGATAGGAGGTTCCAGATAAGGTCAAAAACGACATACTCAGATCTTCACCAAACTTTGCAGGGATACATTGGATGTCAAGACACGTGGAAAAAACGTACAAAACAAGAGATTGGAGACATCAAGATTTTGGACGAATTTTTTAAGAATTTTCAAATTTTCAGAAAGGATGTTCCAGATAAGGTCAAAAACGACATACTCAGATCTTCACCAAACTTTGCAGGGATATATTGGAGGTCGAGACACGTGGAAAAAACGTACAAAACAAGAGATTGGAGACAACAAGATTTTGGACGAATTTTTTAAAAATTTTCAATTTTTCAGATAGGAGGTTCCAGATAAGGTCAAAAACTACATACTCAGATCTTCACCAAACTTTGCAGGGATACATTGGATGTCAAGACACGTGGAAAAAACATACAAAACATAGGATTGGGGATATCAAGATTTTGGTCAAATTTTTTAAGAATTTTCAAATTTTCAGATAGGAGGTTCCATATAAGGTCAAAAACTACATACTCAGATCTTCACCAAACATTGCAGGGATACATTGGATGTCAAGACACGTGGAAAAAACGTACAAAACAAGAGATTGGAGACATCAAGATTTTCGACGAATTTTTGAAGAATTTTCAAATTTTCAGATGGGAGGTTCCAGATAAGGTCAAAAACTACATACTCAGATCTTCACCAAACTTTGCAGGGATACATTGGATGTCAAGACACGTGGAAAAAACGTACAAAACAAGAGATTGGGGTCATCAATATTTTGGACGGATTTTTTAGGAATTTTCAAATTTTCAGATGGGAGGTTCCAGATAAGGTCAAAAACTACATACTCAGATCTTCACCAAACTTTGCAGGGATACATTGGATGTCAAGACACGTGGAAAAAACGTACAAAACAGAAGATTGGAGACATCAAGATTTTGAACGAATTTTTTAAGAATTTTCAAATTTTCAGATAGGAGGTTCCATTAAGGTCAAAAACTACATACTCAGATCTTCACCAAACTTTGCAGGGATACATTGGATTTCAAGACACGTGGAAAAAACATACAAGACCTAGGATTGGGGACATCAAGATTTTGGTCAAATTTTTTAAGAATTTTCAAATTTTCAGGTTCCAGATAAGGTCAAAAACGACATACTCAGATCTTCACCAAACTTTGCAGGGATACATTGGATGTCAAGACACGTGGAAAAAACATACAAAACATAGGATTGGGGACATCAAGATTTTGGTCAAATTTTTTAAGAATTTTCAAATTTTCAGATAGGAGGTTCCATATAAGGTCAAAAACTACATACTCAGATCTTCACCAAACATTGCAGGGATACATTGGATGTCAAGACACGTGGAAAAACGTACAAAACAAGAGATTGGAGACATCAAGATTTCGGACGAATTTTTTAAGAATTTTCAAATTTTCAGATAGGAGGTTCCAGATAAGGTCAAAAACTACATACTCAGATCTTCACCAAACTTTGCAGGGATACATTGGATGTCAAGACACGCGGGAAAAACATACAAAACATAGGATTCGGGACATCAAGATTTTGGTCAAATTTTTTAAGAATTTTCAAATTTTCAGATAGGAGGTTCCATATAAGGTCAAAAACTACATACTCAGATCTTCACCACACTTTGCAGGGATACATTGGATGTCAAGACACGTGGAAAAAACGTACAAAACAAGAGATTGGAGACATCAAGATTTTGGACGATTTTTTTAAGAATTTTCAAATTTTCAGATAGGAGGTTCCAGATAAGGTCAAAAACTACATACTCAGATCTTCACCAAACTTTGCAGGGACACATTGGATGTCAAGACACGTGGAAAAAACGTACAAAACAAGAGATTGGAGACATCAAGATTTTGGACGAATTTTTGAGGAATTTTCAAATTTTCAGAGAGGAGGTTCCATATAAGGTCAAAAACTACATACTCAGATCTTCACCAAACTTTGCAGGGATACATTGGATGTCAAGACACGTGGAAAAAACGTACAAAACAAGAGATTGGAGACATCAAGATTTTGGACGAATTTTTTAAGAATTTTCAAATTTTCAGAAAGGATGTTCCAGATAAGGTCAAAAACGACATACTCAGATCTTCACCAAACTTTGCAGGGATACATTGGATGTCAAGACACGTGGAAAAAACATACAAAACATAGGATTGGGGACATCAAGATTTTGGTCAAATTTTTTAAGAATTTTCAAATTTTCAGATAGGAGGTTCCATATAAGGTCAAAAACTACATACTCAGATTTTCACCAAACGTTGCAGGGATACTTTGCATGTCAAGACACGTGGAAAAAACGTACAAAACAAGAGATAGGAGACATCAATATTTTCGACAAATTTTTTAAGAATTTTCAAATTTTCAGATGGGAGGTTCCAGATAAGGTCAAAAACGACATACTCAGATCTTCACCAAACTTTGCATGGATACATTGGATGTCAAGACACGTGGAAAAAACGTACAAAACAAGAAATTAGAGATATCAAGATTTTGGACGAATTTTTTAAGAATTTTCAAATTTTCAGAAAGGAGGTTCCGTATAAGGTCAAAAACTACATACTCAGATCTTCACCAAACTTTGCAGGGATACATTGGATGTCAAGACACGTGGAAAAAACGTATAAAACAAGAGATTGGGTTCATCAAGATTTTGGACGGATTTTTTAGGAATTTTCGAATTTTCAGATGGGAGGTTCCAGATAAGGTCAAAAACTACATACTCAGATCTTCACCAAACTTTGCAGGGATACATTGGATGTCAAGACACGTGGAAAAAACGAACAAATCAAGAGATTGGAGACATCAAGATTTTGGACGAATTTTTTAAGAATTTTCAAATTTTCAGATAGGAGGTTCCAGATGAGGTCAAAAACTACATACTCAGATCTTCACCAAACTTTGCAGGAACACTTTGCATGTCAAGACACGTGGAAAAAACGTACAAAACAAGAGATCGGAGACATCAAGATTTTGACGAATTTTTTAAGAATTTTCAAATTTTCAGATAGGAGGTTCCAGATAAAGTCAAAAACGACATACTCAGATCTTCACCAAACTTTGCAGGGATACATTGGATGTCAAGACACGTGGAAAAAACGTACAAAACAAGAGATTGGAGACATCAAGATTTTGGACGAATTTTTTAAGAATTTTCAAATTTTCAGAAAGGATGTTCCAGATAAGGTCAAAAACGACATACTCAGATCTTCACCAAACTTTGCAGGGATACATTGGAGGTCGAGACACGTGGAAAAAACATACAAAACAAGAGATTGGAGACAACAAGATTTTGGACGAATTATTTAAAAATTTTCAATTTTTCAGATAGGAGGTTCCAGATAAGGTCAAAAACTACATACTCAGATCTTCACCAAACTTTGCAGGGATACATTGGATGTCAAGACACGTGGAAAAAACACAAAACATAGGATTGGGGATATCAAGATTTTGGTCAAATTTTTTAAGAATTTTCCAATTTTCAGATAGGAGGTTCCATATAAGGTCAAAAACTACATACTCAGATCTTCACCATAAATTGCAGGGATACATTGGATATCAAGACACGTGGAAAAAACGAACAAAACAAGAGATTGGAGACATCAAGATTTTCGACGAATTTTTGAAGAATTTTCAAATTTTCAGATGGGAGGTTCCAGATAAGGTCAAAAACGACATACTCAGATCTTCACCAAACTTTGCAGGGATACATTGGATGTCAAGACACGTGGAAAAAACGTACAAAACAATAGATTGGGGTCATCAATATTTTGGACGGATTTTTTAGGAATTTTCAAATTTTCAGATGGGAGGTTCCAGATAAGGTCAAAAACTACATACTCAGATCTTCACCAAACTTTGCAGGGATACATTGGATGTCAAGACACGTGGAAAAAACGTACAAAACAGAAGATTGGAGACATCAAGATTTTGAACGAATTTTTTAATAATTTTCAAATTTTCAGATAGGAGGTTCCATTAAGGTCAAAAACTACATACTCAGATCTTCACCAAACTTTGCATGGATACATTGGATGTCAAGACACGTGGAAAAAACATACAAAACATAGGATTGGGGACATCAAGATTTTGGTCGAATTTTTTAAGAATTTTCAAATTTTCAGATAGGAGGTTCCATATAAGGTCAAAAACTACATACTCAGATCTTCACCAAACTTTGCAGGGATACATTGGATGTCAAGACACGTGGAAAAAACATACAAGACCTAGGATTGGGGACATCAAGATTTTGGTCAAATTTTTTAAGAATTTTCAAATTTTCAGGTTCCATATAAGGTCAAAAACTACATACTCAGATCTTCACCAAACTTTGCAGGAATACATTGGATGTTAAGACACGTGGAAAAAACGTACAAAACAAGAGATTGGAGACATCAAGATTTTGGACGAATTTTTTAAGAATTTTCAAATTTTCAGAAATGCGGTTCCAGATAAGGTCAAAAACTACATACTTTCACCAAACTTTGCAGGGATACATTGGATGTCAAGACACGTGGAAAAAACGTACAAAACATGGGATTGGGGTCATCAAGATTTTGGACGGATTTTTTAGGAATTTTCAAATTTTCAGATGGGAGATTCCAGATAAGGTCAAAAACTACATACTCAGATCTTCACCAAACTTTGCAGGGATACATTGGATGTCAAGACACGTGGAAAAAACATACAAAACATAAGATTCGGGACATCAAGATTTTGGTCGATTTTTTAAGAATTTTCAAATTTTCAGATAGGAGGTTCCATATAAGGTAAAAAACTACATACTCAGATCTTCACCAAACGTTGCAGGGATACTTTGCATGTCAAGACACGTGGAAAAAACGTACAAAACAAGAGATTGGAGACATCAAGATTTTCGACGAATTTTTTAAGAATTTTCAAATTTTCAGATGGGAGGTTCCAGATAAGGTCAAAAACGACATACTCAGATCTTCACCAAACTTTGCATGGATACATTGGATGTCAAGACACGTGGAAAAAACGTACAAACCAAGAGATTGGAGACATCAAGATTTTGGACGAATTTTTTAAGAATTTTCAAATTTTCAGAAAGGAGGTTCCATATAAGGTCAAAAACTACATACTCAGATCTTCACCAAACTATGCAGGGATACATTGGATGTCAAGACACGTGGAAAAAACGTACAAAACAAGAGATTGGAGACATCAAGATTTTGGACGAATTTTTTAAGAATTTTCAAATTTTCAGATAGGAGGTTCCAGATAAGGTCAAAAACTACATACTCAGATCTTCACCAAACTTTGCAGGGACACATTGGATGTCAAGACACGTGGAAAAAACGTACAAAACAAGAGATTGGAGACATCAAGATTTTGGACGAATTTTTGAGGAATTTTCAAATTTTCAGAAATGAGGTTCCAGATAAGGTCAAAAACTACATACTCAGATCTTCACCAAACTTTGCAGGGATACATTGGATGTCAAGACACGTGGGGAAAACATACAAACCAAGAGATTGGATACATCAAGATTTTGGACGAATTTTTTAAGAATTTTCAAATTTTCAGATAGGAGGTTCCATTTAAGGTCAAAAACTACATACTCAGATCTTCACCAAACTTTGCAGGGATATATTGGATGTCAAGACCCGTGGAAAAAACGTACAAAACAAGAGATTGGAGACATCAAGATTTTGGACGAATTTTTTAAGAATTTTCAAATTTTCAGAAAGGATGTTCCAGATAAGGTCAAAAACGACATACTCAGATCTTCACCAAACTTTGCAGGGATACATTGGATGTCAAGACACGTGGAAAAAACATACAAAACATAGGATTGGGGACATCAAGATTTTGGTCAAATTTTTTAAGAATTTTCAAATTTTCAGATAGGATGTTCCATATAAGGTCAAAAACTACATACTCAGATCTTCACCAAACATTGCAGGGATACATTGGATGTCAAGACACGTGGAAAAACGTACAAAACAAGAGATTTGAGACATCAAGATTTCGGACGAATTTTTTAAGAATTTTCAAATTTTCAGATAGGAGGTTCCAGATAAGGTCAAAAACTACATACTCAGATCTTCACCAAACTTTGCAGGGATACATTGGATGTTAAGACACGCGGGAAAAACATACAAAACATAGGATTGGGGACATCAAGATTTTGGTCAAATTTTTTAAGAATTTTCAAATTTTCAGATAGGAGGTTCCATATAAGGTCAAAAACTACATACTCAGATCTTCACCAAACTATGCAGGGATACATTGGATGTCAAGACACGTGGAAAAAACGTACAAAACAAGAGATTGGAGACATCAAGATTTTGGACGATTTTTTTAAGAATTTTCAAATTTTCAGATAGGAGGTTCCAGATAAGGTCAAAAACTACATACTCAGATCTTCACCAAACTTTGCAGGGACACATTGGATGTCAAGACACGTGGAAAAAACGTACAAAACAAGAGATTGGAGACATCAAGATTTTGGACGAATTTTTGAGGGATTTTCAAATTCTCAGAAATGAGGTTCCAGATAAGGTCAAAAACTACATACTCAGATCTTCACCAAACTTTGCAGGGATACATTGGATGTCAAGACACGTGGGGAAAACATACAAACCAAGAGATTGGAGACATCAAGATTTTGGACGAATTTTTTAAGAATTTTCAAATTTTCAGATAGGAGGTTCCATATAAGGTCAAAAACTACATACTCAGATCTTCACCAAACTTTGCAGGGATACATTGGATGTCAAGACACGTGGAAAAAACGTACAAAACAAGAGATTGGAGACATCAAGATTTTGGACGAATTTTTTAAGAATTTTCAAATTTTCAGAAAGGATGTTCCAGATAAGGTAAAAAACGACATACTCAGATCTTCACCAAACTTTGCAGGGATACATTGGATGTCAAGACACGTGGAAAAAACATACAAAACATAGGATTGGGGACATCAAGATTTTGGTCAAATTTTTTAAGAATTTTCAAATTTTCAGATAGGAGGTTCCATATAAGGTCAAAAACTACATACTCAGATCTTCACCAAACATTGCAGGGATACATTGGATGTCAAGACACGTGGAAAAACGTACAAAACAAGAGATTGGAGACATCAAGATTTCGGACGAATTTTTTAAGAATTTTCAAATTTTCAGATAGGAGGTTCCAGATAAGGTCAAAAACGACATACTCAGATCTTCACCAAACTTTGCATGGATACATTGGATGTCAAGACACGTGGAAAAAACATACAAAACAAAGAATTGGGGACATCAAGATTTTGGTCGAATTTTTTAAGAATTTTCAAATTTTCAGATAGGAGGTTCCAGATAAGGTCAAAAACTACATACTCAGATCTTCACCAAACGTTGCAGGGATACTTTGCATGTCAAGACACGTGGAAAAAACGTACAAAACAAGAGATTGGAGACATCAAGATTTTCGACAAATTTTTTAAGAATTTTCAAATTTTCAGATGGAAGGTTCCAGATAAGGTCAAAAACGACATACTCAGATCTTCACCAAACTTTGCATGGATACATTGGATGTCAAGACACGTGGAAAAAACGTACAAACAAGAAATTGGAGACATCAAGATTTTGGACGAATTTTTTAAGAATTTTCAAATTTTCAGAAAGGAGGTTCCGTATAAGGTCAAAAACTACATACTCAGATCTTCGCCAAACTTTGCAGGGATACATTGGATGTCAAGACACGTGGAAAAAACGTACAAAACAAGAGATTGGGGTCATCAAGATTTTGGACGGATTTTTTAGGAATTTTCAAATTCTCAGATGGGAGGTTCCAGATAAGGTCAAAAACTACATACTCAGATCTTCACCAAACTTTGCAGTGATACATTGGATGTCAAGACACGTGGAAAAAACGTACAAAACAAGAGATTGGAGACATCAAGATTTTGAACGAATTTTTTAAGAATTTTCAAATTTTCAGATAGGAGGTTCCATATAAGGTCAAAAACTACATACTCAGATCTTCACCAAACTTTGAATGGATACATTGGATGTCAAGACACGTGGAAAAAACATACAAAACATAGGATTGGGGACATCAAGATTTTGGTCGAATTTTTTAAGAATTTTCAAATTTTCAGATAGGAGGTTCCATATAAGGTCAAAAACTACATACTCAGATCTTCACCAAACTTTGCAGGGATACATTGGATGTCAAGACACGTGGAAAAAACGTACAAAACAAGAGATTGGAGACATCAAGATTTTGGACGAATTTTTTAAGAATTTTCAAATTTTCAGATAGGAGGTTCCAGATAAGGTCAAAAACGACATACTCAGATCTTCACCATACTTTGCAGGGATACATTGGATGTCAAGACACGTGGAAAAAACGTACAAAACAAGAGATTGGAGACATCAAGATTTTGGACGAATTTTTGTGGAATTTTCAAATTTTCAGAAATGAGGTGCCAGATAAGGTCAAAAACTACATACTCAGATCTTCACCAAACTTTGCAGGGATACATTGGATAACAAGACACGTGGGAAAAACGTACAAAACAAGACATTGGAGACATAAAGATTTTGGACGAATTTTTGAGGAATTTTCAAATTTTCAGAAATGAGGTGCCAGATAAGGTCAAAAACTACATACTCAGATCTTCACCAAACTATGCAGGGATACATTGGATGTCAAGGCACGTGGAAAAAACGTACAAAACAAGAGATTGGAGACATCAAGATTTTGGACGAATTTTTTAAGAATTTTCAAATTTTCAGATGGGAGGTTCCACATGAGGTCAAAAACTACATACTCAGATCTTCACCAAACTTTGCAGGAATACTTTGCATGTCAAGACACGTGGAAAAAACGTACAAAACAAGAGATCGGAGACATCAAGATTTTCGACGAATTTTTTAAGAATTTTCAAATTTTCAGATAGGAGGTTCCAGATAAGGTCAAAAACGACATACTCAGATCTTCACCAAACTTTGCAGGGATACATTGGATGTCAAGACACGTGGAAAAAACGTACAAAACAAGAGATTGGAGACATCAAGATTTTGGACGAATTTTTTAAGAATTTTCAAATTTTCAGAAAGGATGTTCCAGATAAGGTCAAAAACGACATACTCAGATCTTCACCAAACTTTGCAGGGATATATTGGAGGTCGAGACACGTGGAAAAAACGTACAAAACAAGAGATTGGAGACAACAAGATTTTGGACGAATTTTTTAAAAATTTTCAATTTTTCAGATAGGAGGTTCCAGATAAGGTCAAAAACTACATACTCAGATCTTCACCAAACTTTGCAGGGATACATTGGATGTCAAGACACGTGGAAAAAACATACAAAACATAGGATTGGGGATATCAAGATTTTGGTCAAATTTTTTAAGAATTTTCAAATTTTCAGATAGGAGGTTATATATAAGGTCAAAAACTACATACTCAGATCTTCACCAAACATTGCAGGGATACATTGGATGTCAAGACACGTGGAAAAAACATACAAGACCTAGGATTGGGGACATCAAGATTTTGGTCAAATTTTTTAAGAATTTTCAAATTTTCAGATGGGAGGTTCCAGATAAGGTCAAAAACTACATACTCAGATCGTCACCAATCTTTGCAGGGATACATTGGATGTCAAGACACGTGGAAAAAACGTACAAAACAAGAGATTGGGGTCATCAATATTTTGGACGGATTTTTTAGGAATTTTCAAATTTTCAGATGGGAGGTTCCAGATAAGGTCAAAAACTACATACTCAGATCTTCACCAAACTTTGCAGGGATACATTGGATGTCAAGACACGTGGAAAAAACGTACAAAACAGAAGATTGGAGACATCAAGATTTTGAACGAATTTTTTAAGAATTTTCAAATTTTCAGATAGGAGGTTCCATTAAGGTCAAAAACTACATACTCAGATCTTCACCAAACTTTGCAGGGATACATTGGATGTCAAGACACGTGGAAAAAACATACAAGACCTAGGATTGGGGACATCAAGATTTTGGTCAAATTTTTTAAGAATTTTCAAATTTTCAGGTTCCAGATAAGGTCAAAAACGACATACTCAGATCTTCACCAAACTTTGCAGGGATACATTGGATGTCAAGACACGTGGAAAAAACATACAAAACATAGGATTGGGGACATCAAGATTTTGGTCAAATTTTTTAAGAATTTTCAAATTTTCAGATAGGAGGTTCCATATAAGGTCAAAAACTACATACTCAGATCTTCACCAAACATTGCAGGGATACATTGGATGTCAAGACACGTGGAAAAACGTACAAAACAAGAGATTGGAGACATCAAGATTTCGGACGAATTTTTTAAGAATTTTCAAATTTTCAGATAGGAGGTTCCAGATAAGGTCAAAAACTACATACTCAGATCTTCACCAAACTTTGCAGGGATACATTGGATGTCAAGACACGAGGGAAAAACATACAAAACATAGGATTGGGGACATCAAGATTTTGGTCAAATTTTTTAAGAATTTTCAAATTTTCAGATAGGAGGTTTCATATAAGGTCAAAAACTAAATACTCAGATCTTCACCAAACTTTGCAGGGATACATTGGATGTCAAGACACGTGGAAAAAACGTACAAAACAAGAGATTGGAGACATCAAGATTTTGGACGATTTTTTTAAGAATTTTCAAATTTTCAGATAGGAGGTTCCAGATAAGGTCAAAAACTACATACTCAGATCTTCACCAAACTTTGCAGGGACACATTGGATGTCAAGACACGTGGAAAAAACGTACAAAACAAGAGATTGGAGACATCAAGATTTTGGACGAATTTTTGAGGAATTTTCAAATTTTCAGAGAGGAGGTTCCATATAAGGTCAAAAACTACATACTCAGATCTTCACCAAACTTTGCAGGGATACATTGGATGTCAAGACACGTGGAAAAAACGTACAAAACAAGAGATTGGAGACATCAAGATTTTGGACGAATTTTTTAAGAATTTTCAAATTTTCAGAAAGGATGTTCCAGATAAGGTCAAAAACGACATACTCAGATCTTCACCAAACTTTGCAGGGATACATTGGATGTCAAGACACGTGGAAAAAACATACAAAACATAGGATTGGGGACATCAAGATTTTGGTCAAATTTTTTAAGAATTTTCAAATTTTCAGATAGGAGGTTCCATATAAGGTCAAAAACTACATACTCAGATCTTCACCAAACATTGCAGGGATACATTGGATGTCAAGACACGTGGAAAAACGTACAAAACAAGAGATTGGAGACATCAAGATTTCGGACGAATTTTTTAAGAATTTTCAAATTTTCAGATAGGAGGTTCCAGATAAGGTCAAAAACGACATACTCAGATCTTCACCAAACTTTGCATGGATACATTGGATGTCAAGACACGTGGAAAAAACATACAAAACATAGAATTGGGGACATCAAGATTTTGGTCGAATTTTTTAAGAATTTTCAAATTTTCAGATAGGAGGTTCCATATAAGGTCAAAAACTACATACTCAGATCTTCACCAAACTTTGCAGGGATACATTGGATGTCAAGACACGTGGAAAAAACATACAAGACCTAGGATTGGGGACATCAAGATTTTGGTCAAATTTTTTAAGAATTTTCAAATTTTCAGGTTCCATATAAGGTCAAAAACTACATACTCAGATCTTCACCAAACTTTGCAGGAATACATTGGATGTTAAGACACGTGTAAAAAACGTACAAAACAAGAGATTGGAGACATCAAGATTTTGGACGAATTTTTTAAGAATTTTCAAATTTTCAGAAATGCGGTTCCAGATAAGGTCAGAAACTACATACTCAGATCTTCACCAAACTTTGCAGGGATACATTGGATGTCAAGACACGTGGAAAAAA
This sequence comes from Lepisma saccharinum, assembly GCF_977018435.1. Lineage (NCBI taxonomy): Eukaryota > Metazoa > Arthropoda > Insecta > Zygentoma > Lepismatidae > Lepisma > Lepisma saccharinum. Next base: position 837,388 of record NW_028142909.1, read on the forward strand.
CGTACAAAACATGGGATTGGGGTCATCAAGATTTTGGACGGATTTTTTAGGAATTTTCAAATTTTCAGATGGGAGGTTCCAGATAAGGTCAAAAACTACATACTCAGATCTTCACCAAACTTTGCAGGGATACATTGGATGTCAAGACACGTGGAAAAAACGTACAAAACAAGAGATTGGGGTGATCAAGATTTTGGACGGATTTTTTAAGAATTTTCAAATTTTCAGATGGGAGGTTCCAGATAAGGTCAAAAACGACATACTCAGATCTTCACCAAACTTTGCAGGAATACATTGGATGTCAAGACACGTGGAAAAAACATACAAAACATAAGATTCGGGACATCAAGATTTTGGTCGATTTTTTAAGAATTTTCAAATTTTCAGATAGGAGGTTCCATATAAGGTAAAAAGCTACATACTCAGATCTTCACCGAACTTTGCAGGGATACATTGGATGTCAAGACACGTGGAAAAAACATACAAAACATAGGATTGGGGACATCAAGATTTTGGTCAAATTTTTTAAGAATTTTCAAATTTTCAGATAGGAGGTTCCATATAAGGTCAAAAACTACATACTCAGATCTTCACCAAACATTGCAGGGATACATTGGATGTCAAGACACGTGGAAAAAACGTACAAAACAAGAGATTGGAGACATCAAGATTTTGGACGAATTTTTGAAGAATTTTCAAATTTTCAGAAAGGAGGTTCCATATAAGGTCAAAAACTACATACTCAGATCTTCACCAAACTATGCAGGGATACATTGGATGTCAAGACACGTGGAAAAAACGTACAAAACAAGAGATTTGAGACATCAAGATTTTGGACGAATTTTTTAAGAATTTTCAAATTTTCAGATAGGAGGTTCCAGATAAGGTCAAAAACTACATACTCAGATCTTCACCAAACTTTGCAGGGACACATTGGATGTCAAGACACGTGGAAAAAACGTACAAAACAAGAGATTGGAGACATCAAGATTTTGGACGAATTTTTTAAGAATTTTCAAATTTTCAGAAAGGATGTTCCAGATAAGGTCAAAAACGACATACTCAGATCTTCACCAAACTTTGCAGGGATACATTGGATGTCAAGACACGTGGAAAAAACATACAAAACATAGGATTGGGGACATCAAGATTTTGGTCAAATTTTTTAAGAATTTTCAAATTTTCAGATAGGATGTTCCATATAAGGTCAAAAACTACATACTCAGATCTTCACCAAACATTGCAGGGATACATTGGATGTCAAGACACGTGGAAAAACGTACAAAACAAGATATTTGAGACATCAAGATTTCGGACGAATTTTTTAAGAATTTTCAAATTTTCAGATAGGAGGTTCCAGATAAGGTCAAAAACTACATACTCAGATCTTCACCAAACTTTGCAGGGATACATTGGATGTCAAGACACGCGGGAAAAACATACAAAACATAGGATTGGGGACATCAAGATTTTGGTCAAATTTTTTAAGAATTTTCAAATTTTCAGATAGGAGGTTCCATATAAGGTCAAAAACTACATACTCAGATCTTCACCAAACTATGCAGGGATACATTGGATGTCAAGACACGTGGAAAAAACGTACAAAACAAGAGATTGGAGACATCAAGATTTTGGACGATTTTTTTAAGAATTTTCAAATTTTCAGATAGGAGGTTCCAGATAAGGTCAAAAACTACATACTCAGATCTTCACCAAACTTTGCAGGGACACATTGGATGTCAAGACACGTGGAAAAAACGTACAAAACAAGAGATTGGAGACATCAAGATTTTGGAAGAATTTTTGAGGAATTTTCAAATTCTCAGAAATGAGGTTCCAGATAAGGTCAAAAACTACATACTCAGATCTTCACCAAACTTTGCAGGGATACATTGGATGTCAAGACACGTGGGGAAAACATACAAACCAAGAGATTGGAGACATCAAGATTTTGGACGAATTTTTTAAGAATTTTCAAATTTTCAGATAGGAGGTTCCATATAAGGTCAAAAACTACATACTCAGATCTTCACCAAACTTTGCAGGGATACATTGGATGTCAAGACACGTGGAAAAAACGTACAAAACAAGAGATTGGAGACATCAAGATTTTGGACGAATTTTTTAAGAATTTTCAAATTTTCAGAAAGGATGTTCCAGATAAGGTCAAAAACGACATACTCAGATCTTCACCAAACTTTGCAGGGATACATTGGATGTCAAGACACGTGGAAAAAACATACAAAACATAGGATTGGGGACATCAAGATTTTGGTCAAATTTTTTAAGAATTTTCAAATTTTCAGATAGGAGGTTCCATATAAGGTCAAAAACCACATACTCAGATCTTCACCAAACATTGCAGGGATACATTGGATGTCAAGACACGTGGAAAAACGTACAAAACAAGAGATTGGAGACATCAAGATTTCGGACGAATTTTTTAAGAATTTTCAAATTTTCAGATGGGAGGTTCCAGATAAGGTCAAAAACGACATACTCAGATCTTCACCAAACTTTGCATGGATACATTGGATGTCAAGACACGTGGAAAAAACATACAAAACATAGAATTGGGGACATCAAGATTTTGGTCGAATTTTTTAAGAATTTTCAAATTTTCAGATAGGAGGTTCCAGATAAGGTCAAACACTACATACTCAGATCTTCACCAAACGTTGCAGGGATACTTTGCATGTCAAGACACGTGGAAAAAACGTACAAAACAAGAGATTGGAGACATCAAGATTTTCGACAAATTTTTTAAGAATTTTCAAATTTTCAGATGGAAGGTTCCAGATAAGGTCAAAAACGACATACTCAGATCTTCACCAAACTTTGCATGTATACATTGGATGTCAAGACACGTGGAAAAAACGTACAAAACAAGAAATTGGAGACATCAAGATTTTGGACGAATTTTTTAAGAATTTTCAAATTTTCAGAAAGGAGGTTCCGTATAAGGTCAAAAACTACATACTCAGATCTTCGCCAAACTTTGCAGGGATACATTGGATGTCAAGACACGTGGAAAAAACGTACAAAACAAGAGATTGGGGTCATCAAGATTTTGGACGGATTTTTTAGGAATTTTCAAATTCTCAGATGGGAGGTTCCAGATAAGGTCAAAAACTACATACTCAGATCTTCACCAAACTTTGCAGTGATACATTGGATGTCAAGACACGTGGAAAAAACGTACAAAACAAGAGATTGGAGACATCAAGATTTTGAACGAATTTTTTAAGAATTTTCAAATTTTCAGATAGGAGGTTCCATATAAGGTCAAAAACTACATACTCAGATCTTCACCAAACTTTGAATGGATACATTGGATGTCAAGACACGTGGAAAAAACATACAAAACATAGGATTGGGGATATCAAGATTTTGGTCGAATTTTTTAAGAATTTTCAAATTTTCAGATAGGAGGTTCCATATAAGGTCAAAAACTACATACTCAGATCTTCACCAAACTTTGCAGGGATACATTGGATGTCAAGACACGTGGAAAAAACGTACAAAACAAGAGATTGGAGACATCAAGATTTTGGACGAATTTTTTAAGAATTTTCAAATTTTCAGATAGGAGGTTCCAGATAAGGTCAAAAACGACATACTCAGATCTTCACCATACTTTGCAGGGATACATTGGATGTCAAGACACGTGGAAAAAACGTACAAAACAAGAGATTGGAGACATCAAGATTTTGGACGAATTTTTGTGGAATTTTCAAATTTTCAAAAATGAGGTGCCAGATAAGGTCAAAAACTACATACTCAGATCTTCACCAAACTTTGCAGGGATACATTGGATAACAAGACACGTGGGAAAAACGTACAAAACAAGAGATTGGAGACATCAAGATTTTGGACGAATTTTTGAGGAATTTTCAAATTTTCAGAAATGAGGTGCCAGATAAGGTCAAAAACTACATACTCAGATCTTCACCAAACTATGCAGGGATACATTGGATGTCAAGACACGTGGAAAAAACGTACAAAACAAGAGATTGGAGACATCAAGATTTTGGACGAATTTTTTAAGAATTTTCAAATTTTCAGATGGGAGGTTCCAGATGAGGTCAAAAACTACATACTCAGATCTTCACCAAACTTTGCAGGAATACTTTGCATGTCAAGACACGTGGAAAAAACGTACAAAACAAGAGATCGGAGACATCAAGATTTTCGAAGAATTTTTTAAGAATTTTCAAATTTTCAGATAGGAGGTTCCAGATAAGGTCAAAAACGACATACTCAGATCTTCACCAAACTTTGCAGGGATACATTGGATGTCAAGACACGTGGAAAAAACGTACAAAACAAGAGATTGGAGACATCAAGATTTTGGACGAATTTTTTAAGAATTTTCAAATTTTCAGAAAGGATGTTCCAGATAAGGTCAAAAACGACATACTCAGATCTTCACCAAACTTTGCAGGGATATATTGGAGGTCGAGACACGTGGAAAAAACGTACAAAACAAGAGATTGGAGACAACAAGATTTTGGACGAATTTTTTAAAAATTTTCAATTTTTCAGATAGGAGGTTCCATATAAGGTCAAAAACTACATACTCAGATCTTCACCAAACATTGCAGGGATACATTGGATGTCAAGACACGTGGAAAAAACGTACAAAACAAGAGATTGGAGACATCAAGATTTTCGACGAATTTTTGAAGAATTTTCAAATTTTCAGATGGGAGGTTCCAGATAAGGTCAAAAACGACATACTCAGATCTTCACCAAACTTTGCAGGGATACATTGGATGTCAAGACACGTGGAAAAAACGTACAAAACAAGAGATTGGGGTCATCAATATTTTGGACGGATTTTTTAGGAATTTTCAAATTTTCAGATGGGAGGTTCCAGATAAGGTCAAAAACTACATACTCAGATCTTCACCAAACTTTGCAGGGATACATTGGATGTCAAGACACGTGGAAAAAACGTACAAAACAGAAGATTGGAGACATCAAGATTTTGAACGAATTTTTTAAGAATTTTCAAATTTTCAGATAGGAGGTTCCATTAAGGTCAAAAACTACATACTCAGATCTTCACCAAACTTTGCAGGGATACATTGGATGTCAAGACACGTGGAAAAAACATACAAGACCTAGGATTGGGGACATCAAGATTTTGGTCAAATTTTTTAAGAATTTTCAAATTTTCAGGTTCCAGATAAGGTCAAAAACGACATACTCAGATCTTCACCAAACTTTGCAGGGATACATTGGATGTCAAGACACGTGGAAAAAACATACAAAACATAGGATTGGGGACATCAAGATTTTGGTCAAATTTTTTAAGAATTTTCAAATTTTCAGATAGGAGGTTCCATATAAGGTCAAAAACTACATACTCAGATCTTCACCAAACATTGCAGGGATACATTGGATGTCAAGACACGTGGAAAAACGTACAAAACAAGAGATTGGAGACATCAAGATTTTGGACGAATTTTTTAAGAATTTTCAAATTTTCAGATAGGAGGTTCCAGATAAGGTCAAAAACTACATACTCAGATCTTCACCAAACTTTGCAGGGATACATTGGATGTCAAGACACGCGGGAAAAACATACAAAACATAGGATTGGGGACATCAAGATTTTGGTCAAATTTTTTAAGAATTTTCAAATTTTCAGATAGGAGGTTCCATATAAGGTCAAAAACTACATACTCAGATCTTCACCAAACTTTGCAGGGATACATTGGATGTCAAGACACGTGGAAAAAACGTACAAAACAAGAGATTGGGGTGATCAAGATTTTGGACGATTTTTTTAAGAATTTTCAAATTTTCAGATAGGAGGTTCCAGATAAGGTCAAAAACTACATACTCAGATCTTCACCAAACTTTGCAGGGACACATTGGATGTCAAGACACGTGGAAAAAACGTACAAAACAAGAGATTGGAGACATCAAGATTTTGGACGAATTTTTGAGGAATTTTCAAATTTTCAGAGAGGAGGTTCCATATAAGGTCAAAAACTACATACTCAGATCTTCACCAAACTTTGCAGGGATACATTCGATGTCAAGACACGTGGAAAAAACGTACAAAACAAGAGATTGGAGACATCAAGATTTTGGACGAATTTTTTAAGAATTTTCAAATTTTCAGAAAGGATGTTCCAGATAAGGTCAAAAACGACGTACTCAGATCTTCACCAAACTTTGCAGGGATACATTGGATGTCAAGACACGTGGAAAAAACATACAAAACATAGGATTGGGGACATCAAGATTTTGGTCAAATTTTTTAAGAATTTTCAAATTTACAGATAGGAGGTTCCATATAAGGTCAAAAACTACATACTCAGACCTTCACCAAACATTGCAGGGATACATTGGATGTCAAGACACGTGGAAAAACGTACAAAACAAGAGATTGGAGACATCAAGATTTCGGACGAATTTTTTAAGAATTTTCAAATTTTCAGATAGGAGGTTCCAGATAAGGTCAAAGACGACATACTCAGATCTTCACCAAACTTTGCATGGATACATTGGATGTCAAGACACGTGGAAAAAACATACAAAACATAGAATTGGGGACATCAAGATTTTGGTCGAATTTTTTAAGAATTTTCAAATTTTCAGATAGGAGGTTCCAGATAAGGTCAAAAACTACATACTCAGATCTTCACCAAACTTTGCAGGGATACATTGGATGTCAAGACACGTGGAAAAAACGTACAAAACAAGAGATTGGAGACATCAAGATTTTGGACGAATTTTTTAAGAATTTTCAAATTTTCAGATAGGAGGTTCCAGATAAGGTCAAAAACTACATACTCAAATCTTCACCAAACTTTGCAGGGACACATTTAATGTCAAGACACGTGGAAAAAACGTACAAAACAAGAGATTGGAGACATCAAGATTTTGGACGAATTTTTGAGGAATTTTCAAATTTTCAGAAATGAGGTTCCAGATAAGGTCAAAAACTACATACTCAGATCTTCACCAAACTTTGCAGGGATACATTGGATGTCAAGACACGTGGGGAAAACTTACAAACCAAGAGATTGGAGACATCAAGATTTTGGACGAATTTTTTAAGAATTTTCAAATTTTCAGATAGGAGGTTCCATTTAAGGTCAAAAACTACATACTCAGATCTTCACCAAACTTTGCACTGATACATTGGATGTCAAGACACGTGGAAAAAACGTACAAAACAAAAGATTGGAGACATCAAGATTTTGGACGAATTTTTTAAGAATTTTCAAATTTTCAGATAGGAGGTTCCATATAAGGTCAAAAACTACATACTCAGATCTTCACCAAACATTGCAGGGATACATTGGAGGTCAAGACACGTGGAAAAAACGTACAAAACAAGAGATTGGAGACATCAAGATTTTGGACGAATTTTTTAAAAATTTTCAAATTTTCAGATAGGAGGTTCCAGATAAGGTCTAAAACTACATACTCAGATCTTCACCAAACTTTGCAGGGATACATTGGATGTCAAGACACGTGGAAAAAACATACAAAACATAGGATTGGGGATATCAAGATTTTGGTCAAATTTTTTAAGAATTTTCAAATTTTCAGATAGGAGGTTCCATATAAGGTCAAAAACTACATACTCAGATCTTCACCAAACGTTGCTGGGATACTTTGCATGTCAAGACACGTGGAAAAAACGTACAAAACAAGAGATTGGAGACATCAAGATTTTCGACAAATTTTTTAAGAATTTTCAAATTTTCATATGGGAGGTTCCAGATAAGGTCAAAAACGACATACTCAGATCTTCACCAAACTTTGCATGGATACATTGGATGTCAAGACACGTGGAAAAAACGTACAAAACAAGAAATTAGAGACATCAAGATTTTGGACGAATTTTTTAAGATTTTTCAAATTTTCAGAAAGGAGGTTCCGTATAAGGTCAAAAACTACATACACACATCTTCACCAAACTTTGCAGGGATACATTGGATGTCAAGACACGTGGAAAAAACGTATAAAACAAGAGATTGGGGTCATCAAGATTTTGGACGGATTTTTTAGGAATTTTCGAATTTTCAGATGGGAGGTTCCAGATAAGGTCAAAAACTACATACTCAGATCTTCACCAAACTTTGCAGGGATACATTTGATGTCAAGACACGTGGAAAAAACGAACAAAACAAGAGATTGGAGACATCAAGATTTTGGACGAATTTTTGAAGAATTTTCAAATTTTCAGATAGGAGGTTCCAGATAAGGTCAAAAACTACATACTCAGATCTTCACCAAACGTTGCAGGGATACTTTGCATGTCAAGACACGTGGAAAAAACGTACAAAACAAGACATTGGAGACATCAAGATTTCGGACGAATTTTTTAAGAATTTTCAAATTTTCAGATGGGAGGTTCCAGATAAGGTCAAAAACGACATACTCAGATCTTCACCAAACTTTGCATGGATACATTGGATGTCAAGACACGTGGAAAAAACATACAAAACATAGAATTGGGGACATCAAGATTTTGGTCGAATTTTTTAAGAATTTTCAAATTTTCAGATAGGAGGTTCCAGATAAGGTCAAAAACTACATACTCAGATCTTCACCAAACGTTGCAGGGATACATTGGATGTCAAGACACGTGGAAAAAACGTACAAAACAAGAGATTGGAGACATCAAGATTTTGGACGAATTTTTTAAGAATTTTCAAATTTTCAGATAGGAGGTTTCAGATAAGGTCAAAAACTACATACTCAGATCTTCACCAAACTTTGCAGGGACACATTGGATGTCAAGACACGTGGAAAAAACGTACAAAACAAGAGATTGGAGACATCAAGATTTTGGACGAATTTTTGAGGAATTTTCAAATTTTCAGAAATGATGTTCCAGATAAGGTCAAAAACTACATACTCAGATCTTCACCAAACTTTGCAGGGATACATTGGATGTCAAGACACGTGGGGAAAACATACAAACCATGAGATTGGAGACATCAAGATTTTGGACGAATTTTTTAAGAATTTTCAAATTTTCAGATAGGAGGTTCCATTTAAGGTCAAAAACTACATACTCAGATCTTCACCAAACTTTGCAGGGATACATTGGATGTCAAGACACGTGGAAAAAACGTACAAAACAAAAGATTGGAGACATCAAGATTTTGGACGAATTTTTTAAGAATTTTCAAATTTTCAGATAGGAGGTTCCATATAAGGTCAAAAACTACATACTCAGATCTTCACCAAACATTGCAGGGATACATTGGAGGTCAAGACACGTGGAAAAAACGTACAAAACAAGAGATTGGAGACATCAAGATTTTGGACGAATTTTTTAAAAATTTTCAAATTTTCAGATAGGAGGTTCCAGATAAGGTCTAAAACTACATAGTCAGATCTTCACCAAACTTTGCAGGGATACATTGGATGTCAAGACACGTGGAAAAAACATACAAAACATAGGATTGGGGATATCAAGATTTTGGTCAAATTTTTTAAGAATTTTCAAATTTTCAGATAGGAGGTTCCATATAAGGTCAAAAACTACATACTCAGATCTTCAACAAACGTTGCAGGGATACTTTGCATGTCAAGACACGTGGAAAAAACGTACAAAACAAGAGATTGGAGACATCAAGATTTTCGACAAATTTTTTAAGAATTTTCAAATTTTCAGATGGGAGGTTCCAGATAAGGTCAAAAACGACATACTCAGATCTTCACCAAACTTTGCATGGATACATTGGATGTCAAGACACGTGGAAAAAACGTACAAAACAAGAAATTAGAGACATCAAGATTTTGGACGAATTTTTTAAGAATTTTCAAATTTTCAGAAAGGAGGTTCCGTATAAGGTCAAAAACTACATACTCACATCTTCACCAAACTTTGCAGGGATACATTGGATGTCAAGACACGTGGAAAAAACGTATAAAACAAGAGATTGGGGTGATCAAGATTTTGGACGGATTTTTTAGGAATTTTCGAATTTTCAGATGGGAGGTTCCAGATAAGGTCAAAAACTACATACTCAGATCTTCACCAAACTTTGCAGGGATACATTGGATGTCAAGACACGTGGAAAAAACGAACAAAACAAGAGATTGGAGACATCAAGATTTTGGACGAATTTTTGAAGAATTTTCAAATTTTCAGATAGGAGGTTCCAGATAAGGTCAAAAACTACATACTCAGATCTTCACCAAACGTTGCAGGGATACTTTGCATGTCAAGACACGTGGAAAAAACGTACAAAACAAGACATTGGAGACATCAAGATTTTCGACGAATTTTTTAAGAATTTTCAAATTTTCAGATGGGAGGTTCCAGATAAGGTCAAAAACGACATACTCAGATCTTCACCAAACTTTGCATGGATACATTGGATGTCAAGACACGTGGGAAAAACGTACAAAACAAGAAATTGGAGACATCAAGATTTTCGACGAATTTTTTAAGAATTTTCAAATTTTCAGAAAGGAGGTTACGTATAAGGTCAAAAACTACATACTCAGATCTTCACCAAACTTTGCAGGGATACATTGGATGTCAAGACACGTGGAAAAAACGTACAAAACAAGAGATTGGAGACATCAAGATTTTGAACGAATTTTTTAAGAATTTTCAAATTTTCAGATAGGAGGTTCCATATAAGGTCAAAAACTACATACTCAGATCTTCACCAAACATTGCAGGGATACATTGGATGTCAAGACACGTGGAAAAAAATGTACAAAACAAGAGATTGGAGACATCAAGATTTTCGACGGATTTTTTAAGAATTTTCAAATTTTCAGATAGGAGGTTCCATATAAGGTCAAAAACTACATACTCAGATCTTCACCAAACTTAGCAGGGATACATTGGATGTCAAGACACGTGGAAAAAACATACAAGACATAGGATTGGGGACATCAAGATTTGGTCAAATTTTTTAAGAATTTTCAAATTTTCAGATAGGAGGTTCCATATAAGGTCAAAAACTACATCCTCAGATCTTTACCAAACATTGCAGGGATACATTGTATGTCAAGACACGTGGAAAAAATGTACAAAACAAGAGATTGGAGACATCAAGATTTTCGACGGATTTTTTAAGAATTTTTAAATTTTCAGATGGGAGGTTCCAGATAAGGTCAAAAACGACATACTCAGATCTTCACCAAACTTTGCATGGATACATTGGACGTCAAGACACGTGGAAAAAACATACAAAACATAGGATTGGGGACATCAAGATTTTGGTCGAATTTTTTAAGAATTTTCAAATTTTCAGATAGGAGGTTCCATATAAGGTCAAAAACTACATACTCAGATCTTCACCAAACTTTGCAGGGATACATTGGATGTCAAGACACGTGGAAAAACGTACAAAACAAGAGATTGGAGACATCAAGATTTTGGACGAATTTTTTAAGAATTTTCAAATTTTCAGATAGGAGGTTCCAGATAAGGTCAAAAACGACATACTCAGATCTTCACCAAACTTTGCAGGGATACATTGGATGTCAAGACACGTGAAAAAAACATACAAGACATAGGATTGGGGACATCAAGATTTTGGTCGAATTTTTTAAGAATTTTCAAATTTTCAGATAGGAGGTTCCATATAAGGTCAAAAACTACATACTCAGATCTACACCAAACATTGCAAGGATACATTGGAGGTCAAGACACGTGGAAAAAACGTACAAAACAAGAGATTGGAGACATCAAGATTTTGGACGAATTTTTTAAAAATTTTCAAATTTTCAGATAGGAGGTTCCAGATAAGGTCTAAAACTACATACTCAGATCTTCACCAAACTTTGCTGGGATACATTGGATGTCAAGACACGTGGAAAAAACATACAAAACATAGGATTTTGGATATCAAGATTTTGGTCAAATTTTTTAAGAATTTTCAAATTTTCAGATAGGAGGTTCCATATAAGGTCAAAAACTACATACTCAGATCTTCACCAAACGTTGCAGGGATACTTTGCATGTCGAGACACGTGGAAAAAACGTACAAAACAAGAGATTGGAGACATCAAGATTTTCGACAAATTTTTTAAGAATTTTCAAATTTTCAGATGGGAGGTTCCAGATAAGGTCAAAAACGACATACTCAGATCTTCACCAAACTTTGCATGGATACATTGGATGTCAAGACACGTGGAAAAAACGTACAAAACAAGAAATTAGAGACATCAAGATTTTGGACGAATTTTTTAAGAATTTTCAAATTTTCAGAAAGGAGGTTCCGTATAAGGTCAAAAACTACATACTCAGATCTTCACCAAACTTTGCAGGGATACATTGGATGTCAAGACACGTGGAAAAAACGTATAAAACAAGAGATTGGGGTCATCAAGATTTTGGACGGATTTTTTAGGAATTTTCGAATTTTCAGATGGGAGGTTCCAGATAAGGTCAAAAACTACATACTCAGATCTTCACCAAACTTTGCAGGGATACATTGGATGTCAAGACACGTGGAAAAAACGAACAAAACAAGAGATTGGAGACATCAAGATTTTGGACGAATTTTTGAAGAATTTTCAAATTTTCAGATAGGAGGTTCCAGATAAGGTCAAAAACTACATACTCAGATCTTCACCAAACGTTGCAGGGATACTTTGCATGTCAAGACACGTGGAAAAAACGTACAAAACAAGACATTGGAGACATCAAGATTTTCGACGAATTTTTTAAGAATTTTCAAATTTTCAGATGGGAGGTTCCAGATAAGGTCAAAAACGACATACTCAGATCTTCACCAAACTTTGCATGGATACATTGGATGTCAAGACACGTGGGAAAAACGTACAAAACAAGAAATTGGAGACATCAAGATTTTGGACGAATTTTTTAAGAATTTTCAAATTTTCAGAAAGGAGGTTCCGTATAAGGTCAAAAACTACATACTCAGATCTTCACCAAACTTTGCAGGGATACATTGGATGTCAAGACACGTGGAAAAAACGTACAAAACAAGAGATTGGAGACATCAAGATTTTGAACGAATTTTTTAAGAATTTTCAAATTTTCAGATAGGAGGTTCCATATAAGGTCAAAAACTACATACTCAGATCTTCACCAAACATTGCAAGGATACATTGGATGTCAAGACAAGTGGAAAAAATGTACAAAACAAGAGATTGGAGACATCAAGATTTTCGACGGATTTTTTAAGAATTTTCAAATTTTCAGATAGGAGGTTCCATATAAGGTCAAAAACTACATACTCAGATCTTCACCAAACTTAGCAGGGATACATTGGATGTCAAGACACGTGGAAAAAACATACAAGACATAGGATTGGGGACATCAAGATTTGGTCAAATTTTTTAAGAATTTTCAAATTTTCAGATAGGAGGTTCCATATAAGGTCAAAAACTACATCCTCAGATCTTCACCAAACATTGCAGGGATACATTGTATGTCAAGACACGTGGAAAAAATGTACAAAACAAGAGATTGGAGACATCAAGATTTTCGACGGATTATTTAAGAATTTTTAAATTTTCAGATGGGAGGTTCCAGATAAGGTCAAAAACGACATACTCAGATCTTCACCAAACTTTGCAGGGATACCTTGGATGTCAAGACACGTGGAAAAACATACAAAACATTGGATTGGGGACATCAAGATTTTGGTCGAATTTTTTAAGAATTTTCAAATTTTCAGATAGGAGGTTACATATAAGGTCAAAAACTACATACTCAGATCTTCACCAAACTTTGCAGGGATACATTGGATGTCAAGACACGTGGAAAAAACGTACAAAACAAGAGATTGGAGACATCAAGATTTTGGACGAATTTTTTAAGAATTTTCAAATTTTCAGATAGGAGGTTCCAGATAAGGTCAAAAACGACATACTCAGATCTTCACCAAACTTTGCAGGGATACATTGGATGTCAAGACACGTGGAAGAAACGTACAAAACCAGAGATTGGAGACATCAAGATTTTGGACGAATTTTTGAGGAATTTTCAAATTTTCAGAAATGAGGTGCCAGATAAGGTCAAAAACTACATACTCAGATCTTCACCAAACTTTGCAGGGATACATTGGATGTCAAGACACGTGGGAAAAACGTACAAAACAAGAGATTGGAGACATCAAGATTTTGGACGAATTTTTGAGGAATTTTCAAATTTTCAGAAATGAGGTGCCAGATAAGGTCAAAAAGTACATACTCAGATCTTCACCAAACTTTGCAGGGATACATTGGATGTCAAGACACGTGGAAAAAACGTACAAAACAAGAGATTGGAGACATCAAGATTTTGGACGAATTTTTTAAGAATTTTCAAATTTTCAGATAGGAGGTTCCAGATGAGGTCAAAAACTACATACTCAGATCTTCACCAAACTTTGCAGGAACACTTTGCATGTCAAGACACGTGGAAAAAACGTACAAAACAAGAGATCGGAGACATCAAGATTTTGACGAATTTTTTAAGAATTTTCAAATTTTCAGATAGGAGGTTCCAGATAAGGTCAAAAACGACATACTCAGATCTTCACCAAACTTTGCAGGGATACATTGGATGTCAAGACACGTGGAAAAAACGTACAAAACAAGAGATTGGAGACATCAAGATTTTGGACGAATTTTTTAAGAATTTTCAAATTTTCAGAAAGGATGTTCCAGATAAGGTCAAAAACGACATACACAGATCTTCACCAAACTTTGCAGGGATACATTGGAGGTCGAGACACGTGGAAAAAACGTACAAAACAAGAGATTGGAGACAACAAGATTTTGGACGAATTATTTAAAAATTTTCAATTTTTCAGATAGGAGGTTCCAGATAAGGTCAAAAACTACATACTCAGATCTTCACCAAACTTTGCAGGGATACATTGGATGTCAAGACACGTGGAAAAAACATACAAAACATAGGATTGGGGATATCAAGATTTTGGTCAAATTTTTTAAGAATTTTCCAATTTTCAGATGGGAGGTTCCAGATAAAGTCAAAAACTACATACTCAGATCTTCACCAAACTTTGCAGGGATACATTGGATGTCAAGACACGTGGAAAAAACGTACAAAACAGAAGATTGGAGACATCAAGATTTTGAACGAATTTTTTAAGAATTTTCAAATTTTCAGATAGGAGGTTCCATTAAGGTCAAAAACTACATACTCAGATCTTCACCAAACTTTGCATGGATACATTGGATGTCAAGACACGTGGAAAAAACATACAAAACATAGGATTGGGAACATCAAGATTTTGGTCGAATTTTTTAAGAATTTTCAAATTTTCAGATAGGAGGTTCCATATAAGGTCAAAAACTACATACTCAGATCTTCACCAAACTTTGCAGGGATACATTGGATGTCAAGACACGTGGAAAAAACATACAAGACCTAGGATTGGGGACATCAAGATTTTGGTCAAATTTTTTAAGAATTTTCAAATTTTCAGGATCCATATAAGGTCAAAAACTACATACTCAGATCTTCACCAAACTTTGCAGGAATACATTGGATGTTAAGACACGTGGAAAAAACGTACAAAACAAGAGATTGGAGACATCAAGATTTTGGACGAATTTTTTAAGAATTTTCAAATTTTCAGAAATGCGGTTCCAGATAAGGTCAAAAACTACATACTCAGATCTTCACCAAACTTTGCAGGGATACATTGGATGTCAAGACACGTGGAAAAAACGTACAAAACAAGGGATTGGGGTCATCAAGATTTTGACGGATTTTTTAGGAATTTTCAAATTTTCAGATGGGAGGTTCCAGATAAGGTCAAAAACTACATACTCAGATCTTCACCAAACTTTGCAGGGATACATTGGATGTCAAGACACGTGGAAAAAACGTACAAAACAAGAGATTGGGGTGATCAAGATTTTGGACGGATTTTTTAAGAATTTTCAAATTTTCAGATGGGAGGTTCCAGATAAGGTCAAAAACGACATACTGAGATCTTCACCAAACTTTGCAGGAATACATTGGATGTCAAGACACGTGGAAAAAACATACAAAACATAGTATTGGGGACATCAAGATTTTGGTCAAATTTTTTAAGAATTTTCAAATTTTCAGATAGGAGGTTCCATATAAGGTCAAAAACTACATACTCAGATCTTCACCAAACATTGCAGGGATACATTGGATGTCAAGACACGTGGAAAAAACGTACAAAACAAGAGATTGGAGACATCAAGATTTTGGACGAATTTTTGAAGAATTTTCAAATTTTCAGATAGGAGGTTCCAAATAAGGTCAAAAACTACATACTCAGATCTTCACCAAACTTTGCAGGGATACAATGGATGTCAAGACACGTGGAAAAAACGTACAAAACAAGAGATTGGAGACATCAAGATTTTCGACGAATTTTTTAAGAATTTTCAAATTTTCAGATGGGAGGTTCCAGATAAGGTCAAAAACGACATACTCAGATCTTCACCAAACTTTGCATGGGTACATTGGATGTCAAGACACGTGGAAAAAACGTACAAAACAAGAAATTGGAGACATCAAGATTTTGGACGAATTTTTTAAGAATTTTCAAATTTTCAGAAAGGAGGTTCCGTATAAGGTCAAAAACTACATACTCAGATCTTCACCAAACTTTGCAGGGATACATTGGATGTCAAGACACGTGGAAAAAACGTACAAAACAAGAGATTAAGGTCATCAAGATTTTGGACGGATTTTTTAGGAATTTTCAAATTTTCAGATGGGAGGTTCCAGATAAGGTCAAAAACTACATACTCAGATCTTCACCAAACTTTGCAGTGACACATTGGATGTCAAGACACGTGGAAAAAACGTACAAAACAAGAGATTGGAGACATCAAGATTTTGAACGAATTTTTTAAGAATTTTCAAATTTTCAGATAGGAGGTTCCATATAAGGTCAAAAACTACATACTCAGATCTTCACCAAACTTTGCATGGATACATTGGATGTCAAGACACGTGGAAAAAACATACAAAACATAGGATTGGGGACATCAAGATTTTGGTCGAATTTTTTTAGAATTTTCAAATTTTCAGATAGGAGGTTCCAGATAAGGTCAAAAACTACATACTCAGATCTTCACCAAACTTTGCAGGGATACATTGGATGTCAAGACACGTGGAATAAACGTACAAAACAAGAGATTGGAGACATCAAGATTTTGGACGAATTTTTGAGGAATTTTCAAATTTTCAGAAATGAGGTTCCAGATAAGGTCAAAAACTACATACTCAGATCTTCACCAAACTTTGCAGGGATATATTGGATGTCAAGACACGTGGAAAAAACGTACAAAACAAGAGATTGGAGACATCAAGATTTTGGACGAATTTTTTAAGAATTTTCAAATTTTCAGAAAGGATGTTCCAGATAAGGTCAAAAACGACATACTCAGATCTTCACCAAACTTTGCAGGGATACATTGGATGTCAAGACACGTGGAAAAAACATACAAGACATAGGATTGGGGACATCAAAATTTTGGTCGAATTTTTTAAGAATTTTCAAATTTTCAGATAGGAGGTTCCATATAAGGTCAAAAACTACATACTCAGATCTTCACCAAACTTTGCAGGGATACATTGGATGTCAAGACACGTGGAAAAAACGTACAAAACAAGAGATTGGAGACATCAAGATTTTGGACGAATTTTTTTAAGAATTTTCAAATTTTCAGATAGGAGGTTCCAGATAAGGTCAAAAACGACATACTCAGATCTTCACCAAACTTTGCAGGGATACATTGGATGTCAAGACACGGGGAAAAAACGTACAAAACAAGAGATTGGAGACATCAAGATTTTGGACGAATTTTTGAGGAATTTTCAAATTTTCAGAAATGAGGTGCCAGATAAGGTCAAAAACTACATACTCAGATCTTCACCAAACTTTGCAGGGATACATTGGATGTCAAGACACGTGGGAAAAACGTACAAAACAAGAGATTGGAGACATCAAGATTTTGGACGAATTTTTGAGGAATTTTCAAATTTTCAGAAATGAGGTGCCAGATAAGGTCAAAAACTACATACTCAGATCTTCACCAAACTTTGCAGGGATACATTGGATGTCAAGACACGTGGAAAAAACGTACAAAACAAGAGATTGGAGACATCAAGATTTTGGACGAATTTTTTAAGAATTTTCAAATTTTCAGATAGGAGGTTCCAGATGAGGTCAAAAACTACATACTCAGATCTTCACCAAACTTTGCAGGAATACTTTGCATGTCAAGACACGTGGAAAAAACGTACAAAACAAGAGATCGGAGACATCAAGATTTTCGACGAATTTTTTAAGAATTTTCAAATTTTCAGATAGGAGGTTCCAGATAAGGTCAAAAACGACATACTCAGATCTTCACCAAACTTTGCAGGGATACATTGGATGTCAAGACACGTGGAAAAAACGTACAAAACAAGAGATTGGAGACATCAAGATTTTGGACGAATTTTTTAAGAATTTTCCAATTTTCAGATAGGAGGTTCCATATAAGGTCAAAAACTACATACTCAGATCTTCACCAAACATTGCAGGGATACATTGGATGTCAAGACACGTGGAAAAAACGAACAAAACAAGAGATTGGAGACATCAAGATTTTCGACGAATTTTTGAAGAATTTTCAAATTTTCAGATGGGAGGTTCCAGATAAGGTCAAAAACGACATACTCAGATCTTCACCAAACTTTGCAGGGATACATTGGATGTCAAGACACGTGGAAAAAACATACAAAACATAGGATTGGGGATATCAAGATTTTGGTCAAATTTTTTAAGAATTTTCCAATTTTCAGATAGGAGGTTCCATATAAGGTCAAAAACTACATACTCAGATCTTCACCAAACATTGCAGGGATACATTGGATGTCAAGACACGTGGAAAAAACGAACAAAACAAGAGATTGGAGACATCAAGATTTTCGACGAATTTTTGAAGAATTTTCAAATTTTCAGATGGGAGGTTCCAGATAAGGTCAAAAACGACATACTCAGATCTTCACCAAACTTTGCAGGGATACATTGGATGTCAAGACACGTGGAAAAAACGTACAAAACAAGAGATTGGGGTCATCAATATTTTGGACGGATTTTTTAGGAATTTTCAAATTTTCAGATGGGAGGTTCCAGATAAGGTCAAAAACTACATACTCAGATCTTCACCAAACTTTGCAGGGATACATTGGATGTCAAGACACGTGGAAAAAACGTACAAAACAGAAGATTGGAGACATCAAGATTTTGAACGAATTTTTTAAGAATTTTCAAATTTTCAGATAGGAGGTTCCATTAAGGTCAAAAACTACATACTCAGATCTTCACCAAACTTTGCATGGATACATTGGATGTCAAGACACGTGGAAAAAACATACAAAACATAGGATTGGGAACATCAAGATTTTGGTCGAATTTTTTAAGAATTTTCAAATTTTCAGATAGGAGGTTCCATATAAGGTCAAAAACTACATACTCAGATCTTCACCAAACTTTGCAGGGATACATTGGATGTCAAGACACGTGGAAAAAACATACAAGACCTAGGATTGGGGACATCAAGATTTTGGTCAAATTTTTTAAGAATTTTCAAATTTTCAGGTTCCATATATGGTCAAAAACTACATACTCAGATCTTCACCAAACTTTGCAGGAATACATTGGATGTTAAGACACGTGGAAAAAACGTACAAAACAAGAGATTGGAGACATCAAGATTTTGGACGAATTTTTTAAGAATTTTCAAATTTTCAGAAATGCGGTTCCAGATAAGGTCAAAAACTACATACTCAGATCTTCACCAAACTTTGCAGGGATACATTGGATGTCAAGACACGTGGAAAAAACGTACAAAACAAGGGATTGGGGTCATCAAGATTTTGACGGATTTTTTAGGAATTTTCAAATTTTCAGATGGGAGGTTCCAGATAAGGTCAAAAACTACATACTCAGATCTTCACCAAACTTTGCAGGGATACATTGGATGTCAAGACACGTGGAAAAAACGTACAAAACAAGAGATTGGGGTGATCAAGATTTTGGACGGATTTTTTAAGAATTTTCAAATTTTCAGATGGGAGGTTCCAGATAAGGTCAAAAACGACATACTGAGATCTTCACCAAACTTTGCAGGAATACATTGGATGTCAAGACACGTGGAAAAAACATACAAAACATAAGATTGGGTACATCAAGATTTTGGTCGAATTTTTTAAGAATTTTCAAATTTTCAGATAGGAGGTTCCATATAAGGTAAAAAACTACATACTCAGATCTTCACCGAACTTTGCAGGGATACATTGGATGTCAAGACACGTGGAAAAAACATACAAAACATAGTATTGGGGACATCAAGATTTTGGTCAAATTTTTTAAGAATTTTCAAATTTTCAGATAGGAGGTTCCATATAAGGTCAAAAACTACATACTCAGATCTTCACCAAACATTGCAGGGATACATTGGATGTCAAGACACGTGGAAAAAACGTACAAAACAAGAGATTGGAGACATCAAGATTTTGGACGAATTTTTGAAGAATTTTCAAATTTTCAGATAGGAGGTTCCAAATAAGGTCAAAAACTACATACTCAGATCTTCACCAAACTTTGCAGGGATACATTGGATGTCAAGACACGTGGAAAAAACATACAAAACATAGGATTGGGGATATCAAGATTTTGGTCAAATTTTTTAAGAATTTTCCAATTTTCAGATAGGAGGTTCCATATAAGGTCAAAAACTACATACTCAGATCTTCACCAAACATTGCAGGGATACATTGGATGTCAAGACACGTGGAAAAAACGAACAAAACAAGAGATTGGAGACATCAAGATTTTCGACGAATTTTTGAAGAATTTTCAAATTTTCAGATGGGAGGTTCCAGATAAGGTCAAAAACGACATACTCAGATCTTCACCAAACTTTGCAGGGATACATTGGATGTCAAGACACGTGGAAAAAACGTACAAAACAAGAGATTGGGGTCATCAATATTTTGGACGGATTTTTTAGGAATTTTCAAATTTTCAGATGGGAGGTTCCAGATAAGGTCAAAAACTACATACTCAGATCTTCACCAAACTTTGCAGGGATACATTGGATGTCAAGACACGTGGAAAAAACGTACAAAACAGAAGATTGGAGACATCAAGATTTTGAACGAATTTTTTAAGAATTTTCAAATTTTCAGATAGGAGGTTCCATTAAGGTCAAAAACTACATACTCAGATCTTCACCAAACTTTGCATGGATACATTGGATGTCAAGACACGTGGAAAAAACATACAAAACATAGGATTGGGGACATCAAGATTTTGGTCGAATTTTTTAAGAATTTTCAAATTTTCAGATAGGAGGTTCCATATAAGGTCAAAAACTACATACTCAGATCTTCACCAAACTTTGCAGGGATACATTGGATGTCAAGACACGTGGAAAAAACATACAAGACCTAGGATTGGGGACATCAAGATTTTGGTCAAATTTTTTAAGAATTTTCAAATTTTCAGGTTCCATATAAGGTCAAAAACTACATACTCAGATCTTCACCAAACTTTGCAGGAATACATTGGATGTTAAGACACGTGGAAAAAACGTACAAAACAAGAGATTGGAGACATCAAGATTTTGGACGAATTTTTTAAGAATTTTCAAATTTTCAGAAATGCGGTTCCAGATAAGGTCAAAAACTACATACTCAGATCTTCACCAAACTTTGCAGGGATACATTGGATGTCAAGACACGTGGAAAAAACGTACAAAACAAGGGATTGGGGTCATCAAGATTTTGACGGATTTTTTAGGAATTTTCAAATTTTCAGATGGGAGGTTCCAGATAAGGTCAAAAACTACATACTCAGATCTTCACCAAACTTTGCAGGGATACATTGGATGTCAAGACACGTGGAAAAAACGTACAAAACAAGAGATTGGAGACATCAAGATTTTGGACGAATTTTTGAAGAATTTTCAAATTTTCAGATAGGAGGTTCCAAATAAGGTCAAAAACTACATACTCAGATCTTCACCAAACGTTGCAGGGATACTTTGCATGTCAAGACACGTGGAAAAAACGTACAAAACAAGAGATTGGAGACATCAAGATTTTCGACGAATTTTTTAAGAATTTTCAAATTTTCAGATGGGAGGTTCCAGATAAGGTCAAAAACTACATACTCAGATCTTCACCAAACTTTGCATGGATACATTGGATGTCAAGACACGTGGAAAAAACGTACAAAACAAGAAATTGGAGACATCAAGATTTTGGACGAATTTTTTAAGAATTTTCAAATTTTCAGAAAGGAGGTTCCGTATAAGGTCAAAAACTACATACTCAGATCTTCACCAAACTTTGCAGGGATACATTGGATGTCAAGACACGTGGAAAAAACGAACAAAACAAGAGATTGGAGACATCAAGATTTTCGACGAATTTTTGAAGAATTTTCAAATTTTCAGATGGGAGGTTCCAGATAAGGTCAAAAACGACATACTCAGATCTTCACCAAACTTTGAAGGGATACATTGGATGTCAAGACACGTGGAAAAAACGTACAAAACAAGAGATTGGGGTCATCAATATTTTGGACGGATTTTTTAGGAATTTTCAAATTTTCAGATGGGAGGTTCCAGATAAGGTCAAAAACTACATACTCAGATCTTCACCAAACTTTGCAGGGATACATTGGATGTCAAGACACGTGGAAAAAACGTACAAAACAGAAGATTGGAGACATCAAGATTTTGAACGAATTTTTTAAGAATTTTCAAATTTTCAGATAGGAGGTTCCATTAAGGTCAAAAACTACATACTCAGATATTCACCAAACTTTGCATGGATACATTGGATGTCAAGACACGTGGAAAAAACATACAAAACATAGGATTGGGGACATCAAGATTTTGGTCGAATTTTTTAAGAATTTTCAAATTTTCAGATAGGAGGTTCCATATAAGGTCAAAAACTACATACTCAGATCTTCACCAAACTTTGCAGGGATACATTGGATGTCAAGACACGTGGAAAAAACATACAAGACCTAGGATTGGGGACATCAAGATTTTGGTCAAATTTTTTAAGAATTTTCAAATTTTCAGGTTCCATATAAGGTCAAAAACTACATACTCAGATCTTCACCAAACTTTGCAGGAATACATTGGATGTTAAGACACGTGGAAAAAACGTACAAAACAAGAGATTGGAGACATCAAGATTTTGGACGAATTTTTTAAGAATTTTCAAATTTTCAGAAATGCGGTTCCAGATAAGGTCAAAAACTACATACTCAGATCTTCACCAAACTTTGCAGGGATACATTGGATGTCAAGACACGTGGAAAAAACGTACAAAACAAGGGATTGGGGTCATCAAGATTTTGACGGATTTTTTAGGAATTTTCAAATTTTCAGATGGGAGGTTCCAGATAAGGTCAAAAACTACATACTCAGATCTTCACCAAACTTTGCAGTGATACATTGGATGTCAAGACACGTGGAAAAAACGTACAAAACAAGAGATTGGAGACATCAAGATTTTGAACGAATTTTTTAAGAATTTTCAAATTTTCAGATAGGAGGTTCCATATAAGGTCAAAAACTACATACTCAGATCTTCACCAAACTTTGCATGGATACATTGGATGTCAAGACACGTGGAAAAAACATACAAAACATAGGATTGGGGACATCAAGATTTTGGTCGAATTTTTTTAGAATTTTCAAATTTTCAGATAGGAGGTTTAAGATAAGGTCAAAAACTACATACTCAGATCTTCACCAAACTTTGCAGGGATACATTGGATGTCAAGACACGTGGAATAAACGTACAAAACAAGAGATTGGAGACATCAAGATTTTGGACGAATTTTTGAGGAATTTTCAAATTTTCAGAAATGAGGTTCCAGATAAGGTCAAAAACTACATACTCAGATCTTCACCAAACTTTGCAGGGATATATTGGATGTCAAGACACGTGGAAAAAACGTACAAAACAAGAGATTGGAGACATCAAGATTTTGGACGAATTTTTTAAGAATTTTCAAATTTTCAGAAAGGATGTTCCAGATAAGGTCAAAAACGACATACTCAGATCTTCACCAAACTTTGCAGGGATACATTGGATGTCAAGACACGTGGAAAAAACATACAAGACATAGGATTGGGGACATCAAAATTTTGGTCGAATTTTTTAAGAATTTTCAAATTTTCAGATAGGAGGTTCCATATAAGGTCAAAAACTACATACTCAGATCTTCACCAAACTTTGCAGGGATACATTGGATGTCAAGACACGTGGAAAAAACGTACAAAACAAGAGATTGGAGACATCAAGATTTTGGACGAATTTTTTTAAGAATTTTCAAATTTTCAGATAGGAGGTTCCAGATAAGGTCAAAAACGACATACTCAGATCTTCACCAAACTTTGCAGGGATACATTGGATGTCAAGACACGGGGAAAAAACGTACAAAACAAGAGATTGGAGACATCAAGATTTTGGACGAATTTTTGAGGAATTTTCAAATTTTCAGAAATGAGGTGCCAGATAAGGTCAAAAACTACATACTCAGATCTTCACCAAACTTTGCAGGGATACATTGGATGTCAAGACACGTGGGAAAAACGTACAAAACAAGAGATTGGAGACATCAAGATTTTGGACGAATTTTTGAGGAATTTTCAAATTTTCAGAAATGAGGTGCCAGATAAGGTCAAAAACTACATACTCAGATCTTCACCAAACTTTGCAGGGATACATTGGATGTCAAGACACGTGGAAAAAACGTACAAAACAAGAGATTGGAGACATCAAGATTTTGGACGAATTTTTTAAGAATTTTCAAATTTTCAGATAGGAGGTTCCAGATGAGGTCAAAAACTACATACTCAGATCTTCACCAAACTTTGCAGGAATACTTTGCATGTCAAGACACGTGGAAAAAACGTACAAAACAAGAGATCGGAGACATCAAGATTTTCGACGAATTTTTTAAGAATTTTCAAATTTTCAGATAGGAGGTTCCAGATAAGGTCAAAAACGACATACTCAGATCTTCACCAAACTTTGCAGGGATACATTGGATGTCAAGACACGTGGAAAAAACGTACAAAACAAGAGATTGGAGACATCAAGATTTTGGACGAATTTTTTAAGAATTTTCCAATTTTCAGATAGGAGGTTCCATATAAGGTCAAAAACTACATACTCAGATCTTCACCAAACATTGCAGGGATACATTGGATGTCAAGACACGTGGAAAAAACGAACAAAACAAGAGATTGGAGACATCAAGATTTTCGACGAATTTTTGAAGAATTTTCAAATTTTCAGATGGGAGGTTCCAGATAAGGTCAAAAACGACATACTCAGATCTTCACCAAACTTTGCAGGGATACATTGGATGTCAAGACACGTGGAAAAAACATACAAAACATAGGATTGGGGATATCAAGATTTTGGTCAAATTTTTTAAGAATTTTCCAATTTTCAGATAGGAGGTTCCATATAAGGTCAAAAACTACATACTCAGATCTTCACCAAACATTGCAGGGATACATTGGATGTCAAGACACGTGGAAAAAACGAACAAAACAAGAGATTGGAGACATCAAGATTTTCGACGAATTTTTGAAGAATTTTCAAATTTTCAGATGGGAGGTTCCAGATAAGGTCAAAAACGACATACTCAGATCTTCACCAAACTTTGCAGGGATACATTGGATGTCAAGACACGTGGAAAAAACGTACAAAACAAGAGATTGGGGTCATCAATATTTTGGACGGATTTTTTAGGAATTTTCAAATTTTCAGATGGGAGGTTCCAGATAAGGTCAAAAACTACATACTCAGATCTTCACCAAACTTTGCAGGGATACATTGGATGTCAAGACACGTGGAAAAAACGTACAAAACAGAAGATTGGAGACATCAAGATTTTGAACGAATTTTTTAAGAATTTTCAAATTTTCAGATAGGAGGTTCCATTAAGGTCAAAAACTACATACTCAGATCTTCACCAAACTTTGCATGGATACATTGGATGTCAAGACACGTGGAAAAAACATACAAAACATAGGATTGGGAACATCAAGATTTTGGTCGAATTTTTTAAGAATTTTCAAATTTTCAGATAGGAGGTTCCATATAAGGTCAAAAACTACATACTCAGATCTTCACCAAACTTTGCAGGGATACATTGGATGTCAAGACACGTGGAAAAAACATACAAGACCTAGGATTGGGGACATCAAGATTTTGGTCAAATTTTTTAAGAATTTTCAAATTTTCAGGTTCCATATATGGTCAAAAACTACATACTCAGATCTTCACCAAACTTTGCAGGAATACATTGGATGTTAAGACACGTGGAAAAAACGTACAAAACAAGAGATTGGAGACATCAAGATTTTGGACGAATTTTTTAAGAATTTTCAAATTTTCAGAAATGCGGTTCCAGATAAGGTCAAAAACTACATACTCAGATCTTCACCAAACTTTGCAGGGATACATTGGATGTCAAGACACGTGGAAAAAACGTACAAAACAAGGGATTGGGGTCATCAAGATTTTGACGGATTTTTTAGGAATTTTCAAATTTTCAGATGGGAGGTTCCAGATAAGGTCAAAAACGACATACTGAGATCTTCACCAAACTTTGCAGGAATACATTGGATGTCAAGACACGTGGAAAAAACATACAAAACATAAGATTGGGTACATCAAGATTTTGGTCGAATTTTTTAAGAATTTTCAAATTTTCAGAAATGCGGTTCCAGATAAGGTCAAAAACTACATACTCAGATCTTCACCAAACTTTGCAGGGATACATTGGATGTCAAGACACGTGGAAAAAACGTACAAAACAAGGGATTGGGGTCATCAAGATTTTGACGGATTTTTTAGGAATTTTCAAATTTTCAGATGGGAGGTTCCAGATAAGGTCAAAAACTACATACTCAGATCTTCACCAAACTTTGCAGGGATACATTGGATGTCAAGACACGTGGAAAAAACGTACAAAACAAGAGATTGGAGACATCAAGATTTTGGACGAATTTTTGAAGAATTTTCAAATTTTCAGATAGGAGGTTCCAAATAAGGTCAAAAACTACATACTCAGATCTTCACCAAACGTTGCAGGGATACTTTGCATGTCAAGACACGTGGAAAAAACGTACAAAACAAGAGATTGGAGACATCAAGATTTTCGACGAATTTTTTAAGAATTTTCAAATTTTCAGATGGGAGGTTCCAGATAAGGTCAAAAACGACATACTCAGATCTTCACCAAACTTTGCATGGATACATTGGATGTCAAGACACGTGGAAAAAACGTACAAAACAAGAAATTGGAGACATCAAGATTTTGGACGAATTTTTTAAGAATTTTCAAATTTTCAGAAAGGAGGTTCCGTATAAGGTCAAAAACTACATACTCAGATCTTCACCAAACTTTGCAGGGATACATTGGATGTCAAGACACGTGGAAAAAACGTACAAAACAAGAGATTGGGGTCATCAATATTTTGGACGGATTTTTTAGGAATTTTCAAATTTTCAGATGGGAGGTTCCAGATAAGGTCAAAAACTACATACTCAGATCTTCACCAAACTTTGCAGGGATACATTGGATGTCAAGACACGTGGAAAAAACGTACAAAACAGAAGATTGGAGACATCAAGATTTTGAACGAATTTTTTAAGAATTTTCAAATTTTCAGATAGGAGGTTCCATTAAGGTCAAAAACTACATACTCAGATCTTCACCAAACTTTGCATGGATACATTGGATGTCAAGACACGTGGAAAAAACATACAAAACATAGGATTGGGGACATCAAGATTTTGGTCGAATTTTTTAAGAATTTTCAAATTTTCAGATAGGAGGTTCCATATAAGGTCAAAAACTACATACTCAGATCTTCACCAAACTTTGCAGGGATACATTGGATGTCAAGACACGTGGAAAAAACATACAAGACCTAGGATTGGGGACATCAAGATTTTGGTCAAATTTTTTAAGAATTTTCAAATTTTCAGGTTCCATATAAGGTCAAAAACTACATACTCAGATCTTCACCAAACTTTGCAGGAATACATTGGATGTTAAGACACGTGGAAAAAACGTACAAAACAAGAGATTGGAGACATCAAGATTTTGGACGAATTTTTTAAGAATTTTCAAATTTTCAGAAATGCGGTTCCAGATAAGGTCAAAAACTACATACTCAGATCTTCACCAAACTTTGCAGGGATACATTGGATGTCAAGACACGTGGAAAAAACGTACAAAACAAGGGATTGGGGTCATCAAGATTTTGACGGATTTTTTAGGAATTTTCAAATTTTCAGATGGGAGGTTCCAGATAAGGTCAAAAACTACATACTCAGATCTTCACCAAACTTTGCAGTGATACATTGGATGTCAAGACACGTGGAAAAAACGTACAAAACAAGAGATTGGAGACATCAAGATTTTGAACGAATTTTTTAAGAATTTTCAAATTTTCAGATAGGAGGTTCCATATAAGGTCAAAAACTACATACTCAGATCTTCACCAAACTTTGCATGGATACATTGGATGTCAAGACACGTGGAAAAAACATACAAAACATAGGATTGGGGACATCAAGATTTTGGTCGAATTTTTTTAGAATTTTCAAATTTTCAGATAGGAGGTTTAAGATAAGGTCAAAAACTACATACTCAGATCTTCACCAAACTTTGCAGGGATACATTGGATGTCAAGACACGTGGAATAAACGTACAAAACAAGAGATTGGAGACATCAAGATTTTGGACGAATTTTTGAGGAATTTTCAAATTTTCAGAAATGAGGTTCCAGATAAGGTCAAAAACTACATACTCAGATCTTCACCAAACTTTGCAGGGATATATTGGATGTCAAGACACGTGGAAAAAACGTACAAAACAAGAGATTGGAGACATCAAGATTTTGGACGAATTTTTTAAGAATTTTCAAATTTTCAGAAAGGATGTTCCAGATAAGGTCAAAAAACGACATACTCAGATCTTCACCAAACTTTGCAGGGATACATTGGATGTCAAGACACGTGGAAAAAACATACAAGACATAGGATTGGGGACATCAAAATTTTGGTCGAATTTTTTAAGAATTTTCAAATTTTCAGATAGGAGGTTCCATATAAGGTCAAAAACTACATACTCAGATCTTCACCAAACTTTGCAGGGATACATTGGATGTCAAGACACGTGGAAAAAACGTACAAAACAAGAGATTGGAGACATCAAGATTTTGGACGAATTTTTTTAAGAATTTTCAAATTTTCAGATAGGAGGTTCCAGATAAGGTCAAAAACGACATACTCAGATCTTCACCAAACTTTGCAGGGATACATTGGATGTCAAGACACGGGGAAAAAACGTACAAAACAAGAGATTGGAGACATCAAGATTTTGGACGAATTTTTAAGAATTTTCAAATTTTCAGAAATGAGGTGCCAGATAAGGTCAAAAACTACATACTCAGATCTTCACCAAACTTTGCAGGGATACATTGGATGTCAAGACACGTGGGAAAAACGTACAAAACAAGAGATTGGAGACATCAAGATTTTGGACGAATTTTTGAGGAATTTTCAAATTTTCAGAAATGAGGTGCCAGATAAGGTCAAAAACTACATACTCAGATCTTCACCAAACTTTGCAGGGATACATTGGATGTCAAGACACGTGGAAAAAACGTACAAAACAAGAGATTGGAGACATCAAGATTTTGGACGAATTTTTTAAGAATTTTCAAATTTTCAGATAGGAGGTTCCAGATGAGGTCAAAAACTACATACTCAGATCTTCACCAAACTTTGCAGGAATACTTTGCATGTCAAGACACGTGGAAAAAACGTACAAAACAAGAGATCGGAGACATCAAGATTTTCGACGAATTTTTTAAGAATTTTCCAATTTTCAGATAGGAGGTTCCATATAAGGTCAAAAACTACATACTCAGATCTTCACCAAACATTGCAGGGATACATTGGATGTCAAGACACGTGGAAAAAACGAACAAAACAAGAGATTGGAGACATCAAGATTTTCGACGAATTTTTGAAGAATTTTCAAATTTTCAGATGGGAGGTTCCAGATAAGGTCAAAAACGACATACTCAGATCTTCACCAAACTTTGCAGGGATACATTGGATGTCAAGACACGTGGAAAAAACATACAAAACATAGGATTGGGGATATCAAGATTTTGGTCAAATTTTTTAAGAATTTTCCAATTTTCAGATAGGAGGTTCCATATAAGGTCAAAAACTACATACTCAGATCTTCACCAAACATTGCAGGGATACATTGGATGTCAAGACACGTGGAAAAAACGAACAAAACAAGAGATTGGAGACATCAAGATTTTCGACGAATTTTTGAAGAATTTTCAAATTTTCAGATGGGAGGTTCCAGATAAGGTCAAAAACGACATACTCAGATCTTCACCAAACTTTGCAGGGATACATTGGATGTCAAGACACGTGGAAAAAACGTACAAAACAAGAGATTGGGGTCATCAATATTTTGGACGGATTTTTTAGGAATTTTCAAATTTTCAGATGGGAGGTTCCAGATAAGGTCAAAAACTACATACTCAGATCTTCACCAAACTTTGCAGGGATACATTGGATGTCAAGACACGTGGAAAAAACGTACAAAACAGAAGATTGGAGACATCAAGATTTTGAACGAATTTTTTAAGAATTTTCAAATTTTCAGATAGGAGGTTCCATTAAGGTCAAAAACTACATACTCAGATCTTCACCAAACTTTGCATGGATACATTGGATGTCAAGACACGTGGAAAAAACATACAAAACATAGGATTGGGAACATCAAGATTTTGGTCGAATTTTTTAAGAATTTTCAAATTTTCAGATAGGAGGTTCCATATAAGGTCAAAAACTACATACTCAGATCTTCACCAAACTTTGCAGGGATACATTGGATGTCAAGACACGTGGAAAAAACATACAAGACCTAGGATTGGGGACATCAAGATTTTGGTCAAATTTTTTAAGAATTTTCAAATTTTCAGGTTCCATATATGGTCAAAAACTACATACTCAGATCTTCACCAAACTTTGCAGGAATACATTGGATGTTAAGACACGTGGAAAAAACGTACAAAACAAGAGATTGGAGACATCAAGATTTTGGACGAATTTTTTAAGAATTTTCAAATTTTCAGAAATGCGGTTCCAGATAAGGTCAAAAACTACATACTCAGATCTTCACCAAACTTTGCAGGGATACATTGGATGTCAAGACACGTGGAAAAAACGTACAAAACAAGGGATTGGGGTCATCAAGATTTTGACGGATTTTTTAGGAATTTTCAAATTTTCAGATGGGAGGTTCCAGATAAGGTCAAAAACTACATACTCAGATCTTCACCAAACTTTGCAGGGATACATTGGATGTCAAGACACGTGGAAAAAACGTACAAAACAAGAGATTGGGGTGATCAAGATTTTGGACGGATTTTTTAAGAATTTTCAAATTTTCAGATGGGAGGTTCCAGATAAGGTCAAAAACGACATACTGAGATCTTCACCAAACTTTGCAGGAATACATTGGATGTCAAGACACGTGGAAAAAACATACAAAACATAAGATTGGGTACATCAAGATTTTGGTCGAATTTTTTAAGAATTTTCAAATTTTCAGATAGGAGGTTCCATATAAGGTAAAAAACTACATACTCAGATCTTCACCGAACTTTGCAGGGATACATTGGATGTCAAGACACGTGGAAAAAACATACAAAACATAGTATTGGGGACATCAAGATTTTGGTCAAATTTTTTAAGAATTTTCAAATTTTCAGATAGGAGGTTCCATATAAGGTCAAAAACTACATACTCAGATCTTCACCAAACATTGCAGGGATACATTGGATGTCAAGACACGTGGAAAAAACGTACAAAACAAGAGATTGGAGACATCAAGATTTTGGACGAATTTTTGAAGAATTTTCAAATTTTCAGATAGGAGGTTCCAAATAAGGTCAAAAACTACATACTCAGATCTTCACCAAACTTTGCAGGGATACATTGGATGTCAAGACACGTGGAAAAAACATACAAAACATAGGATTGGGGATATCAAGATTTTGGTCAAATTTTTTAAGAATTTTCCAATTTTCAGATAGGAGGTTCCATATAAGGTCAAAAACTACATACTCAGATCACCAAACATTGCAGGGATACATTGGATGTCAAGACACGTGGAAAAAACGAACAAAACAAGAGATTGGAGACATCAAGATTTTCGACGAATTTTTGAAGAATTTTCAAATTTTCAGATGGGAGGTTCCAGATAAGGTCAAAAACGACATACTCAGATCTTCACCAAACTTTGCAGGGATACATTGGATGTCAAGACACGTGGAAAAAACGTACAAAACAAGAGATTGGGGTCATCAATATTTTGGACGGATTTTTTAGGAATTTTCAAATTTTCAGATGGGAGGTTCCAGATAAGGTCAAAAACTACATACTCAGATCTTCACCAAACTTTGCAGGGATACATTGGATGTCAAGACACGTGGAAAAAACGTACAAAACAGAAGATTGGAGACATCAAGATTTTGAACGAATTTTTTAAGAATTTTCAAATTTTCAGATAGGAGGTTCCATTAAGGTCAAAAACTACATACTCAGATCTTCACCAAACTTTGCATGGATACATTGGATGTCAAGACACGTGGAAAAAACACAAAACATAGGATTGGGGACATCAAGATTTTGGTCGAATTTTTTAAGAATTTTCAAATTTTCAGATAGGAGGTTCCATATAAGGTCAAAAACTACATACTCAGATCTTCACCAAACTTTGCAGGGATACATTGGATGTCAAGACACGTGGAAAAAACATACAAGACCTAGGATTGGGGACATCAAGATTTTGGTCAAATTTTTTAAGAATTTTCAAATTTTCAGGTTCCATATAAGGTCAAAAACTACATACTCAGATCTTCACCAAACTTTGCAGGAATACATTGGATGTTAAGACACGTGGAAAAAACGTACAAAACAAGAGATTGGAGACATCAAGATTTTGGACGAATTTTTTAAGAATTTTCAAATTTTCAGAAATGCGGTTCCAGATAAGGTCAAAAACTACATACTCAGATCTTCACCAAACTTTGCAGGGATACATTGGATGTCAAGACACGTGGAAAAAACGTACAAAACAAGGGATTGGGGTCATCAAGATTTTGACGGATTTTTTAGGAATTTTCAAATTTTCAGATGGGAGGTTCCAGATAAGGTCAAAAACTACATACTCAGATCTTCACCAAACTTTGCAGGGATACATTGGATGTCAAGACACGTGGAAAAAACGTACAAAACAAGAGATTGGAGACATCAAGATTTTGGACGAATTTTTGAAGAATTTTCAAATTTTCAGATAGGAGGTTCCAAATAAGGTCAAAAACTACATACTCAGATCTTCACCAAACGTTGCAGGGATACTTTGCATGTCAAGACACGTGGAAAAAACGTACAAAACAAGAGATTGGAGACATCAAGATTTTCGACGAATTTTTTAAGAATTTTCAAATTTTCAGATGGGAGGTTCCAGATAAGGTCAAAAACGACATACTCAGATCTTCACCAAACTTTGCATGGATACATTGGATGTCAAGACACGTGGAAAAAACGTACAAAACAAGAAATTGGAGACATCAAGATTTTGGACGAATTTTTTAAGAATTTTCAAATTTTCAGAAAGGAGGTTCCAGATAAGGTCAAAAACTACATACTCAGATCTTCACCAAACTTTGCAGGGATACATTGGATGTCAAGACACGTGGAAAAAACGTACAAAACAAGAGATTAAGGTCATCAAGATTTTGGACGGATTTTTTAGGAATTTTCAAATTTTCAGATGGGAGGTTCCAGATAAGGTCAAAAACTACATACTCAGATCTTCACCAAACTTTGCAGTGATACATTGGATGTCAAGACACGTGGAAAAAACGTACAAAACAAGAGATTGGAGACATCAAGATTTTGAACGAATTTTTTAAGAATTTTCAAATTTTCAGATAGGAGGTTCCATATAAGGTCAAAAACTACATACTCAGATCTTCACCAAACTTTGCATGGATACATTGGATGTCAAGGCACGTGGAAAAAACATACAAAACATAGGATTGGGGACATCAAGATTTTGGTCGAATTTTTTTAGAATTTTCAAATTTTCAGATATTAGGTTCCAGATAAGGTCAAAAACTACATACTCAGATCTTCACCAAACTTTGCAGGGATACATTGGATGTCAAGACACGTGAAAAAAACGTACAAACCAAGAGATTGGAGACATCAAGATTTTGGACGAATTTTTTAAGAATTTTCAAATTTTCAGAAAGGAGGTTCCATATAAGGTCAAAAACTACATACTCAGATCTTCACCAAACTATGCAGGGATACATTGGATGTCAAGACACGTGGAATAAACGTACAAAACAAGAGATTGGAGACATCAAGATTTTGGACGAATTTTTGAGGAATTTTCAAATTTTCAGAAATGAGGTTCCAGATAAGGTCAAAAACTACATACTCAGATCTTCACCAAACTTTGCAGATATACATTGGATGTCAAGACACGTGGGGAAAACATACAAACCAAGAGATTGGATACATCAAGATTTTGGACGAATTTTTTAAGAATTTTCAAATTTTCAGATAGGAGGTTCCATTTAAGGTCAAAAACTACATACTCAGATCTTCACCAAACTTTGCAGGGATATATTGGATGTCAAGACACGTGGAAAAAACGTACAAAACAAGAGATTGGAGACATCAAGATTTTGGACGAATTTTTTAAGAATTTTCAAATTTTCAGAAAGGATGTTCCAGATAAGGTCAAAAACGACATACTCAGATCTTCACCAAACTTTGCAGGGATACATTGGATGTCAAGACACGTGGAAAAAACATACAAGACATAGGATTGGGGACATCAAAATTTTGGTCGAATTTTTTAAGAATTTTCAAATTTTCAGATAGGAGGTTCCATATAAGGTCAAAAACTACATACTCAGATCTTCACCAAACTTTGCAGGGATACATTGGATGTCAAGACACGTGGAAAAAACGTACAAAACAAGAGATTGGAGACATCAAGATTTTGGACGAATTTTTTTAAGAATTTTCAAATTTTCAGATAGGAGGTTCCAGATAAGGTCAAAAACGACATACTCAGATCTTCACCAAACTTTGCAGGGATACATTGGATGTCAAGACACGTGGAAAAAACGTACAAAACAAGAGATTGGAGACATCAAGATTTTGGACGAATTTTTGAGGAATTTTCAAATTTTCAGAAATGAGGTGCCAGATAAGGTCAAAAACTACATACTCAGATCTTCACCAAACTTTGCAGGGATACATTGGATGTCAAGACACGTGGGAAAAACGTACAAAACAAGAGATTGGAGACATCAAGATTTTGGACGAATTTTTGAGGAATTTTCAAATTTTCAGAAATGAGGTGCCAGATAAGGTCAAAAACTACATACTCAGATCTTCACCAAACTTTGCAGGGATACATTGGATGTCAAGACACGTGGAAAAAACGTACAAAACAAGAGATTGGAGACATCAAGATTTTGGACGAATTTTTTAAGAATTTTCAAATTTTCAGATAGGAGGTTCCAGATGAGGTCAAAAACTACATACTCAGATCTTCACCAAACTTTGCAGGAATACTTTGCATGTCAAGACACGTGGAAAAAACGTACAAAACAAGAGATCGGAGACATCAAGATTTTCGACGAATTTTTTAAGAATTTTCAAATTTTCAGATAGGAGGTTCCAGATAAGGTCAAAAACGACATACTCAGATCTTCACCAAACTTTGCAGGGATACATTGGATGTCAAGACACGTGGAAAAAACGTACAAAACAAGAGATTGGAGACATCAAGATTTTGGACGATTTTTTTAAGAATTTTCCAATTTTCAGATAGGAGGTTCCATATAAGGTCAAAAACTACATACTCAGATCTTCACCAAACATTGCAGGGATACATTGGATGTCAAGACACGTGGAAAAAACGAACAAAACAAGAGATTGGAGACATCAAGATTTTCGACGAATTTTTGAAGAATTTTCAAATTTTCAGATGGGAGGTTCCAGATAAGGTCAAAAACGACATACTCAGATCTTCACCAAACTTTGCAGGGATACATTGGATGTCAAGACACGTGGAAAAAACATACAAAACATAGGATTGGGGATATCATGATTTTGGTCAAATTTTTTAAGAATTTTCCAATTTTCAGATAGGAGGTTCCATATAAGGTCAAAAACTACATACTCAGATCTTCACCAAACATTGCAGGGATACATTGGATGTCAAGACACGTGGAAAAAACGAACAAAACAAGAGATTGGAGACATCAAGATTTTCGACGAATTTTTGAAGAATTTTCAAATTTTCAGATGGGAGGTTCCAGATAAGGTCAAAAACGACATACTCAGATCTTCACCAAACTTTGCAGGGATACATTGGATGTCAAGACACGTGGAAAAAACGTACAAAACAAGAGATTGGGGTCATCAATATTTTGGACGGATTTTTTAGGAATTTTCAAATTTTCAGATGGGAGGTTCCAGATAAGGTCAAAAACTACATACTCAGATCTTCACCAAACTTTGCAGGGATACATTGGATGTCAAGACACGTGGAAAAAACGTACAAAACAGAAGATTGGAGACATCAAGATTTTGAACGAATTTTTTAAGAATTTTCAAATTTTCAGATAGGAGGTTCCATTAAGGTCAAAAACTACATACTCAGATCTTCACCAAACTTTGCATGGATACATTGGATGTCAAGACACGTGGAAAAAACATACAAAACATAGGATTGGGAACATCAAGATTTTGGTCGAATTTTTTAAGAATTTTCAAATTTTCAGATAGGAGGTTCCATATAAGGTCAAAAACTACATACTCAGATCTTCACCAAACTTTGCAGGGATACATTGGATGTCAAGACACGTGGAAA
The DNA here is from genome assembly GCF_977018435.1 of Lepisma saccharinum. Taxonomy (NCBI): domain Eukaryota; kingdom Metazoa; phylum Arthropoda; class Insecta; order Zygentoma; family Lepismatidae; genus Lepisma; species Lepisma saccharinum. The sequence continues at coordinate 874,413 of NW_028142909.1, forward strand.
AACATACAAGACCTAGGATTGGGGACATCAAGATTTTGGTCAAATTTTTTAAGAATTTTCAAATTTTCAGTTTCCATATAAGGTCAAAAACTACATACTCAGATCTTCACCAAACTTTGCAGGAATACATTGGATGTTAAGACACGTGGAAAAAACGTACAAAACAAGAGATTGGAGACATCAAGATTTTGGACGAATTTTTTAAGAATTTTCAAATTTTCAGAAATGCGGTTCCAGATAAGGTCAAAAACTACATACTCAGATCTTCACCAAACTTTGCAGGGATACATTGGATGTCAAGACACGTGGAAAAAACGTACAAAACAAGGGATTGGGGTCATCAAGATTTTGACGGATTTTTTAGGAATTTTCAAATTTTCAGATGGGAGGTTCCAGATAAGGTCAAAAACTACATACTCAGATCTTCACCAAACTTTGCAGGGATACATTGGATGTCAAGACACGTGGAAAAAACGTACAAAACAAGAGATTGGGGTGATCAAGATTTTGGACGGATTTTTTAAGAATTTTCAAATTTTCAGATGGGAGGTTCCAGATAAGGTCAAAAACGACATACTGAGATCTTCACCAAACTTTGCAGGAATACATTGGATGTCAAGACACGTGGAAAAAACATACAAAACATAAGATTGGGTACATCAAGATTTTGGTCGAATTTTTTAAGAATTTTCAAATTTTCAGATAGGAGGTTCCATATAAGGTAAAAAACTACATACTCAGATCTTCACCGAACTTTGCAGGGATACATTGGATGTCAAGACACGTGGAAAAAACATACAAAACATAGTATTGGGGACATCAAGATTTTGGTCAAATTTTTTAAGAATTTTCAAATTTTCAGATAGGAGGTTCCATATAAGGTCAAAAACTACATACTCAGATCTTCACCAAACATTGCAGGGATACATTGGATGTCAAGACACGTGGAAAAAACGTACAAAACAAGAGATTGGAGACATCAAGATTTTGGACGAATTTTTGAAGAATTTTCAAATTTTCAGATAGGAGGTTCCAAATAAGGTCAAAAACTACATACTCAGATCTTCACCAAACTTTGCAGGGATACATTGGATGTCAAGACAAGTGGAAAAAACATACAAAACATAGGATTGGGGATATCAAGATTTTGGTCAAATTTTTTAAGAATTTTCCAATTTTCAGATAGGAGGTTCCATATAAGGTCAAAAACTACATACTCAGATCTTCACCAAACATTGCAGGGATACATTGGATGTCAAGACACGTGGAAAAAACGAAGAAAACAAGAGATTGGAGACATCAAGATTTTCGACGAATTTTTGAAGAATTTTCAAATTTTCAGATGGGAGGTTCCAGATAAGGTCAAAAACGACATACTCAGATCTTCACCAAACTTTGCAGGGATACATTGGATGTCAAGACACGTGGAAAAAACGTACAAAACAAGAGATTGGGGTCATCAATATTTTGGACGGATTTTTTAGGAATTTTCAAATTTTCAGATGGGAGGTTCCAGATAAGGTCAAAAACTACATACTCAGATCTTCACCAAACTTTGCAGGGATACATTGGATGTCAAGACACGTGGAAAAAACGTACAAAACAGAAGATTGGAGACATCAAGATTTTGAACGAATTTTTTAAGAATTTTCAAATTTTCAGATAGGAGGTTCCATTAAGGTCAAAAACTACATACTCAGATCTTCACCAAACTTTGCATGGATACATTGGATGTCAAGACACGTGGAAAAAACATACAAAACATAGGATTGGGAACATCAAGATTTTGGTCGAATTTTTTAAGAATTTTCAAATTTTCAGATAGGAGGTTCCATATAAGGTCAAAAACTACATACTCAGATCTTCACCAAACTTTGCAGGGATACATTGGATGTCAAGACACGTGGAAAAACATACAAGACCTAGGATTGGGGACATCAAGATTTTGGTCAAATTTTTTAAGAATTTTCAAATTTTCAGTTTCCATATAAGGTCAAAAACTACATACTCAGATCTTCACCAAACTTTGCAGGAATACATTGGATGTTAAGACACGTGGAAAAAACGTACAAAACAAGAGATTGGAGACATCAAGATTTTGGACGAATTTTTTAAGAATTTTCAAATTTTCAGAAATGCGGTTCCAGATAAGGTCAAAAACTACATACTCAGATCTTCACCAAACTTTGCAGGGATACATTGGATGTCAAGACACGTGGAAAAAACGTACAAAACAAGGGATTGGGGTCATCAAGATTTTGACGGATTTTTTAGGAATTTTCAAATTTTCAGATGGGAGGTTCCAGATAAGGTCAAAAACTACATACTCAGATCTTCACCAAACTTTGCAGGGATACATTGGATGTCAAGACACGTGGAAAAAACGTACAAAACAAGAGATTGGGGTGATCAAGATTTTGGACGGATTTTTTAAGAATTTTCAAATTTTCAGATGGGAGGTTCCAGATAAGGTCAAAAACGACATACTGAGATCTTCACCAAACTTTGCAGGAATACATTGGATGTCAAGACACGTGGAAAAAACATACAAAACATAAGATTGGGTACATCAAGATTTTGGTCGAATTTTTTAAGAATTTTCAAATTTTCAGATAGGAGGTTCCATATAAGGTAAAAAACTACATACTCAGATCTTCACCGAACTTTGCAGGGATACATTGGATGTCAAGACACGTGGAAAAAACATACAAAACATAGTATTGGGGACATCAAGATTTTGGTCAAATTTTTTAAGAATTTTCAAATTTTCAGATAGGAGGTTCCATATAAGGTCAAAAACTACATACTCAGATCTTCACCAAACATTGCAGGGATACATTGGATGTCAAGACACGTGGAAAAAACGTACAAAACAAGAGATTGGAGACATCAAGATTTTGGACGAATTTTTGAAGAATTTTCAAATTTTCAGATAGGAGGTTCCAAATAAGGTCAAAAACTACATACTCAGATCTTCACCAAACTTTGCAGGGATACATTGGATGTCAAGACAAGTGGAAAAAACATACAAAACATAGGATTGGGGATATCAAGATTTTGGTCAAATTTTTTAAGAATTTTCCAATTTTCAGATAGGAGGTTCCATATAAGGTCAAAAACTACATACTCAGATCTTCACCAAACATTGCAGGGATACATTGGATGTCAAGACACGTGGAAAAAACGAACAAAACAAGAGATTGGAGACATCAAGATTTTCGACGAATTTTTGAAGAATTTTCAAATTTTCAGATGGGAGGTTCCAGATAAGGTCAAAAACGACATACTCAGATCTTCACCAAACTTTGCAGGGATACATTGGATGTCAAGACACGTGGAAAAAACGTACAAAACAAGAGATTGGGGTCATCAATATTTTGGACGGATTTTTTAGGAATTTTCAAATTTTCAGATGGGAGGTTCCAGATAAGGTCAAAAACTACATACTCAGATCTTCACCAAACTTTGCAGGGATACATTGGATGTCAAGACACGTGGAAAAAACGTACAAAACAGAAGATTGGAGACATCAAGATTTTGAACGAATTTTTTAAGAATTTTCAAATTTTCAGATAGGAGGTTCCATTAAGGTCAAAAACTACGTACTCAGATCTTCACCAAACTTTGCATGGATACATTGGATGTCAAGACACGTGGAAAAAACATACAAAACATAGGATTGGGGACATCAAGATTTTGGTCGAATTTTTTAAGAATTTTCAAATTTTCAGATAGGAGGTTCCATATAAGGTCAAAAACTACATACTCAGATCTTCACCAAACTTTGCAGGGATACATTGGATGTCAAGACACGTGGAAAAAACATACAAGACCTAGGATTGGGGACATCAAGATTTTGGTCAAATTTTTTAAGAATTTTCAAATTTTCAGGTTCCATATAAGGTCAAAAACTACATACTCAGATCTTCACCAAATTTGCAGGAATACATTGGATGTTAAGACACGTGGAAAAAACGTACAAAACAAGAGATTGGAGACATCAAGATTTTGGACGAATTTTTTAAGAATTTTCAAATTTTCAGAAATGCGGTTCCAGATAAGGTCAAAAACTACATACTCAGATCTTCACCAAACTTTGCAGGGATACATTGGATGTCAAGACACGTGGAAAAAACGTACAAAACAAGGGATTGGGGTCATCAAGATTTTGACGGATTTTTTAGGAATTTTCAAATTTTCAGATGGGAGGTTCCAGATAAGGTCAAAAACTACATACTCAGATCTTCACCAAACTTGGCAGGGATACATTGGATGTCAAGACACGTGGAAAAAACGTACAAAACAAGAGATTGGGGTGATCAAGATTTTGGACGGATTTTATAAGAATTTTCAAATTTTCAGATGGGAGGTTCCAGATAAGGTCAAAAACGACATACTGAGATCTTCACCAAACTTTGCAGGAATACATTGGATGTCAAGACACGTGGAAAAAACATACAAAACATAAGATTGGGTACATCAAGATTTTGGTCGAATCTTTTAAGAATTTTCAAATTTTCAGATAGGAGGTTCCATATAAGGTAAAAAACTACATACTCAGATCTTCACCGAACTTTGCAGGGATACATTGGATGTCAAGACACGTGGAAAAAACATACAAAACATAGTATTGGGGACATCAAGATTTTGGTCAAATTTTTTAAGAATTTTCAAATTTTCAGATAGGAGGTTCCATATAAGGTCAAAAACTACATACTCAGATCTTCACCAAACATTGCAGGGATACATTGGATGTCAAGACACGTGGAAAAAAACGTACAAAACAAGAGATTGGAGACATCAAGATTTTGGACGAATTTTTGAAGAATTTTCAAATTTTCAGATAGGAGGTTCCAAATAAGGTCAAAAACTACATACTCAGATCTTCACCAAACGTTGCAGGGATACTTTGCATGTCAAGACACGTGGAAAAAACGTACAAAACAAGAGATTGGAGACATCAAGATTTTCGACGAATTTTTTAAGAATTTTCAAATTTTCAGATGGGAGGTTCCAGATAAGGTAAAAAACGACATACTCAGATCTTCACCAAACTTTGCATGGATACATTGGATGTCAAGACACGTGGAAAAAACGTACAAAACAAGAAATTGGAGACATCAAGATTTTGGACGAATTTTTTAAGAATTTTCAAATTTTCAGAAAGGAGGTTCCGTATAAGGTCAAAAACTACATACTCAGATCTTCACCAAACTTTGCAGGGATACATTGGATGTCAAGACACGTGGAAAAAACGTACAAAACAAGAGATTAAGGTCATCAAGATTTTGGACGGATTTTTTAGGAATTTTCAAATTTTCAGATGGGAGGTTCCAGATAAGGTCAAAAACTACATACTCAGATCTTCACCAAACTTTGCAGTGATACATTGGATGTCAAGACACGTGGAAAAAACGTACAAAACAAGAGATTGGAGACATCAAGATTTTGAACGAATTTTTTAAGAATTTTCAAATTTTCAGATAGGAGGTTCCATATAAGGTCAAAAACTACATACTCAGATCTTCACCAAACTTTGCATGGATACATTGGATGTCAAGACACGTGGAAAAAACATACAAAACATAGGATTGGGGACATCAAGATTTTGGTCGAATTTTTTTAGAATTTTCAAATTTTCAGATAGGAGGTTCCAGATAAGGTCAAAAACTACATACTCAGATCTTCACCAAACTTTGCAGGGATACATTGGATGTCAAGACACGTGAAAAAAACGTACAAACCAAGAGATTGGAGACATCAAGATTTTGGACGAATTTTTTAAGAATTTTTCAAATTTTCAGAAAGGAGGTTCCATATAAGGTCAAAAACTGCATACTCAGATCTTCACCAAACTATGCAGGGATACATTGGATGTCAAGACACGTGGAAAAAACGTACAAAACAAGAGATTGGAGACATCAAGATTTTGGACGAATTTTTGAGGAATTTTCAAATTTTCAGAAATGAGGTTCCAGATAAGGTCAAAAACTACATACTCAGATCTTCACCAAACTTTGCAGGGATACATTGGATGTCAAGACACGTGGGGAAAACATACAAACCAAGAGATTGGATACATCAAGATTTTGGACGAATTTTTTAAGAATTTTCAAATTTTCAGATAGGAGGTTCCATTTAAGGTCAAAAACTACATACTCAGATCTTCACCAAACTTTGCAGGGATATATTGGATGTCAAGACACGTGGAAAAAACGTACAAAACAAGAGATTGGAGACATCAAGATTTTGGACGAATTTTTTAAGAATTTTCAAATTTTCAGAAAGGATGTTCCCGATAAGGTCAAAAACGACATACTCAGATCTTCACCAAACTTTGCAGGGATACATTGGATGTCAAGACACGTGGAAAAAACATACAAGACATAAGATTGGGGACATCAAAATTTTGGTCGAATTTTTTAAGAATTTTCAAATTTTCAGATAGGAGGTTCCATATAAGGTCAAAAACTACATACTCAGATCTTCACCAAACTTTGCAGGGATACATTGGATGTCAGGACACGTGGAAAAAACGTACAAAACAAGAGATTGGGGTGATCAAGATTTTGGACGGATTTTTTAAGAATTTTCAAATTTTCAGATGGGAGGTTCCAGATAAGGTCAAAAACGACATACTGAGATCTTCACCAAACTTTGCAGGAATACATTGGATGTCAAGGCACGTGGAAAAAACATACAAAACATAAGATTGGGTACATCAAGATTTTGGTCGAATTTTTTAAGAATTTTCAAATTTTCAGATAGGAGGTTCCATATAAGGTAAAAAACTACATACTCAGATCTTCACCGAACTTTGCAGGGATACATTGGATGTCAAGACACGTGGAAAAAACATACAAAACATAGTATTGGGGACATCAAGATTTTGGTCAAATTTTTTAAGAATTTTCAAATTTTCAGATAGGAGGTTCCATATAAGGTCAAAAACTACATACTCAGATCTTCACCAAACATTGCAGGGATACATTGGATGTCAAGACACGTGGAAAAAACGTACAAAACAAGCGATTGGAGACATCAAGATTTTGGACGAATTTTTGAAGAATTTTCAAATTTTCAGATAGGAGGTTCCAAATAAGGTCAAAAACTACATACTCAGATCATCACCAAACGTTGCAGGGATACTTTGCATGTCAAGACACGTGGAAAAAACGTACAAAACAAGAGATTGGAGACATCAAGATTTTCGACGAATTTTTTAAGAATTTTCAAATTTTCAGATGGGAGGTTCCAGATAAGGTCAAAAACGACATACTCAGATCTTCACCAAACTTTGCATGGATACATTGGATGTCAAGACACGTGGAAAAAACGTACAAAACAAGAAATTGGAGACATCAAGATTTTGGACGAATTTTTTAAGAATTTTCAAATTTTCAGAAAGGAGGTTCCGTATAAGGTCAAAAACTACATACTCAGATCTTCACCAAACTTTGCAGGGATACATTGGATGTCAAGACACGTGGAAAAAACGTACAAAACAAGAGATTAAGGTCATCAAGATTTTGGACGGATTTTTTAGGAATTTTCAAACTTTCAGATGGGAGGTTCCAGATAAGGTCAAAAACTACATACTCAGATCTTCACCAAACTTTGCAGTGATACATTGGATGTCAAGACACGTGGAAAAAACGTACAAAACAAGAGATTGGAGACATCAAGATTTTGAACGAATTTTTTAAGAATTTTCAAATTTTCAGATAGGAGGTTCCATATAAGGTCAAAAACTACATACTCAGATCTTCACCAAACTTTGCATGGATACATTGGATGTCAAGACACGTGGAAAAAACATACAAAACATAGGATTGGGGACATCAAGATTTTGGTCGAATTTTTTTAGAATTTTCAAATTTTCAGATAGGAGGTTCCAGATAAGGTCAAAAACTACATACTCAGATCTTCACCAAACTTTGCAGGGATACATTGGATGTCAAGACACGTGAAAAAAACGTACAAACCAAGAGATTGGAGACATCAAGATTTTGGACGAATTTTTTAAGAATTTTCAAATTTTCAGAAAGGAGGTTCCATATAAGGTCAAAAACTACATACTCAGATCTTCACCAAACTATGCAGGGATACATTGGATGTCAAGACACGTGGAAAAAACGTACAAAACAAGAGATTGGAGACATCAAGATTTTGGACGAATTTTTTAAGAATTTTCAAATTTTCAGATAGGAGGTTCCAGATAAGGTCAAAAACTACATACTCAGATCTTCACCAAACTTTGCAGGGACACATTGGATGTCAAGACACGTGGAAAAAACGTACAAAACAAGAGATTGGAGACATCAAGATTTTGGACGAATTTTTGAGGAATTTTCAAATTTTCAGAAATGAGGTTCCAGATAAGGTCAAAAACTACATACACAGATCTTCACCAAACTTTGCAGGGATACATTGGATGTCAAGACACGTGGGGAAAACATACAAACCAAGAGATTGGATACATCAAGATTTTGGACGAATTTTTTAAGAATTTTCAAATTTTCAGATAGGAGGTTCCATTTAAGGTCAAAAACTACATACTCAGATCTTCACCAAACTTTGCAGGGATATATTGGATGTCAAGACACGTGGAAAAAACGTACAAAACAAGAGATTGGAGACATCAAGATTTTGGACGAATTTTTTAAGAATTTTCAAATTTTCAGAAAGGATGTTCCAGATAAGGTCAAAAACGACATACTCAGATCTTCACCAAACTTTGCAGGGATACATTGGATGTCAAGACACGTGGAAAAAACATACAAGACATAGGATTGGGGACATCAAAATTTTGGTCGAATTTTTTAAGAATTTTCAAATTTTCAGATAGGAGGTTCCATATAAGGTCAAAAACTACATACTCAGATCTTCACCAAACTTTGCAGGGATACATTGGATGTCAAGACACGTGGAAAAAACGTACAAAACAAGAGATTGGAGACATCAAGATTTTGGACGAATTTTTTTAAGAATTTTCAAATTTTCAGATAGGAGGTTCCAGATAAGGTCAAAAACGACATACTCAGATCTTCACCAAACTTTGCAGGGATACATTGGATGTCAAGACACGTGGAAAAAACGTACAAAACAAGAGATTGGAGACATCAAGATTTTGGACGAATTTTTGAGGAATTTTCAAATTTTCAGAAATGAGGTGCCAGATAAGGTCAAAAACTACATACTCAGATCTTCACCAAACTTTGCAGGGATGCATTGGATGTCAAGACACGTGGGAAAAACGTACAAAACAAGAGATTGGAGACATCAAGATTTTGGACGAATTTTTGAGGAATTTTCAAATTTTCAGAAATGAGGTGCCAGATAAGGTCAAAAACTACATACTCAGATCTTCACCAAACTTTGCAGGGATACATTGGATGTCAAGACACGTGGAAAAAACGTACAAAACAAGAGATTGGAGACATCAAGATTTTGGACGAATTTTTTAAGAATTTTCAAATTTTCAGATAGGAGGTTCCAGATGAGGTCAAAAACTACATACTCAGATCTTCACCAAACTTTGCAGGAATACTTTGCATGTCAAGACACGTGGAAAAAACGTACAAAACAAGAGATCGGAGACATCAAGATTTTCGACGAATTTTTTAAGAATTTTCAAATTTTCAGATAGGAGGTTCCAGATAAGGTCAAAAACGACATACTCAGATCTTCACCAAACTTTGCACGGATACATTGGATGTCAAGACACGTGGAAAAAACGTACAAAACAAGAGATTGGAGACATCAAGATTTTGGACGAATTTTTTAAGAATTTTCAAATTTTCAGAAAGGATGTTCCAGATAAGGTCAAAAACGACATACTCAGATCTTCACCAAACTTTGCAGGGATATATTGGAGGTCGAGACACGTGGAAAAAACGTACAAAACAAGAGATTGGAGACAACAAGATTTTGGACGAATTTTTTAAAAATTTTCAATTTTTCAGATAGGAGGTTCCAGATAAGGTCAAAAACTACATACTCAGATCTTCACCAAACTTTGCAGGGATACATTGGATGTCAAGACACGTGGAAAAAACATACAAAACATAGGATTGGGGATATCAAGATTTTGGTCAAATTTTTTAAGAATTTTCAAATTTTCAGATAGGAGGTTCCATATAAGGTCAAAAACTACATACTCAGATCTTCACCAAACATTGCAGGGATACATTGGATGTCAAGACACGTGGAAAAAACGTACAAAACAAGAGATTGGAGACATCAAGATTTTCGACGAATTTTTGAAGAATTTTCAGATTTTCAGATGGGAGGTTCCAGATAAGGTCAAAAACGACATACTCAGATCTTCACCAAACTTTGCAGGGATACATTGGATGTCAAGACACGTGGAAAAAACGTACAAAACAAGAGATTGGGGTCATCAATATTTTGGACGGATTTTTTAGGAATTTTCAAATTTTCAGATTTGAGGTTCCAGATAAGGTCAAAAACTACATACTCAGATCTTCACCAAACTTTGCAGGGATACATTGGATGTCAAGACACGTGGAAAAAACGTACAAAACAGAAGATTGGAGACATCAAGATTTTGAACGAATTTTTTAAGAATTTTCAAATTTTCAGATAGGAGGTTCCATTAAGGTCAAAAACTACATACTCAGATCTTCACCAAACTTTGCAGGGATACATTGGATGTCAAGACACGTGGAAAAAACATACAAGACCTAGGATTGGGGACATCAAGATTTTGGTCAAATTTTTTAAGAATTTTCAAATTTTCAGGTTCCAGATAAGGTCAAAAACGACATACTCAGATCTTCACCAAACTTTGCAGGGATACATTGGATGTCAAGACACGTGGAAAAAACATACAAAACATAGGATTGGGGACATCAAGATTTTGGTCAAATTTTTTAAGAATTTTCAAATTTTCAGATAGGAGGTTCCATATAAGGTCAAAAACTACATACTCAGATCTTCACCAAACATTGCAGGGATACATTGGATGTCAAGACACGTGGAAAAACGTACAAAACAAGAGATTGGAGAAATCAAGATTTCGGACGAATTTTTTAAGAATTTTCAAATTTTCAGATAGGAGGTTCCAGATAAGGTCAAAAACTACATACTCAGATCTTCACCAAACTTTGCAGGGATACATTGGATGTCAAGACACGCGGGAAAAACATACAAAACATAGGATTGGGGACATCAAGATTTTGGTCAAATTTTTTAAGAATTTTCAAATTTTCAGATAGGAGGTTCCATATAAGGTCAAAAACTACATACTCAGATCTTCACCAAACTTTGCAGGGATACATTGGATGTCAAGACACATGGAAAAACGTACAAAACAAGAGATTGGAGACATCAAGATTTTGGACGAATTTTTGAGGAATTTTCAAATTCTCAGAAATGAGGTTCCAGATAAGGTCAAAAACTACATACTCAGATCTTCACCAAACTTTGCAGGGATACATTGGATGTCAAGACACGTGGGGAAAACATACAAACCAAGAGATTGGAGACATCAAGATTTTGGACGAATTTTTTAAGAATTTTCAAATTTTCAGATAGGAGGTTCCATATAAGGTCAAAAACTACATACTCAGATCTTCACCAAACTTTGCAGGGATACATTGGATGTCAAGACACGTGGAAAAAACGTACAAAACAAGAGATTGGAGACATCAAGATTTTGGACGAATTTTTTAAGAATTTTCAAATTTTCAGAAAGGATGTTCCAGATAAGGTCAAAAACGACACTCAGATCTTCACCAAACTTTGCAGGGATACATTGGATGTCAAGACACGTGGAAAAAACATACAAAACATAGGATTGGGGACATCAAGATTTTGGTCAAATTTTTTAAGAATTTTCAAATTTTCAGATAGGAGGTTCCATATAAGGTCAAAAACTACATACTCAGATCTTCACCAAACATTGCAGGGATACATTGGATGTCAAGACACGTGGAAAAACGTACAAAACAAGAGATTGGAGACATCAAGATTTCGGACGAATTTTTTAAGAATTTTCAAATTTTCAGATGGGAGGTTCCAGATAAGGTCAAAAACGACATACTCAGATCTTCACCAAACTTTGCATGGATACATTGGATGTCAAGACACGTGGAAAAAACATACAAAACATAGAATTGTGGACATCAAGATTTTGGTCGAATTTTTTAAGAATTTTCAAATTTTCAGATAGGAGGTTCCAGATAAGGTCAAAAACTACATACTCAGATCTTCACCAAACGTTGCAGGGATACATTGGATGTCAAGACACGTGGAAAAAACGTACAAAACAAGAGATTGGAGACATCAAGATTTTGGACGAATTTTTTAAGAATTTTCAAATTTTCAGATAGGAGGTTCCAGATAAGGTCAAAAACTACATACTCAGATCTTCACCAAACTTTGCAGGGATACATTGGATGTCAAGACACGTGGAAAAAACGTACAAAACAAGAGATTGGAGACATCAAGATTTTGGACGAATTTTTGAGTAATTTTCAAATTTTCAGAAATGAGGTTCCAGATAAGGTCAAAAACTACATACTCAGATCTTCACCAAACTTTGCAGGGATACATTGGATGTCAAGACACGTGGGGAAAACATACAAACCAAGAGATTGGAGACATCAAGATTTTGGACGAATTTTTTAAGAATTTTCAAATTTTCAGATAGGAGGTTCCATTTAAGGTCAAAAACTACATACTCAGATCTTCACCAAACTTTGCAGGGATACATTGGATGTCAAGACACGTGGAAAAAACGTACAAAACAAAAGATTGGAGACATCAAGATTTTGGACGAATTTTTTAAGAATTTTCAAATTTTCAGATAGGAGGTTCCATATAAGGTCAAAAACTACTTACTCAGATCTTCACCAAACATTGCAGGGATACATTGGAGGTCAAGACACGTGGAAAAAACGTACAAAACAAGAGATTGGAGACATCAAGATTTTCGACGAATTTTTTAAAAATTTTCAAATTTTCAGATAGGAGGTTCCAGATAAGGTCTAAAACTACATACTCAGATCTTCACCAAACTTTGCAGGGATACATTGGATGTCAAGACACGTAGAAAAAACATACAAAACATAGGATTGGGGATATCAAGATTTTGGTCAAATTTTTTAAGAATTTTCAAATTTTCAGATAGGAGGTTCCATTTAAGGTAAAAAACTACATACTCAGATCTTCACCAAACGTTGCAGGGATACTTTGCATGTCAAGACACGTGGAAAAAACGTACAAAACAAGAGATTGGAGACATCAAGATTTTCGACAAATTTTTTAAGAATTTTCAAATTTTCAGATGGGAGGTTCCAGATAAGGTCAAAAACGACATACTCAGATCTTCACCAAACTTTGCATGGATACATTGGATGTCAAGACACGTGGAAAAAACGTACAAAACAAGAAATTAGAGACATCAAGATTTTGGACGAATTTTTTAAGAATTTTCAAATTTTCAGAAAGGAGGTTCCGTATAAGGTCAAAAACTACATACTCAGATCTTCACCAAACTTTGCAGGGATACATTGGATGTCAAGACACGTGGAAAAAACGTACAAAACAAGAGATTGGAGACATCAAGATTTTGAACGAATTTTTTAAGAATTTTCAAATTTTCAGATAGGAGGTTCCATATAAGGTCAAAAACTACATACTCAGATCTTCACCAAACATTGCAAGGATACATTGGATGTCAAGACACGTGGAAAAAATGTACAAAACAAGAGATTGGAGACATCAAGATTTTCGACGGATTTTTTAAGAATTTTCAAATTTTCAGATAGGAGGTTCCATATAAGGTCAAAAACTACATACTCAGATCTTCACCAAACTTAGCAGGGATACATTGGATGTCAAGACACGTGGAAAAAACATACAAGACATAGGATTGGGGACATCAAGATTTGGTCAAATTTTTTAAGAATTTTCAAATTTTCAGATAGGAGGTTCCATATAAGGTCAAAAACTACATCCTCAGATCTTCACCAAACATTGCAGGGATACATTGTATGTCAAGACACGTGGAAAAAATGTACAAAACAAGAGATTGGAGACATCAAGATTTTCGACGGATTTTTTAAGAATTTTTAAATTTTCAGATGGGAGGTTCCAGATAAGGTCAAAAACGACATACTCAGATCTTCACCAAACTTTGCAGGGATACATTGGATGTCAAGACACGTGGAAAAAACATACAAAACATTGGATTGGGGACATCAAGATTTTGGTCGAATTTTTTAAGAATTTTCAAATTTTCAGATAGGAGGTTACATATAAGGTCAAAAACTACATTCTCAGATCTTCACCGAACTTTGCAGGGATACATTGGATGTCAAGACACGTGGAAAAAACGTACAAAACAAGAGATTGGAGACATCAAGATTTTGGACGAATTTTTTAAGAATTTTCAAATTTTCAGATAGGAGGTTCCAGATAAGGTCAAAAACGACATACTCAGATCTTCACCAAACTTTGCAGGGATACATTGGATGTCAAGACACGTGGAAAATCGTACAAAACAAGAGATTGGAGACATCAAGATTTTGGACGAATTTTTGAGGAATTTTCAAATTTTCAGAAATGAGGTGCCAGATAAGGTCAAAAACTACATACTCAGATCTTCACCAAACTTTGCAGGGATACATTGGATGTCAAGACACGTGGGAAAAACGTACAAAACAAGAGATTGGAGACATCAAGATTTTGGACGAATTTTTGAGGAATTTTCAAATTTTCAGAAATGAGGTGCCAGATAAGGTCAAAAACTACATACTCAGATCTTCACCAAACTTTGCAGGGATACATTGGATGTCAAGACACGTGGAAAAAAGGTACAAAACAAGAGATTGGAGACATCAAGATTTTGGACGAATTTTTTAAGAATTTTCAAATTTTCAGATAGGAGGTTCCAGATGAGGTCAAAAACTACATACTCAGATCTTCACCAAACTTTGCAGGAACACTTTGCATGTCAAGACACGTGGAAAAAACGTACAAAACAAGAGATCGGAGACATCAAGATTTTGAACGAATTTTTTAAGAATTTTCAAATTTTCAGATAGGAGGTTCCAGATAAGGTCAAAAACGACATACTCAGATCTTCACCAAACTTTGCAGGGATACATTGGATGTCAAGACACGTGGAAAAAAGGTACAAAACAAGAGATTGGAGACATCAAGATTTTGGACGAATTTTTTAAGAATTTTCAAATTTTCAGAAAGGATGTTCCAGATAAGGTCAAAAACGACATACTCAGATCTTCACCAAACTTTGCAGGGATACATTGGAGGTCGAGACACGTGGAAAAAACGTACAAAACAAGAGATTGGAGACAACAAGATTTTGGACGAATTATTTAAAAATTTTCAATTTTTCAGATAGGAGGTTCCAGATAAGGTCAAAAACTACATACTCAGATCTTCACCAAACTTTGCAGGGATACATTGGATGTCAAGACACGTGGAAAAAACATACAAAACATAGGATTGGGGATATCAAGATTTTGGTCAAATTTCTTAAGAATTTTCCAATTTTCAGATAGGAGGTTCCATATAAGGTCAAAAACTACATACTCAGATCTTCACCAAACATTGCAGGGATACATTGGATGTCAAGACACGTGGAAAAAACGAACAAAACAAGAGATTGGAGACATCAAGATTTTCGACGAATTTTTGAAGAATTTTCAAATTTTCAGATGGGAGGTTCCAGATAAGGTCAAAAACGACATACTCAGATTTTCACCAAACTTTGCAGGGATACATTGGATGTCAAGACACGTGGAAAAAACGTACAAAACAAGAGATTGGGGTCATCAATATTTTGGACGGATTTTTTAGGAATTTTCAAATTTTCAGATGGGAGGTTCCAGATAAGGTCAAAAACTACATACTCAGATCTTCACCAAACTTTGCAGGGATACATTGGATGTCAAGACACGTGGAAAAAACGTACAAAACAGAAGATTGGAGACATCAAGATTTTGAACGAATTTTTTAAGAATTTTCAAAGTTTCAGATAGGAGGTTCCATTAAGGTCAAAAACTACATACTCAGATCTTCACCAAACTTTGCATGGATACATTGGATGTCAAGACACGTGGAAAAAACATACAAAACATAAGATTCGGTACATCAAGTTTTTGGTCGAATTTTTTAAGAATTTTCAAATTTTCAGATAGGAGGTTCCATATAAGGTAAAAAACTACATACTCAGATCTTCACCGAACTTTGCAGGGATACATTGGGTGTCAAGACACGTGGAAAAAACATACAAAACATAGGATTGGGGACATCAAGATTTTGGTCAAATTTTTTAAGAATTTTCAAATTTTCAGATAGGAGGTTCCATATAAGGTCAAAAACTACATACTCAGATCTTCACCAAACATTGCAGGGATACATTGGATGTCAAGACACGTGGAAAAAACGTACAAAACAAGAGATTGGAGACATCAAGATTTTGGTGGAATTTTTGAAGAATTTTCAAATTTTCAGATAGGAGGTTCCAAATAATGTCAAAAACTACATACTCAGATCTTCACCAAACGTCGCAGGGATACTTTGCATGTCAAGACACGTGGAAAAAACGTACAAAATAAGAGATTGGAGACATCAAGATTTTCGACGAATTTTTAAAGAAATTTCAAATTTTCAGATGGGAGGTTCCAGATAAGGTCAAAAACGACATACTCAGATCTTCACCAAACTTTGCAGGAATACATTGGATGTCAAGACACGTGGAAAAAACATACAAAACATAAGATTCGGTACATCAAGATTTTGGTCGAATTTTTTAAGAATTTTCAAATTTTCAGATAGGAGGTTCCATATAAGGTAAAAAACTACATACTCAGATCTTCACCGAACTTTGCAGGGATACATTGGATGTCAAGACACGTGGAAAAAACATACAAAACATAGGATTGGGGACATCAAGATTTTGGTCAAATTTTTTAAGAATTTTCAAATTTTCAGATAGGAGGTTCCATATAAGGTCAAAAACTACATACTCAGATCTTCACCGAACTTTGCAGGGATACATTGGATGTCAAGACACGTGGAAAAAACGTACAAAACAAGAGATTGGAGACATCAAGATTTTGGACGAATTTTTTAAGAATTTTCAAATTTTCAGATAGGAGGTTCCAGATAAGGTCAAAAACGACATACTCAGATCTTCACCAAACTTTGCAGGGATACATTGGATGTCAAGACACGTGGAAAATCGTACAAAACAAGAGGTTGGAGACATCAAGATTTTGGACGAATTTTTGAGGAATTTTCAAATTTTCAGAAATGAGGTGCCAGATAAGGTCAAAAACTACATACTCAGATCTTCACCAAACTTTGCAGGGATACATTGGATGTCAAGACACGTGGGAAAAACGTACAAAACAAGAGATTGGAGACATCAAGATTTTGGACGAATTTTTGAGGAATTTTCAAATTTTCAGAAATGAGGTGCCAGATAAGGTCAAAAACTACATACTCAGATCTTCACCAAACTTTGCAGGGATACATTGGATGTCAAGACACGTGGAAAAAAGGTACAAAACAAGAGATTGGAGACATCAAGTTTTTGGACGAATTTTTTAAGAATTTTCAAATTTTCAGATAGGAGGTTCCAGATGAGGTCAAAAACTACATACTCAGATCTTCACCAAACTTTGCAGGAACACTTTGCATGTCAAGACACGTGGAAAAAACGTACAAAACAAGAGATCGGAGACATTTTAAGAATTTTCAAATTTTCAGAAAGGATGTTCCAGATAAGGTCAAAAACGACATACTCAGATCTTCACCAAACTTTGCAGGGATACATTGGAGGTCGAGACACGTGGAAAAAACGTACAAAACAAGAGATTGGGGTCATCAATATTTTGGACGGATTTTTTAGGAATTTTCAAATTTTCAGATGGGAGGTTCCAGATAAGGTCAAAAACGACATACTCAGATTTTCACCAAACTTTGCAGGGATACATTGGATGTCAAGACACGTGGAAAAAACGTACAAAACAAGAGATTGGGGTCATCAATATTTTGGACGGATTTTTTAGGAATTTTCAAATTTTCAGATGGGAGGTTCCAGATAAGGTCAAAAACTACATACTCAGATCTTCACCAAACTTTGCAGGGATACATTGGAGGTCGAGACACGTGGAAAAAACGTACAAAACAAGAGATTGGAGACAACAAGATTTTGGACGAATTATTTAAAAATTTTCAATTTTTCAGATAGGAGGTTCCAGATAAGGTCAAAAACTACATACTCAGATCTTCACCAAACTTTGCAGGGATACATTGGATGTCAAGACACGTGGAAAAAACATACAAAACATAGGATTGGGGATATCAAGATTTTGGTCAAATTTCTTAAGAATTTTCCAATTTTCAGATAGGAGGTTCCATATAAGGTCAAAAACTACATACTCAGATCTTCACCAAACATTGCAGGGATACATTGGATGTCAAGACACGTGGAAAAAACGAACAAAACAAGAGATTGGAGACATCAAGATTTTCGACGAATTTTTGAAGAATTTTCAAATTTTCAGATGGGAGGTTCCAGATAAGGTCAAAAACGACATACTCAGATTTTCACCAAACTTTGCAGGGATACATTGGATGTCAAGACACGTGGAAAAAACGTACAAAACAAGAGATTGGGGTCATCAATATTTTGGACGGATTTTTTAGGAATTTTCAAATTTTCAGATGGGAGGTTCCAGATAAGGTCAAAAACTACATACTCAGATCTTCACCAAACTTTGCAGGGATACATTGGATGTCAAGACACGTGGAAAAAACGTACAAAACAGAAGATTAGAGACATCAAGATTTTGAACGAATTTTTTAAGAATTTTCAAATTTTCAGATAGGAGGTTCCATTAAGGTCAAAAACTACATACTCAGATCTTCACCAAACTTTGCATGGATACATTGGATGTCAAGACACGTGGAAAAAACATACAAAACATAAGATTCGGTACATCAAGATTTTGGTCGAATTTTTTAAGAATTTTCAAATTTTCAGATAGGAGGTTCCATATAAGGTAAAAAACTACATACTCAGATCTTCACCGAACTTTGCAGGGATACATTGGGTGTCAAGACACGTGGAAAAAACATACCAAACATAGGATTGGGGACATCAAGATTTTGGTCAAATTTTTTAAGAATTTTCAAATTTTCAGATAGGAGGTTCCATATAAGGTCAAAAACTACATACTCAGATCTTCACCAAACATTGCAGGGATACATTGGATGTCAAGACACGTGGAAAAAACGTACAAAACAAGAGATTGGAGACATCAAGATTTTGGTGGAATTTTTGAAGAATTTTCAAATTTTCAGATAGGAGGTTCCAAATAATGTCAAAAACTACATACTCAGATCTTCACCAAACGTTGCAGGGATACTTTGCATGTCAAGACACGTGGAAAAAACGTACAAAACAAGAGATTGGAGACATCAAGATTTTCGACGAATTTTTTAAGAAATTTCAAATTTTCAGATGGGAGGTTCCAGATAAGGTCAAAAACGACATACTCAGATCTTCACCAAACTTTGCAGGAATACATTGGATGTCAAGACACGTGGAAAAAACATACAAAACATAAGATTCGGTACATCAAGATTTTGGTCGAATTTTTTAAGAATTTTCAAATTTTCAGATAGGAGGTTCCATATAAGGTAAAAAACTACATACTCAGATCTTCACCGAACTTTGCAGGGATACATTGGATGTCAAGACACGTGGAAAAAACATACAAAACATAGGATTGGGGACATCAAGATTTTGGTCAAATTTTTTAAGAATTTTCAAATTTTCAGATAGGAGGTTCCATATAAGGTCAAAAACTACATACTCAGATCTTCACCGAACTTTGCAGGGATACATTGGATGTCAAGACACGTGGAAAAAACGTACAAAACAAGAGATTGGAGACATCAAGATTTTGGACGAATTTTTTAAGAATTTTCAAATTTTCAGATAGGAGGTTCCAGATAAGGTCAAAAACGACATACTCAGATCTTCACCAAACTTTGCAGGGATACATTGGATGTCAAGACACGTGGAAAATCGTACAAAACAAGAGATTGGAGACATCAAGATTTTGGACGAATTTTTGAGGAATTTTCAAATTTTCAGAAATGAGGTGCCAGATAAGGTCAAAAACTACATACTCAGATCTTCACCAAACTTTGCAGGGATACATTGGATGTCAAGACACGTGGGAAAAACGTACAAAACAAGAGATTGGAGACATCAAGATTTTGGACGAATTTTTGAGGAATTTTCAAATTTTCAGAAATGAGGTGCCAGATAAGGTCAAAAACTACATACTCAGATCTTCACCAAACTTTGCAGGGATACATTGGATGTCAAGACACGTGGAAAAAAGGTACAAAACAAGAGATTGGAGACATCAAGATTTTGGACGAATTTTTTAAGAATTTTCAAATTTTCAGATAGGAGGTTCCAGATGAGGTCAAAAACTACATACTCAGATCTTCACCAAACTTTGCAGGAACACTTTGCATGTCAAGACACGTGGAAAAAACGTACAAAACAAGAGATCGGAGACATTTTAAGAATTTTCAAATTTTCAGAAAGGATGTTCCAGATAAGGTCAAAAACGACATACTCAGATCTTCACCAAACTTTGCAGGGATACATTGGAGGTCGAGACACGTGGAAAAAACGTACAAAACAAGAGATTGGAGACAACAAGATTTTGGACGAATTATTTAAAAATTTTCAATTTTTCAGATAGGAGGTTCCAGATAAGGTCAAAAACTACATACTCAGATCTTCACCAAACTTTGCAGGGATACATTGGATGTCAAGACACGTGGAAAAAACATACAAAACATAGGATTGGGGATATCAAGATTTTGGTCAAATTTCTTAAGAATTTTCCAATTTTCAGATAGGAGGTTCCATATAAGGTCAAAAACTACATACTCAGATCTTCACCAAACATTGCAGGGATACATTGGATGTCAAGACACGTGGAAAAAACGAACAAAACAAGAGATTGGAGACATCAAGATTTTCGACGAATTTTTGAAGAATTTTCAAATTTTCAGATGGGAGGTTCCAGATAAGGTCAAAAACGACATACTCAGATTTTCACCAAACTTTGCAGGGATACATTGGATGTCAAGACACGTGGAAAAAACGTACAAAACAAGAGATTGGGGTCATCAATATTTTGGACGGATTTTTTAGGAATTTTCAAATTTTCAGATGGGAGGTTCCAGATAAGGTCAAAAACTACATACTCAGATCTTCACCAAACTTTGCAGGGATACATTGGATGTCAAGACACGTGGAAAAAACGTACAAAACAGAAGATTGGAGACATCAAGATTTTGAACGAATTTTTTAAGAATTTTCAAATTTTCAGATAGGAGGTTCCATTAAGGTCAAAAACTACATACTCAGATCTTCACCAAACTTTGCATGGATACATTGGATGTCAAGACACGTGGAAAAAACATACAAAACATAAGATTCGGTACATCAAGATTTTGGTCGAATTTTTTAAGAATTTTCAAATTTTCAGATAGGAGGTTACATATAAGGTAAAAAACTACATACTCAGATCTTCACCGAACTTTGCAGGGATACATTGGGTGTCAAGACACGTGGAAAAAACATACAAAACATAGGATTGGGGACATCAAGATTTTGGTCAAATTTTTTAAGAATTTTCAAATTTTCAGATAGGAGGTTCCATATAAGGTCAAAAACTACATACTCAGATCTTCACCAAACATTGCAAGGATACATTGGATGTCAAGACACGTGGAAAAAACGTACAAAACAAGAGATTGGAGACATCAAGATTTTGGTGGAATTTTTGAAGAATTTTCAAATTTTCAGATAGGAGGTTCCAAATAATGTCAAAAACTACATACTCAGATCTTCACCAAACGTTGCAGGGATACTTTGCATGTCAAGACACGTGGAAAAAACGTACAAAACAAGAGATTGGAGACATCAAGATTTTCGACGAATTTTTTAAGAAATTTCAAATTTTCAGATGGGATTTTCCAGATAAGGTCAAAAACGACATACTCAGATCTTCACCAAACTTTGCAGGAATACATTGGATGTCAAGACACGTGGAAAAAACATACAAAACATAAGATTCGGTACATCAAGATTTTGGTCGAATTTTTTAAGAATTTTCAAATTTTCAGATAGGAGGTTCCATATAAGGTAAAAAACTACATACTCAGATCTTCACCGAACTTTGCAGGGATACATTGGATGTCAAGACACGTGGAAAAAACATACAAAACATAGGATTGGGGACATCAAGATTTTGGTCAAATTTTTTAAGAATTTTCAAATTTTCAGATAGGAGGTTCCATATAAGGTCAAAAACTACATACTCAGATCTTCACCAAACATTGCAGGGATACATTGGATGTCAAGACACGTGGAAAAAACGTACAAAACAAGAGATTGGAGACATCAAGATTTTGGACGAATTTTTGAAGAATTTTCAAATTTTCAGATAGGAGGTTCCAAATAAGGTCAAAAACTACATACTCAGATCTTCACCAAACGTTGCAGGGATACTTTGCATGTCAAGACACGTGGAAAAAACGTACAAAACAAGAGATTGGAGACATCAAGATTTTCGACGAATTTTTTAAGAATTTTCAAATTTTCAGATGGGAGGTTCCAGATAAGGTCAAAAACGACATACTCAGATCTTCACCAAACTTTGCATGGATACATTGGATGTCAAGACACGTGGAAAAAACGTACAAAACAAGAAATTGGAGACATCAAGATTTTGGACGAATTTTTTAAGAATTTTCAAAAATTCAGAAAGGAGGTTCCGTATAAGGTCAAAAACTACATACTCAGATCTTCACCAAACTTTGCAGGGATACATTGGATGTCAAGACACGTGGAAAAAACGTACAAAACAAGATATTGGGGTCATCAAGATTTTGGACGGATTTTTTAGGAATTTTCAAATTTTCAGATGGGAGGTTCCAGATAAAGTCAAAAACTACATACTCAGATCTTCACCAAACTTTGCAGTGATACATTGGATGTCAAGACACGTGGAAAAAACGCACAAAACAAGAGATTGGAGACATCAAGATTTTGAACGAATTTTTTAAGAATTTTCAAATTTTCAGATAGGAGGTTCCATATAAGGTCAAAAACTACATACTCAGATCTTCACCAAACTTTGCATGGATACATTGGATGTCAAGACACGTGGAAAAAACATACAAAACATAGGATTGGGGACATCAAGATTTTGGTCGAATTTTTTTAGAATTTTCAAATTTTCAGATAGGAGGTTCCAGATAAGGTCAAAAACTACATACTCAGATCTTCACCAAACTTTGCAGGGATACATTGGATGTCAAGACACGTGAAAAAAACGTACAAACCAAGAGATTGGAGACATCAAGATTTTGGACGAATTTTTTAAGAATTTTCAAATTTTCAGAAAGGAGGTTCCATATAAGGTCAAAAACTACATACTCAGATCTTCACCAAACTATGCAGGGATACATTGGATGTCAAGACACGTGGAAAAAACGTACAAAACAAGAGATTGGAGACATCAAGATTTTGGACGAATTTTTTAAGAATTTTCAAATTTTCAGATAGGAGGTTCCAGATAAGGTCAAAAACTACATACTCAGATCTTCACCAAACTTTGCAGGGACACATTGGATGTCAAGACACGTGGAAAAAACGTACAAAACAAGAGATTGGAGACATCAAGATTTTGGAAGAATTTTTGAGGAGTTTTCAAATTTTCAGAAATGAGGTTCCAGATAAGGTCAAAAACTACATACTCAGATCTTCACCAAACTTTGCAGGGATACATTGGATGTCAAGACACGTGGGGAAAACATACAATCCAAGAGATTGGATACATCAAGATTTTGGACGAATTTTTTAAGAATTTTCAAATTTTCAGATAGGAGGTTCCATTTAAGGTCAAAAACTACATACTCAGATCTTCACCAAACTTTGCAGGGATATATTGGATGTCAAGACACGTGGAAAAAACGTACAAAACAAGAGATTGGAGACATCAAGATTTTGGACGAATTTTTTAAGAATTTTCAAATTTTCAGAAAGGATGTTCCAGATAAGGTCAAAAACGACATACTCAGATCTTCACCAAACTTTGCAGGGATACATTGGATGTCAAGACACGTGGAAAAAACATACAAAACATAGGATTGGGGACATCAAGATTTTGGTCAAATTTTTTAAGAATTTTCAAATTTTCAGATAGGATGTTCCATATAAGGTCAAAAACTACATACTCAGATCTTCACCAAACATTGCAGGGATACATTGGATGTCAAGACACGTGGAAAAACGTACAAAACAAGAGATTTGAGACATCAAGATTTCGGACGAATTTTTTAAGAATTTTCAAATTTTCAGATAGGAGGTTTCAGATAAGGTCAAAAACTACATACTCAGATCTTCACCAAACTTTGCAGGGATACATTGGATATCAAGACACGCGGGAAAAACATACAAAACATAGGATTGGGGACATCAAGATTTTGGTCAAATTTTTTAAGAATTTTCAAATTTTCAGATAGGAGGTTCCAGATAAGGTCAAAAACTACATACTCAGATCTTCACCAAACTATGCAGGGATACATTGGATGTCAAGACACGTGGAAAAAACGTACAAAACAAGAGATTGGAGACATCAAGATTTTGGACGAATTTTTGAGGAATTTTCAAATTCTCAGAAATGAGGTTCCAGATAAGGTCAAAAACTACATACTCAGATCTTCAACAAACTTTGCAGATATACATTGGATGTCAAGACACGTGGGGAAAACATACAAACCAAGAGATTGGAGACATCAAGATTTTGGACGAATTTTTTAAGAATTTTCAAATTTTCAGATAGGAGGTTCCATATAAGGTCAAAAACTACATACTCAGATCTTCACCAAACTTTGCAGGGATACATTGGATGTCAAGACACGTGGAAAAAACGTACAAAACAAGAGATTGGAGACATCAAGATTTTGGACGAATTTTTTAAGAATTTTCAAATTTTCAGAAAGGATGTTCCAGATAAGGTCAAAAACGACATACTCAGATCTTCACCAAACTTTGCAGGGATACATTGGATGACAAGACACGTGGAAAAAACATACAAAACATAGGATTGGGGACACCAAGATTTTGGTCAAATTTTTTAAGAATTTTCAAATTTTCAGATAGGAGGTTCCATATAAGGTCAAAAACTACATACTCAGATCTTCACCAAACATTGCAGGGATACATTGGATGTCAAGACACGTGGAAAAACGCACAAAACAAGAGATTGGAGACATCAAGATTTCTGACGAATTTTTTAAGAATTTTCAAATTTTCAGATGGGAGGTTCCAGATAAGGTCAAAAACGACATACTCAGATCTTCACCAAACTTTGCATGGATACATTGGATGTCAAGACACGTGGAAAAAACATACAAAACATAGAATTGGGGACATCAAGATTTTGGTCGAATTTTTTAAGAATTTTCAAATTATCAGATAGGAGGTTCCAGATAAGGTCAAAAACTACATACTCAGATCTTCACCAAACGTTGCAGGGATACTTTGCATGTCAAGACACGTGGAAAAAACGTACAAAACAAGAGATTGGAGACATCAAGATTTTCGACAAATTTTTTAAGAATTTTCAAATTTTCAGATGGAAAGTTCCAGATAAGGTCAAAAACGACATACTCAGATCTTCACCAAACTTTGCATGGATACATTGGATGTCAAGACACGTGGAAAAAACGTACAAAACAAGAAATTGGAGACATCAAGATTTTGGACGAATTTTTTAAGAATTTTCAAATTTTCAGAAAGGAGGTTCCGTATAAGGTCAAAAACTACATACTCAGATCTTCACCAAACTTTGCAGGGATACATTGGATGTCAAGACACGTGGAAAAAACGTACAAAACAAGATATTGGGGTCATCAAGATTTTGGACGGATTTTTTAGGAATTTTCAAATTTTCAGATAGGAGGTTCCAGATAAAGTCAAAAACTACATACTCAGATCTTCACCAAACTTTGCAGTGATACATTGGATGTCAAGACACGTGGAAAAAACGTACAAAACAAGAGATTGGAGACATCAAGATTTTGAACGAATTTTTTAAGAATTTTCAAATTTTCAGATAGGAGTTTCCATATAAGGTCAAAAACTACATACTCAGATCTTCACCAAACTTTGCATGGATACATTGGATGTCAAGACACGTGGAAAAAACATACAAAACATAGGATTGGGGACATCAAGATTTTGGTCGAATTTTTTTAGAATTTTCAAATTTTCAGATAGGAGGTTCCAGATAAGGTCAAAAACTACATACTCAGATCTTCACCAAACTTTGCAGGGATACATTGGATGTCAAGACACGTGAAAAAAACGTACAAACCAAGAGATTGGAGACATCAAGATTTTGGACGAATTTTTTAAGAATTTTCAAATTTTCAGAAAGGAGGTTCCATATAAGGTCAAAAACTACATACTCAGATCTTCACCAAACTATGCAGGGATACATTGGATGTCAAGACACGTGGAAAAAACGTACAAAACAAGAGATTGGAGACATCAAGATTTTGGAAGAATTTTTTAAGAATTTTCAAATTTTCAGATAGGAGGTTCCAGATAAGGTCAAAAACTACATACTCAGATCTTCACCAAACTTTGCAGGGACACATTGGATGTCAAGACACGTGGAAAAAACGTACAAAACAAGAGATTGGAGACATCAAGATTTTGGACGAATTTTTGAGGAATTTTCAAATTTTCAGAAATGAGGTTCCAGATAAGGTCAAAAACTACATACTCAGATCTTCACCAAACTTTGCAGGGATACATTGGATGTCAAGACACGTGGGGAAAACATACAAACCAAGAGATTGGATACATCAAGATTTTGGACGAATTTTTTAAGAATTTTCAAATTTTCAGATAGGAGGTTCCATTTAAGGTCAAAAACTACATACTCAGATCTTCACCAAACTTTGCAGGGATATATTGGATGTCAAGACACGTGGAAAAAACGTACAAAACAAGAGATTGGAGACATCAAGATTTGGGACGAATTTTTTAAGAATTTTCAAATTTTCAGAAAGGATGTTCCAGATAAGGTCAAAAACGACATACTCAGATCTTCACCAAACTTTGCAGGGATACATTGGATGTCAAGACACGTGGAAAAAACATACAAAACATAGGATTGGGGATATCAAGATTTTGGTCAAATTTTTTAAGAATTTTCAAATTTTCAGATAGGAAGTTCCATATAAGGTCAAAAACTACATACTCAGATCTTCACCAAACATTGCAGGGATACATTGGATGTCAAGACACGTGGAAAAACGTACAAAACAAGAGATTTGAGACATCATGATTTCGGACGAATTTTTTAAGAATTTTCAAATTTTCAGATAGGAGGTTCCAGATAAGGTCAAAAACTACATACTCAGATCTTCACCAAACTTTGCAGGGATACATTGGATGTCAAGACACGCGGGAAAAACATACAAAACATAGGATTGGGGACATCAAGATTTTGGTCAAATTTTTTAAGAATTTTCAAATTTTCAGATAGGATGTTCCATATAAGGTCAAAAACTACATACTCAGATCTTCACCAAACTATGCAGGGATACATTGGATGTCAAGACACGTGGAAAAAACGTACAAAACAAGAGATTGGAGACATCAAGATTTTGGACGAATTTTTGAGGAATTTTCAAATTCTCAGAAATGAGGTTCCAGATAAAGTCAAAAACTACATACTCAGATCTTCAACAAACTTTGCAGGGATACATTGGATGTCAAGACACGTGGGGAAAACATACAAACCAAGAGATTGGAGACATCAAGATTTTGGACGAATTTTTTAAGAATTTTCAAATTTTCAGATAGGAGGCTCCATATAAGGTCAAAAACTACATACTCAGATCTTCACCAAACTTTGCAGGGATACATTGGATGTCAAGACACGTGGAAAAAACGTACAAAACAAGAGATTGGAGACATCAAGATTTTGGACGAATTTTTTAAGAATTTTCAAATTTTCAGAAAGGATGTTCCAGATAAGGTCAAAAACGACATACTCAGATCTTCACCAAACTTTGCAGGGATACATTGGATGTCAAGACACGTGGAAAAAACATACAAAACATAGGATTGTGGACATCAAGATTTTGGTCAAATTTTTTAAGAATTTTCAAATTTTCAGATAGGAGGTTCCATATAAGGTCAAAAACTACATACTCAGATCTTCACCAAACATTGCAGGGATACATTGGATGTCAAGACACGTGGAAAAACGTACAAAACAAGAGATTGGAGACATCAAGATTTCTGACGAATTTTTTAAGAATTTTCAAATTTTCAGATGGGAGGTTCCAGATAAGGTCAAAAACGACATACTCAGATCTTCACCAAACTTTGCATGGATACATTGGATGTCAAGACACGTGGAAAAAACATACAAAACATAGAATTGGGGACATCAAGATTTTGGTCGAATTTTTTAAGAATTTTCAAATTTTCAGATAGGAGGTTCCAGATAAGGTCAAAAACTACATACTCAGATCTTCACCAAACGTTGCAGGGATACTTTGCATGTCAAGACACGTGGAAAAAACGTACAAAACAAGAGATTGGAGACATCAAGATTTTCGACAAATTTTTTAAGAATTTTCAAATTTTCAGATGGAAGGTTCCAGATAAGGTCAAAAACGACATACTCAGATCTTCACCAAACTTTGCATGGATACATTGGATGTCAAGACACGTGGAAAAAACGTACAAAACAAGAAATTGGAGACATCAAGATTTTGGACGAATTTTTTAAGAATTTTCAAATTTTCAGAAAGGAGGTTCCGTATAAGGTCAAAAACTACATACTCAGATCTTCACCAAACTTTGCAGGGATACATTGGATGTCAAGACACGTGGAAAAAACGTACAAAACAAGAGATTGGGTCATCAAGATTTTGGACGGATTTTTTAGGAATTTTCAAATTCTCAGATGGGAGGTTCCAGATAAGGTCAAAAACTACATACTCAGATCTTCACCAAACTTTGCAGTGATACATTGGATGTCAAGACACGTGGAAAAAACGTACAAAACAAGAGATTGGAGACATCAAGATTTTGAACGAATTTTTTAAGAATTTTCAAATTTTCAGATAGGAGGTTCCATATAAGGTCAAAAACTACATACTCAGATCTTCACCAAACTTTGAATGGATACATTGGATGTCAAGTCACGTGGAAAAAACATACAAAACATAGGATTGGGGACATCAAGATTTTGGTCGAATTTTTTAAGAATTTTCAAATTTTCAGATAGGAGGTTCCATATAAAGTCAAAAACTACATACTCAGATCTTCACCAAACTTTGCAGGGATACATTGGATGTCAAGACACGTGGAAAAAACGTACAAAACAAGAGATTGGAGACATCAAGATTTTGGACGAATTTTTTAAGAATTTTCAAATTTTCAGATAGGAGGTTCCAGATAAGGTCAAAAACGACATACTCAGATCTTCACCAAACTTTGCAGGGATACATTGGATGTCAAGACACGTGGAAAAAACGTACAAAACAAGAGATTGGAGACATCAAGATTTTGGACGAATTTTTGAGGAATTTTCAAATTTTCAGAAATGAGGTGCCAGATAAGGTCAAAAACTACATACTCAGATCTTCACCAAACTTTGCAGGGATACATTGGATGTCAAGACACGTGGGAAAAACGTACAAAACAAGAGATTGGAGACATCAAGATTTTGGACGAATTTTTGAGGAATTTTCAAATTTTCAGAAATGAGGTGCCAGATAAGGTCAAAAACGACATACTCAGATCTTCACCAAACTTTGCAGGGATACATTGGATGTCAAGACACGTGGAAAAAACGTACAAAACAAGAGATTGGAGACATCAAGATTTTGGACGAATTTTTTAAGAATTTTCAAATTTTCAGATAGGAGGTTCCAGATGAGGTCAAAAACTACATACTCAGATCTTCACCAAACTTTGGAGGAATACTTTGCATGTCAAGACACGTGGAAAAAACGTACAAAACAAGAGATCGGAGACATCAAGATTTTCGACGAATTTTTTAAGAATTTTCAAATTTTCAGATAGGAGGTTCCAGATAAGGTCAAAAACGACATACTCAGATCTTCACCAAACTTTGCAGGGATACATTGGATGTCAAGACACGTGGAAAAAACGTACAAAACAAGAGATTGGAGACATCAAGATTTTGGACGAATTTTTTAAGAATTTTCAAATTTTCAGAAAGGATGTTCCAGATAAGGTCAAAAACGACATACTCAGATCTTCACCAAACTTTGCAGGGATATATTGGAGGTCGAGACACGTGGAAAAAACGTACAAAACAAGAGATTGGAGACAACAAGATTTTGGACGAATTTTTTAAAAATTTTCAATTTTTCAGATAGGAGGTTCCAGATAAGGTCAAAAACTACATACTCAGATCTTCACCAAACTTTGCAGGGATACATTGGATGTCAAGACACGTGGAAAAAACATACAAAACATAGGATTGGGGATATCAAGATTTTGGTCAAATTTTTTAAGAATTTTCAAATTTTCAGATAGGAGGTTCCATATAAGGTCAAAAACTACATACTCAGATCTTCACCAAACATTGCAGGGATACATTGGATGTCAAGACACGTGGAAAAAACGTACAAAACAAGAGATTGGAGACATCAAGATTTTCGACGAATTTTTGAAGAATTTTCAAATTTTCAGATGGGAGGTTCCAGATAAGGTCAAAAACGACATACTCAGATCTTCACCAAACTTTGCAGGGATACATTGGATGTCAAGACACGTGGAAAAAACGTACAAAACAAGAGATTGGGGTCATCAATATTTTGGACGGATTTTTTAGGAATTTTCAAATTTTCAGATGGGAGGTTCCAGATAAGGTCAAAAACTACATACTCAGATCTTCACCAAACTTTGCAGGGATACATTGGATGTCAAGACACGTGGAAAAAACGTACAAAACATAAGATTGGAGACATCAAGATTTTGAACGAATTTTTTAAGAATTTTCAAATTTTCAGATAGGAGGTTCCATTAAGGTCAAAAACTACATACTCAGATCTTCAACAACTTTGCAGGGATACATTGGATGTCAAGACACGTGGAAAAAACATACAAGACCTAGGATTGGGGACATCAAGATTTTGGTCAAATTTTTTAAGAATTTTCAAATTTTCAGGTTCCAGATAAGGTCAAAAACGACATACTCAGATCTTCACCAAACTTTGCAGGGATACATTGGATGTCAAGACACGTGGAAAAAACATACAAAACATAGGATTGGGGACATCAAGATTTTGGTCAAATTTTTTAAGAATTTTCAAATTTTCAGATAGGAGGTTCCATATAAGGTCAAAAACTACATACTCAGATCTTCACCAAACTTTGCAGGGATACATTGGATGTCAAGACACGTGGAAAAAACGTACAAAACAAGAGATTGGAGACATCAAGATTTTGGACGAATTTTTGAAGAATTTTCAAATTTTCAGATGGGAGGTTCCATATAAGGTCAAAAACGACATACTCAGATCTTCACCAAACTTTGCAGGGATACATTGGATGTCAAGACACGTGGAAAAAACGTACAAAACAAGAGATTGGGGTCATCAATATTTTGGACGGATTTTTTAGGAATTTTCAAATTTTCAGATGGGAGGTTCCAGATAAGGTCAAAAACTACATACTCAGATCTTCACCAAACTTTGCAGGGATACATTGGATGTCAAGACACGTGG
Source organism: Lepisma saccharinum (assembly GCF_977018435.1). Classification (NCBI taxonomy): domain Eukaryota; kingdom Metazoa; phylum Arthropoda; class Insecta; order Zygentoma; family Lepismatidae; genus Lepisma; species Lepisma saccharinum. The sequence continues at coordinate 906,312 of NW_028142909.1, forward strand.
AAAAACGTACAAAACAAGAGATTGGAGACATCAAGATTTTGAACAAATTTTTTAAGAATTTTCAAATTTTCAGATAGGAGGTTCCATTAAGGTCAAAAACTACATACTCAGATCTTCACCAAACTTTGCAGGGATACATTGGATGTCAAGACACGTGGAAAAAACATACAAGACCTAGGATTGGGGACATCAAGATTTTGGTCAAATTTTTTAAGAATTTTCAAATTTTCAGGTTCCAGATAAGGTCAAAAACGACATACTCAGATCTTCACCAAACTTTGCAGGGATACATTGGATGTCAAGACACGTGGAAAAAACATACAAAACATAGGATTGGGGACATCAAGATTTTGGTCAAATTTTTTAAGAATTTTCAAATTTTCAGATAGGAGGTTCCATATAAGGTCAAAAACTACTTACTCAGATCTTCACCAAACATTGCAGGGATACATTGGATGTCAAGACACGTGGAAAAACGTACAAAACAAGAGATTGGAGACATCAAGATTTCGGACGAATTTTTTAAGAATTTTCAAATTTTCAGATAGGAGGTTCCAGATAAGGTCAAAAACTACATACTCAGATCTTCACCAAACTTTGCAGGGATACATTGGATGTCAAGACACGCGGGAAAAACATACAAAACATAGGATTGGGGACATCTAGATTTTGGTCAAATTTTTTAAGAATTTTCAAATTTTCAGATAGGAGGTTCCATATAAGGTCAAAAACTACAGACTCAGATCTTCACCAAACTTTGCAGGGATACATTGGATGTCAAGACACGTGGAAAAAACATACAAAACATAGGATTGGGGACATCAAGATTTTGGTCAAATTTTTTAAGAATTTTCAAATTTTCAGATAGGAGGTTCCATATAAGGTCAAAAACTACATACTCAGATCTTCACCAAACATTGCAGGGATACATTGGATGTCAAGACACGTGGAAAAACGTACAAAACAAGAGATTGGAGACATCAAGATTTCGGACGAATTTTTTAAGAATTTTCAAATTTTCAGATGGGAGGTTCCAGATAAGGTCAAAAACGACATACTCAGATCTTCACCAAACTTTGCATGGATACATTGGATGTTAAGACACGTGGAAAAAACATACAAAACATAGAATTGGGTACATCAAGATTTTGGTCGAATTTTTTAAGAATTTTCAAATTTTCAGATAGGAGGTTCCAGATAAGGTCAAAAACTACATACTCAGATCTTCACCAAACGTTGCAGGGATACTTTGCATGTCAAGACACGTGGAAAAAACGTACAAAACAAGAGATTGGAGACATCAAGATTTTCGACAAATTTTTTAAGAATTTTCAAATTTTCAGATGGAAGGTTCCAGATAATGGCAAAAACGACATACTCAGATCTTCACCAAACTTTGCATGGATACATTGGATGTCAAGACACGTGGAAAAAACGTACAAAACAGGAAATTGGAGACATCAAGATTTTGGACGAATTTTTTAAGAATTTTCAAATTTTCAGAAAGGAGGTTCCATATGTCAAAAACTACATACTCAGATCTTCACCAAACTTTGCAGGGATACATTGGATGTCAAGACACGTGGAAAAAACGTACAAAAAAAGAGATTGGGGTCATCAAGATTTTGGACGGATTTTTTAGGAATTTTCAAATTCTCAGATGGGAGGTTCCAGATAAGGTCAAAAACTACATACTCAGATCTTCACCAAACTTTGCAGTGATACATTGGATGTCAAGACACGTGGAAAAAACGTACAAAACAAGAGATTGGAGACATCAAGATTTTGAACGAATTTTTTAAGAATTTTCAAATTTTCAGATAGGAGGTTCCATATAAGGTCAAAAACTACATACTCAGATCTTCACCAAACTTTGCATGGATACATTGGATGTCAAGACACGTGGAAAAAACATACAAAACATAGGATTATGGACATCAAGATTTTGGTCGAATTTTTTAAGAATTTTCAAATTTTCAGATAGGAGGTTCCATATAAGGTCAAAAACTACATACTCAGATCTTCACCAAACTTAGCAGGGATACATTGGATGTCAAGACACGTGGAAAAAACATTCAAGACATAGGATTGGGGACATCAAGATTTTGGTCAAATTTTTTAAGAATTTTCAAATTTTCAGATAGGAGGTTCCATATAAGGTCAAAAACTACATACTCAGATCTTCACCAAACATTGCAGGGATACATTGGATGTCAAGACACGTGGAAAAAATGTACAAAACAAGAGATTGGAGACATCAAGATTTTCGACGGATTTTTTAAGAATTTTCAAATTTTCAGATGGGAGGTTCCAGATAAGGTCAAAAACGACATACTCAGATCTTCACCAAACTTTGCATGGATACATTGGATGTCAAGACACGTGGAAAAAACATACAAAACATAGGATTGGGGACATCAAGATTTTGGTCGAATTTTTTAAGAATTTTCAAATTTTCAGATAGGAGGTTCCAGATAAGGTCAAAAACTACATACTCAGATCTTCACCAAACTTTGCAGGGATACATTGGATGTCAAGACACGTGGAAAAAACGTACAAAACAAGAGATTGGAGACATCAAGATTTCGGACGAATTTTTTAAGAATTTTCAAATTTTCAGATAGGAGGTTCCATATAAGGTCAAAAACTACATACTCAGATCTTCACCAAACTTAGCAGGGATACATTGGATGTCAAGACACGTGGAAAAAACATTCAAGACATAGGATTGGGGACATCAAGATTTTGGTCAAATTTTTTAAGAATTTTCAAATTTTCAGATAGGAGGTTCTTATAAGGTCAAAAACTACATACTCAGATCTTCACCAAACATTGCAGGGATACATTGGATGTCAAGACACGTGGAAAAAATGTACAAAACAAGAGATTGGAGACATCAAGATTTTCGACGGATTTTTTAAGAATTTTCAAATTTTCAGATGGGAGGTTCCAGATAAGGTCAAAAACGACATACTCAGATCTTCACCAAACTTTGCATGGATACATTGGATGTCAAGACACGTGGAAAAAACATACAAAACATAGGATTGGGGACATCAAGATTTTGGTCGAATTTTTTAAGAATTTTCAAATTTTCAGATAGGAGGTTCCATATAAGGTCAAAAACTACATACTCAGATCTTCACCAAACTTTGCAGGGATACATTGGATGTCAAGACACGTGGAAAAAACGTACAAAACAAGAGATTGGAGACATCAAGATTTCGGACGAATTTTTTAAGAATTTTCAAATTTTCAGATAGGAGGTTCCAGATAAGGTCAAAAACTACATACTCAGATCTTCACCAAACTTTGCAGGGATACATTGGATGTCAAGACACGCGGGAAAAACATACAAAACATAGGATTGGGGACATCAAGATTTTGGTCAAATTTTTTAAGAATTTTCAAATTTTCAGATAGGAGGTTCCATATAAGGTCAAAAACTACATACTCAGATCTTCACCAAACTTTGCAGGGATACATTGGATGTCAAGACACGTGGAAAAAACGTACAAAACAAGAGATTGGAGACATCAAGATTTTGGACGATTTTTTTAAGAATTTTCAAATTTTCAGATAGGAGGTTCCATATAAGGTCAAAAACGACATACTCAGATCTTCACCAAACTTTGCAGGGATACATTGGATGTCAAGACACGTGGAAAAAACGTACAAAACAAGAGATTGGAGACATCAAGATTTCGGACGATTTTTTTAAAAATTTTCAAATTTTCAGATGGGAGGTTCCAGATAAGGTCAAAAACGACATACTCAGATCTTCACCAAACTTTGCATGGATACATTGGATGTTAAGACACGTGGAAAAAACATACAAAACATAGAATTGGGGACATCAAGATTTTGGTCGAATTTTTTAAGAATTTTCAAATTTTCAGATAGGAGGTTCCAGATAAGGTCAAAAACTACATACTCAGATCTTCACCAAACGTTGCAGGGATACTTTGCATGTCAAGACACGTGGAAAAAACGTACAAAACAAGAGATTGGAGACATCAAGATTTTCGACAAATTTTTTAAGAATTTTCAAATTTTCAGATGGAAGGTTCCAGATAAGGGCAAAAACGACATACTCAGATCTTCACCAAACTTTGCATGGATACATTGGATGTCAAGACACGTGGAAAAAACGTACAAAACAGGAAATTGGAGACATCAAGATTTTGGACGAATTTTTTAAGAATTTTCAAATTTTCAGAAAGGAGGTTCCGTATAAGGTCAAAAACTACATACTCAGATCTTCACCAAACTTTGCAGGGATACATTGGATGTCAAGACACGTGGAAAAAACGTACAAAACAAGAGATTGGGGTCATCAAGATTTTGGACGGATTTTTTAGGAATTTTCAAATTCTCAGATGGGAGGTTCCAGATAAGGTCAAAAACTACATACTCAGATCTTCACCAAACTTTGCAGTGATACATTGGATGTCAAGACACGTGGAAAAAACGTACAAAACAAGAGATTGGAGACATCAAGATTTTGAACGAATTTTTTAAGAATTTTCAAATTTTCAGATAGGAGGTTCCATATAAGGTCAAAAACTACATACTCAGATCTTCACCAAACTTTGCATGGATACATTGGATGTCAAGACACGTGGAAAAAACATACAAAACATAGGATTATGGACATCAAGATTTTGGTCGAATTTTTTAAGAATTTTCAAATTTTCAGATAGGAGGTTCCATATAAGGTCAAAAACTACATACTCAGATCTTCACCAAACTTAGCAGGGATACATTGGATGTCAAGACACGTGGAAAAAACATTCAAGACATAGGATTGGGGACATCAAGATTTTGGTCAAATTTTTTAAGAATTTTCAAATTTTCAGATAGGAGGTTCCATATAAGGTCAAAAACTACATACTCAGATCTTCACCAAACATTGCAGGGATACATTGGATGTCAAGACACGTGGAAAAAATGTACAAAACAAGAGATTGGAGACATCAAGATTTTCGACGGATTTTTTAAGAATTTTCAAATTTTCAGATGGGAGGTTCCAGATAAGGTCAAAAACGACATACTCAGATCTTCACCAAACTTTGCATGGATACATTGGATGTCAAGACACGTGGAAAAAACGTACAAAACAAGAGATTGGAGACATCAAGATTTCGGACGAATTTTTTAAGAATTTTCAAATTTTCAGATAGGAGGTTCCAGATAAGGTCAAAAACTACATACTCAGATCTTCACCAAACTTTGCAGGGATACATTGGATGTCAAGACACGCGGGAAAAACATACAAAACATAGGATTGGGGACATCAAGATTTTGGTCAAATTTTTTAAGAATTTTCAAATTTTCAGATAGGAGGTTCCATATAAGGTCAAAAACTACATACTCAGATCTTCACCAAACTTTGCAGGGATACATTGGATGTCAAGACACGTGGAAAAAACGTACAAAACAAGAGATTGGAGACATCAAGATTTTGGACGATTTTTTTAAGAATTTTCAAATTTTCAGATAGGAGGTTCCAGATAAGGTCAAAAACTACATACTCAGATCTTCACCAAACTTTGCAGGGATACATTGGATGTCAAGACACGTGGGAAAAACATACAAAACATAGGATTGGGGACATCAAGATTTTGGTCAAATTTTATAAGAATTTTCAAATTTTCAGATGGGAGGTTCCATATAAGGTCAAAAACTACATACTCAGATCTTCACCAAACATTGCAGGGATACATTGGATGTCAAGACACGTGGAAAAACGTACAAAACAAGAGATTGGAGACATCAAGATTTCGGACGAATTTTTTAAGAATTTTCAAATTTTCAGATGGGAGGTTCCAGATAAGGTCAAAAACGACATACTCAGATCTTCACCAAACTTTGCATGGATACATTGGATGTTAAGACACGTGGAAAAAACATACAAAACATAGAATTGGGGACATCAAGATTTTGGTCGAATTTTTTAAGAATTTTCAAATTTTCAGATAGGAGGTTCCAGATAAGGTCAAAAACTACATACTCAGATCTTCACCAAACGTTGCAGGGATACTTTGCATGTCAAGACACGTGGAAAAAACGTACAAAACAAGAGATTGGAGACATCAAGATTTTCGACAAATTTTTTAAGAATTTTCAAATTTTCAGATGGAAGGTTCCAGATAATGGCAAAAACGACATACTCAGATCTTCACCAAACTTTGCATGGATACATTGGATGTCAAGACACGTGGAAAAAACGTACAAAACAGGAAATTGGAGACATCAAGATTTTGGACGAATTTTTTAAGAATTTTCAAATTTTCAGAAAGGAGGTTCCGTATGTCAAAAACTACATACTCAGATCTTCACCAAACTTTGCAGGGATACATTGGATGTCAAGACACGTGGAAAAAACGTACAAAACAAGAGATTGGGGTCATCAAGATTTTGGACGGATTTTTTAGGAATTTTCAAATTCTCAGATGGGAGGTTCCAGATAAGGTCAAAAACTACATACTCAGATCTTCACCAAACTTTGCAGTGATACATTGGATGTCAAGACACGTGGAAAAAACGTACAAAACAAGAGATTGGAGACATCAAGATTTTGAACGAATTTTTTAAGAATTTTCAAATTTTCAGATAGGAGGTTCCATATAAGGTCAAAAACTACATACTCAGATCTTCACCAAACTTTGCCTGGATACATTGGATGTCAAGACACGTGGAAAAAACATACAAAACATAGGATTATGGACATCAAGATTTTGGTCGAATTTTTTAAGAATTTTCAAATTTTCAGATAGGAGGTTCCATATAAGGTCAAAAACTACATACTCAGATCTTCACCAAACTTAGCAGGGATACATTGGATGTCAAGACACGTGGAAAAAACATTCAAGACATAGGATTGGGGACATCAAGATTTTGGTCAAATTTTTTAAGAATTTTCAAATTTTCAGATAGGAGGTTCCATATAAGGTCAAAAACTACATACTCATATCTTCACCAAACATTGCAGGGATACATTGGATGTCAAGACACGTGGAAAAAATGTACAAAACAAGAGATTGGAGACATCAAGATTTTCGACGGATTTTTTAAGAATTTTCAAATTTTCAGATGGGAGGTTCCAGATAAGGTCAAAAACGACATACTCAGATCTTCACCAAACTTTGCATGGATACATTGGATGTCAAGACACGTGGAAAAAACATACAAAACATAGGATTGGGGACATCAAGATTTTGGTCGAATTTTTTAAGAATTTTCAAATTTTCAGATAGGAGGTTCCATATAAGGTCAAAAACTACATACTCAGATCTTCACCAAACTTTGCAGGGATACATTGGATGTCAAGACACGTGGAAAAAACGTACAAAACAAGAGATTGGAGACATCAAGATTTCGGACGAATTTTTTAAGAATTTTCAAATTTTCAGATAGGAGGTTCCAGATAAGGTCAAAAACTACATACTCAGATCTTCACCAAACTTTGCAGGGATACATTGGATGTCAAGACACGCAGGAAAAACATACAAAACATAGGATTGGGGACATCAAGATTTTGGTCAAATTTTTTAAGAATTTTCAAATTTTCAGATAGGAGGTTCCATATAAGGTCAAAAACTACATACTCAGATCTTCACCAAACTTTGCAGGGATACATTGGATGTCAAGACACGTGGAAAAAACGTACAAAACAAGAGATTGGAGACATCAAGATTTTGGACGATTTTTTTAAGAATTTTCAAATTTTCAGATAGGAGGTTCCAGATAAGGTCAAAAACTACATACTCAGATCTTCACCAAACTTTGCAGGGATACATTGGATGTCAAGACACGTGGAAAAAACATACAAAACATAGGATTGGGGACATCAAGATTTTGGTCAAATTTTTTAAGAATTTTCAAATTTTCAGATAGGAGGTTCCATATAAGGTCAAAAACTACATACTCAGATCTTCACCAAACATTGCAGGGATACATTGGATGTCAAGACACGTGGAAAAACGTACAAAACAAGAGATTGGAGACATCAAGATTTCGGACGAATTTTTTAAGAATTTTCAAATTTTCAGATGGGAGGTTCCAGATAAGGTCAAAAACGACATACTCAGATCTTCACCAAACTTTGCATGGATACATTGGATGTTAAGACACGTGGAAAAAACATACAAAACATAGAATTGGGGACATCAAGATTTTGGTCGAATTTTTTAAGAATTTTCAAATTTTCAGATAGGAGGTTCCAGATAAGGTCAAAAACTACATACTCAGATCTTCACCAAACGTTGCAGGGATACTTTGCATGTCAAGACACGTGGAAAAAACGTACAAAACAAGAGATTGGAGACATCAAGATTTTCGACAAATTTTTTAAGAATTTTCAAATTTTCAGATGGAAGGTTCCAGATAAGGGCAAAAACGACATACTCAGATCTTCACCAAACTTTGCATGGATACATTGGATGTCAAGACACGTGGAGAAAACGTACAAAACAGGAAATTGGAGACATCAAGATTTTGGACGAATTTTTTAAGAATTTTCAAATTTTCAGAAAGGAGGTTCCGTATAAGGTCAAAAACTACATACTCAGATCTTCACCAAACTTTGCAGGGATACATTGGATGTCAAGACACGTGGAAAAAACGTACAAAACAAGAGATTGGGGTCATCAAGATTTTGGACGGATTTTTTAGGAATTTTCAAATTCTCAGATGGGAGGTTCCAGATAAGGTCAAAAACTACATACTCAGATCTTCACCAAACTTTGCAGTGATACATTGGATGTCAAGACACGTGGAAAAAACGTACAAAACAAGAGATTGGAGACATCAAGATTTTGAACGAATTTTTTAAGAATTTTCAAATTTTCAGATAGGAGGTTCCATATAAGGTCAAAAACTACATACTCAGATCTTCACCAAACTTTGCCTGGATACATTGGATGTCAAGACACGTGGAAAAAACATACAAAACATAGGATTATGGACATCAAGATTTTGGTCGAATTTTTTAAGAATTTTCAAATTTTCAGATAGGAGGTTCCATATAAGGTCAAAAACTACATACTCAGATCTTCACCAAACTTAGCAGGGATACATTGGATGTCAAGACACGTGGAAAAAACATTCAAGACATAGGATTGGGGACATCAAGATTTTGGTCAAATTTTTTAAGAATTTTCAAATTTTCAGATAGGAGGTTCCATATAAGGTCAAAAACTACATACTCATATCTTCACCAAACATTGCAGGGATACATTGGATGTCAAGACACGTGGAAAAAATGTACAAAACAAGAGATTGGAGACATCAAGATTTTCGACGGATTTTTTAAGAATTTTCAAATTTTCAGATGGGAGGTTCCAGATAAGGTCAAAAACGACATACTCAGATCTTCACCAAACTTTGCATGGATACATTGGATGTCAAGACACGTGGAAAAAACATACAAAACATAGGATTGGGGACATCAAGATTTTGGTCGAATTTTTTAAGAATTTTCAAATTTTCAGATAGGAGGTTCCATATAAGGTCAAAAACTACATACTCAGATCTTCACCAAACTTTGCAGGGATACATTGGATGTCAAGACACGTGGAAAAAACGTACAAAACAAGAGATTGGAGACATCAAGATTTCGGACGAATTTTTTAAGAATTTTCAAATTTTCAGATAGGAGGTTCCAGATAAGGTCACAAACTACATACTCAGATCTTCACCAAACTTTGCAGGGATACATTGGATGTCAAGACACGCGGGAAAAACATACAAAACATAGGATTGGGGACATCAAGATTTTGGTCAAATTTTTTAAGAATTTTCAAATTTTCAGATAGGAGGTTCCATATAAGGTCAAAAACTACATACTCAGATCTTCACCAAACTTTGCAGGGATACATTGGATGTCAAGACACGTGGAAAAAACGTACAAAACAAGAGATTGGAGACATCAAGATTTTGGACGATTTTTTTAAGAATTTTCAAATTTTCAGATAGGAGGTTCCAGATAAGGTCAAAAACTACATACTCAGATCTTCACCAAACTTTGCAGGGATACATTGGATGTCAAGACACGTGGAAAAAACATACAAAACATAGGATTGGGGACATCAAGATTTTGGTCAAATTTTTTAAGAATTTTCAAATTTTCAGATAGGAGGTTCCATATAAGGTCAAAAACTACATACTCAGATCTTCACCAAACATTGCAGGGATACATTGGATGTCAAGACACGTGGAAAAACGTACAAAACAAGAGATTGGAGACATCAAGATTTCGGACGAATTTTTTAAGAATTTTCAAATTTTCAGATGGGAGGTTCCAGATAAGGTCAAAAACGACATACTCAGATCTTCACCAAACTTTGCATGGATACATTGGATGTTAAGACACGTGGAAAAAACATACAAAACATAGAATTGGGGACATCAAGATTTTGGTCGAATTTTTTAAGAATTTTCAAATTTTCAGATAGGAGGTTCCAGATAAGGTCAAAAACTACATACTCAGATCTTCACCAAACGTTGCAGGGATACTTTGCATGTCAAGACACGTGGAAAAAACGTACAAAACAAGAGATTGGAGACATCAAGATTTTCGACAAATTTTTTAAGAATTTTCAAATTTTCAGATGGAAGGTTCCAGATAAGGGCAAAAACGACATACTCAGATCTTCACCAAACTTTGCATGGATACATTGGATGTCAAGACACGTGGAAAAAACGTACAAAACAGGAAATTGGAGACATCAAGATTTTGGACGAATTTTTTAAGAATTTTCAAATTTTCAGAAAGGAGGTTCCGTATAAGGTCAAAAACTACATACTCAGATCTTCACCAAACTTTGCAGGGATACATTGGATGTCAAGACACGTGGAAAAAACGTACAAAACAAGAGATTGGGGTCATCAAGATTTTGGACGGATTTTTTAGGAATTTTCAAATTCTCAGATGGGAGGTTCCAGATAAGGTCAAAAACTACATACTCAGATCTTCACCAAACTTTGCAGTGATACATTGGATGTCAAGACACGTGGAAAAAACGTACAAAACAAGAGATTGGAGACATCAAGATTTTGAACGAATTTTTTAAGAATTTTCAAATTTTCAGATAGGAGGTTCCATATAAGATCAAAAACTACATACTCAGATCTTCACCAAACTTTGCATGGATACATTGGATGTCAAGACACGTGGAAAAAACATACAAAACATAGGATTATGGACATCAAGATTTTGGTCGAATTTTTTAAGAATTTTCAAATTTTCAGATAGGAGGTTCCATATAAGGTCAAAAACTACATACTCAGATCTTCACCAAACTTAGCAGGGATACATTGGATGTCAAGACACGTGGAAAAAACATTCAAGACATAGGATTGGGGACATCAAGATTTTGGTCAAATTTTTTAAGAATTTTCAAATTTTCAGATAGGAGGTTCCATATAAGGTCAAAAACTACATACTCAGATCTTCACCAAACTATGCAGGGATACATTGGATGTCAAGACACGTGGAAAAAACGTACAAAAAAAAAAATTGGAGACATCAAGATTTTGGACGAATTTTTTAAGAAATTTCAAATTTTCAGATAGGAGGTTCCAGATAAGGTCAAAAACTACATACTCAGATCTTCACCAAACTTTGCAGGGATACATTGGATGTCAAGACACGTGGAAAAAACGTACAAAACAAGAGATTGGAGACATCAAGATTTTGGACGAATTTTTTAAGAATTTTCAAATTTTCAGAAAAGGAGGTGCCATATAAGGTCGAAAACTACATACTCAGATCTTCACCAAACTTTGCAGGGATACATTGGATGTCAAGACACGTGGGGAAAACATACAAACCAAGAGATTGGAGACATCAAGATTTTGGACGAATTTTTTAAGGATTTTCAAATTTTCAGATAGGGGGTTCCAGATAAGGTCAAAAACTACATACTCAGATCTTCACCAAACTTTGCAGGGATACATTGGATGTCAAGACACGTGGAAAAAACGTACAAAACAAGAGATTGGGGTCATCAAGATTTTGGACGGATTTTTTAGGAATTTTCAAATTTTCAGAAATGCGGTTCCAGATAAGGTCAAAAACTACATACTCAGATCTTCACCAAACTTTGCAGGGATACATTGGATGTCAAGACACGTGGAAAAAACGTACAAAACAAGAGATTGGAGACATCAAGATTTTGGACGAATTTTTTAAGAATTTTCAAATTTTCAGAAATGCGGTTCCAGATAAGGTCAAAAACTACATACTCAGATCTTCACCAAACTTTGCAGGGATACATTGGATGTCAAGACACGTGGAAAAAACATACAAAACAAGAGATTGGATACATCAAGATTTTGGACGAATTTTTTAAGAATTTTCAAATTTTCAGAAATGCGGTTCCAGATAAGGTCAAAAACTACATACTCAGATCTTCAACAAACTTTGCAGGGATACATTGGATGTCAAGACACGTGGAAAAAACTTACAAAACAAGAGATTGGAGACATCAAGATTTTCGACGAATTTTTTAAGAATTTTCAAATTTTCAGATAGGAGGTTCCATATAAGGTCAAAAACTACATACTCAGATCTTCACCAAACTTTGCATGGATACATTGGATGTCAAGACACGTGGAAAAAACATACAAAACATAGGATTATGGACATCAAGATTTTGGTCGAATTTTTTAAGAATTTTCAAATTTTCAGATAGGAGTTTCCATATAAGGTCAAAAACTACATACTCAGATCTTCACCAAACTTAGCAGGGATACATTGGATGTCAAGACACGTGGAAAAAACATTCAAGACATAGGATTGGGGACATCAAGATTTTGGTCAAATTTTTTAAGAATTTTCAAATTTTCAGATAGGAGGTTCCATATAAGGTCAAAAACTACATACTCAGATCTTCACCAAACATTGCAGGGATACATTGGATGTCAAGACACGTGGAAAAAATGTACAAAACAAGAGATTGGAGACATCAAGATTTTCGACGGATTTTTTAAGAATTTTCAAATTTTCAGATGGGAGGTTCCAGATAAGGTCAAAAACGACATACTCAGATCTTCACCAAACTTTGCATGGATACATTGGATGTCAAGACACGTGGAAAAAACATACAAAACATAGGATTGGGGACATCAAGATTTTGGTCGAATTTTTTAAGAATTTTCAAATTTTCAGATAGGAGGTTCCATATAAGGTCAAAAACTACATACTCAGATCTTCACCAAACTATGCAGGGATACATTGGATGTCAAGACACGTGGAAAAAACGTACAAAACAAGATATTGGAGACATCAAGATTTTGGACGAATTTTTTAAGAAATTTCAAATTTTCAGATAGGAGGTTCCAGATAAGGTCAAAAACTACATACTCAGATCTTCACCAAACTTTGCAGGGATACATTGGATGTCAAGACACGTGGAAAAAACGTACAAAACAAGAGATTGGAGACATCAAGATTTTGGACGAATTTTTGAGGAATTTTCAAATTTTCAGAAATGAGGTTCCAGATAAGGTCAAAAACAACATACTCAGATCTTCACCAAACTTTGCAGGGATACATTGGATGTCAAGACACGTGGGCAAAACATACAAACCAAGAGATTGGAGACATCAAGATTTTGGACGAATTTTTTAAGAATTTTCAAATTTTCAGATAGGAGGTTCCAGATAAGGTCAAAAACTACATACTCAAATCTTCACCAAACTTTGCAGGGATACATTGGATGCAAGACACGTGGAAAAAACGTACAAAACAAGAGATTGGAGACATCAAGATTTTGGACGAATTTTTTAAGAATTTTCAAATTTTCAGAAAGGAGGTGCCATATAAGGTCAAAAACTACATACTCAGATCTTCACCAAACTTTGCAGGGATACATTGGATGTCAAGACACGTGGGGAAAACATACAAACCAAGAGATTGGAGACATCAAGATTTTGGACGAATTTTTTAAGAATTTTCAAATTTTCAGATAGGGGGTTCCAGATAAGGTAAAAAACTACATACTCAGATCTTCACCAAACTTTGCAGGGATACATTGGATGTCAAGACACGTGGAAAAAACGTACAAAACAAGAGATTGGGGTCATCAAGATTTTGGACGGATTTTTTAGGAATTTTCAAATTTTCAGAAATGCGGTTCCAGATAAGGTCAAAAACTACATACTCAGATCTTCACCAAACTTTGCAGGGATACATTGGATGTCAAGACACGTGGAAAAAACGTACAAAACAAGAGATTGGAGACATCAAGATTTTCGACAAATTTTTTAAGAATTTTCAAATTTTCAGATGGAAGGTTCCAGATAAGGGCAAAAACGACATACTCAGATCTTCACCAAACTTTGCATGGATACATTGGATGTCAAGACACGTGGAAAAAACGTACAAAACAGGAAATTGGAGACATCAAGATTTTGGACGAATTTTTTAAGAATTTTCAAATTTTCAGAAAGGAGGTTCCGTATAAGGTCAAAAACTACATACTCAGATCTTCACCAAACTTTGCAGGGATACATTGGATGTCAAGACACGTGGAAAAAACGTACAAAACAAGAGATTGGGGTCATCAAGATTTTGGACGGATTTTTTAGGAATTTTCAAATTCTCAGATGGGAGGTTCCAGATAAGGTCAAAAACTACATACTCAGATCTTCACCAAACTTTGCAGTGATACATTGGATGTCAAGACACGTGGAAAAAACGTACAAAACAAGAGATTGGAGACATCAAGATTTTGAACGAATTTTTTAAGAATTTTCAAATTTTCAGATAGGAGGTTCCATATAAGGTCAAAAACTACATACTCAGATCTTCACCAAACTTTGCCTGGATACATTGGATGTCAAGACACGTGGAAAAAACATACAAAACATAGGATTATGGACATCAAGATTTTGGTCGAATTTTTTAAGAATTTTCAAATTTTCAGATAGGAGGTTCCATATAAGGTCAAAAACTACATACTCAGATCTTCACCAAACTTAGCAGGGATACATTGGATGTCAAGACACGTGGAAAAAACATTCAAGACATAGGATTGGGGACATCAAGATTTTGGTCAAATTTTTTAAGAATTTTCAAATTTTCAGATAGGAGGTTCCATATAAGGTCAAAAACTACATACTCATATCTTCACCAAACATTGCAGGGATACATTGGATGTCAAGACACGTGGAAAAAATGTACAAAACAAGAGATTGGAGACATCAAGATTTTCGACGGATTTTTTAAGAATTTTCAAATTTTCAGATGGGAGGTTCCAGATAAGGTCAAAAACGACATACTCAGATCTTCACCAAACTTTGCATGGATACATTGGATGTCAAGACACGTGGAAAAAACATACAAAACATAGGATTGGGGACATCAAGATTTTGGTCGAATTTTTTAAGAATTTTCAAATTTTCAGATAGGAGGTTCCATATAAGGTCAAAAACTACATACTCAGATCTTCACCAAACTTTGCAGGGATACATTGGATGTCAAGACACGTGGAAAAAACGTACAAAACAAGAGATTGGAGACATCAAGATTTCGGACGAATTTTTTAAGAATTTTCAAATTTTCAGATAGGAGGTTCCAGATAAGGTCAAAAACTACATACTCAGATCTTCACCAAACTTTGCAGGGATACATTGGATGTCAAGACACGCGGGAAAAACATACAAAACATAGGATTGGGGACATCAAGATTTTGGTCAAATTTTTTAAGAATTTTCAAATTTTCAGATAGGAGGTTCCATATAAGGTCAAAAACTACATACTCAGATCTTCACCAAACTTTGCAGGGATACATTGGATGTCAAGACACGTGGAAAAAACGTACAAAACAAGAGATTGGAGACATCAAGATTTTGGACGATTTTTTTAAGAATTTTCAAATTTTCAGATAGGAGGTTCCAGATAAGGTCAAAAACTACATACTCAGATCTTCACCAAACTTTGCAGGGATACATTGGATGTCAAGACACGTGGAAAAAACATACAAAACATAGGATTGGGGACATCAAGATTTTGGTCAAATTTTTTAAGAATTTTCAAATTTTCAGATAGGAGGTTCCATATAAGGTCAAAAACTACATACTCAGATCTTCACCAAACATTGCAGGGATACATTGGATGTCAAGACACGTGGAAAAACGTACAAAACAAGAGATTGGAGACATCAAGATTTCGGACGAATTTTTTAAGAATTTTCAAATTTTCAGATGGGAGGTTCCAGATAAGGTCAAAAACGACATACTCAGATCTTCACCAAACTTTGCATGGATACATTGGATGTTAAGACACGTGGAAAAAACATACAAAACATAGAATTGGGGACATCAAGATTTTGGTCGAATTTTTTAAGAATTTTCAAATTTTCAGATAGGAGGTTCCAGATAAGGTCAAAAACTACATACTCAGATCTTCACCAAACGTTGCAGGGATACTTTGCATGTCAAGACACGTGGAAAAAACGTACAAAACAAGAGATTGGAGACATCAAGATTTTCGACAAATTTTTTAAGAATTTTCAAATTTTCAGATGGAAGGTTCCAGATAAGGGCAAAAACGACATACTCAGATCTTCACCAAACTTTGCATGGATACATTGGATGTCAAGACACGTGGAAAAAACGTACAAAACAGGAAATTGGAGACATCAAGATTTTGGACGAATTTTTTAAGAATTTTCAAATTTTCAGAAAGGAGGTTCCGTATAAGGTCAAAAACTACATACTCAGATCTTCACCAAACTTTGCAGGGATACATTGGATGTCAAGACACGTGGAAAAAACGTACAAAACAAGAGATTAGGGTCATCAAGATTTTGGACGGATTTTTTAGGAATTTTCAAATTCTCAGATGGGAGGTTCCAGATAAGGTCAAAAACTACATACTCAGATCTTCACCAAACTTTGCAGTGATACATTGGATGTCAAGACACGTGGAAAAAACGTACAAAACAAGAGATTGGAGACATCAAGATTTTGAACGAATTTTTTAAGAATTTTCAAATTTTCAGATAGGAGGTTCCATATAAGGTCAAAAACTACATACTCAGATCTTCACCAAACTTTGCATGGATACATTGGATGTCAAGACACGTGGAAAAAACATACAAAACATAGGATTATGGACATCAAGATTTTGGTCGAATTTTTTAAGAATTTTCAAATTTTCAGATAGGAGGTTCCATATAAGGTCAAAAACTACATACTCAGATCTTCACCAAACTTAGCAGGGATACATTGGATGTCAAGACACGTGGAAAAAACATTCAAGACATAGGATTGGGGACATCAAGATTTTGGTCAAATTTTTTAAGAATTTTCAAATTTTCAGATAGGAGGTTCCATATAAGGTCAAAAACTACATACTCAGATCTTCACCAAACTATGCAGGGATACATTGGATGTCAAGACACGTGGAAAAAACGTACAAAAAAAAAAATTGGAGACATCAAGATTTTGGACGAATTTTTTAAGAAATTTCAAATTTTCAGATAGGAGGTTCCAGATAAGGTCAAAAACTACATACTCAGATCTTCACCAAACTTTGCAGGGATACATTGGATGTCAAGACACGTGGAAAAAACGTACAAAACAAGAGATTGGAGACATCAAGATTTTGGACGAATTTTTTAAGAATTTTCAAATTTTCAGAAAAGGAGGTGCCATATAAGGTCGAAAACTACATACTCAGATCTTCACCAAACTTTGCAGGGATACATTGGATGTCAAGACACGTGGGGAAAACATACAAACCAAGAGATTGGAGACATCAAGATTTTGGACGAATTTTTTAAGGATTTTCAAATTTTCAGATAGGGGGTTCCAGATAAGGTCAAAAACTACATACTCAGATCTTCACCAAACTTTGCAGGGATACATTGGATGTCAAGACACGTGGAAAAAACGTACAAAACAAGAGATTGGGGTCATCAAGATTTTGGACGGATTTTTTAGGAATTTTCAAATTTTCAGAAATGCGGTTCCAGATAAGGTCAAAAACTACATACTCAGATCTTCACCAAACTTTGCAGGGATACATTGGATGTCAAGACACGTGGAAAAAACGTACAAAACAAGAGATTGGAGACATCAAGATTTTGGACGAATTTTTTAAGAATTTTCAAATTTTCAGAAATGCGGTTCCAGATAAGGTCAAAAACTACATACTCAGATCTTCACCAAACTTTGCAGGGATACATTGGATGTCAAGACACGTGGAAAAAACATACAAAACAAGAGATTGGATACATCAAGATTTTGGACGAATTTTTTAAGAATTTTCAAATTTTCAGAAATGCGGTTCCAGATAAGGTCAAAAACTACATACTCAGATCTTCAACAAACTTTGCAGGGATACATTGGATGTCAAGACACGTGGAAAAAACTTACAAAACAAGAGATTGGAGACATCAAGATTTTCGACGAATTTTTTAAGAATTTTCAAATTTTCAGATAGGAGGTTCCATATAAGGTCAAAAACTACATACTCAGATCTTCACCAAACTTTGCATGGATACATTGGATGTCAAGACACGTGGAAAAAACATACAAAACATAGGATTATGGACATCAAGATTTTGGTCGAATTTTTTAAGAATTTTCAAATTTTCAGATAGGAGTTTCCATATAAGGTCAAAAACTACATACTCAGATCTTCACCAAACTTAGCAGGGATACATTGGATGTCAAGACACGTGGAAAAAACATTCAAGACATAGGATTGGGGACATCAAGATTTTGGTCAAATTTTTTAAGAATTTTCAAATTTTCAGATAGGAGGTTCCATATAAGGTCAAAAACTACATACTCAGATCTTCACCAAACATTGCAGGGATACATTGGATGTCAAGACACGTGGAAAAAATGT
This sequence comes from Lepisma saccharinum, assembly GCF_977018435.1. Lineage (NCBI taxonomy): Eukaryota > Metazoa > Arthropoda > Insecta > Zygentoma > Lepismatidae > Lepisma > Lepisma saccharinum. Next base: position 925,180 of record NW_028142909.1, read on the forward strand.
ACAAAACAAGAGATTGGAGACATCAAGATTTTCGACGGATTTTTTAAGAATTTTCAAATTTTCAGATGGGAGGTTCCAGATAAGGTCAAAAACGACATACTCAGATCTTCACCAAACTTTGCATGGATACATTGGATGTCAAGACACGTGGAAAAAACATACAAAACATAGGATTGGGGACATCAAGATTTTGGTCGAATTTTTTAAGAATTTTCAAATTTTCAGATAGGAGGTTCCATATAAGGTCAAAAACTACATACTCAGATCTTCACCAAACTATGCAGGGATACATTGGATGTCAAGACACGTGGAAAAAACGTACAAAACAAGATATTGGAGACATCAAGATTTTGGACGAATTTTTTAAGAAATTTCAAATTTTCAGATAGGAGGTTCCAGATAAGGTCAAAAACTACATACTCAGATCTTCACCAAACTTTGCAGGGATACATTGGATGTCAAGACACGTGGAAAAAACGTACAAAACAAGAGATTGGAGACATCAAGATTTTGGACGAATTTTTGAGGAATTTTCAAATTTTCAGAAATGAGGTTCCAGATAAGGTCAAAAACAACATACTCAGATCTTCACCAAACTTTGCAGGGATACATTGGATGTCAAGACACGTGGGCAAAACATACAAACCAAGAGATTGGAGACATCAAGATTTTGGACGAATTTTTTAAGAATTTTCAAATTTTCAGATAGGAGGTTCCAGATAAGGTCAAAAACTACATACTCAAATCTTCACCAAACTTTGCAGGGATACATTGGATGTCAAGACACGTGGAAAAAACGTACAAAACAAGAGATTGGAGACATCAAGATTTTGGACGAATTTTTTAAGAATTTTCAAATTTTCAGAAAGGAGGTGCCATATAAGGTCAAAAACTACATACTCAGATCTTCACCAAACTTTGCAGGGATACATTGGATGTCAAGACACGTGGGGAAAACATACAAACCAAGAGATTGGAGACATCAAGATTTTGGACGAATTTTTTAAGAATTTTCAAATTTTCAGATAGGGGGTTCCAGATAAGGTCAAAAACTACATACTCAGATCTTCACCAAACTTTGCAGGGATACATTGGATGTCAAGACACGTGGAAAAAACGTACAAAACAAGAGATTGGGGTCATCAAGATTTTGGACGGATTTTTTAGGAATTTTCAAATTTTCAGAAATGCGGTTCCAGATAAGGTCAAAAACTACATACTCAGATCTTCACCAAACTTTGCAGGGATACATTGGATGTCAAGACACGTGGAAAAAACGTACAAAACAAGAGATTGGAGACATCAAGATTTTGGACGAATTTTTTAAGAATTTTCAAATTTTCAGAAATGCGGTTCCAGATAAGGTCAAAAACTACATACTCAGATCTTCACCAAACTTTGCAGGGATACATTGGATGTCAAGACACGTGGAAAAAACATACAAAACAAGAGATTGGAGACATCAAGATTTTGGACGAATTTTTTAAGAATTTTCAAATTTTCAGAAATGCGGTTCCAGATAAGGTCAAAAACTACATACTCAGATCTTCACCAAACTTTGCAGGGATACATTGGATGTCAAGACACGTGGAAAAAACGTACAAAACAAGAGATTGGAGACATCAAGATTTTGGAAGAATTTTTTAAGAATTTTCAAATTTTCAGAAAGGATGTTCCAGATAAGGTCAAAAACGACATACTCAGATCTTCACCAAACATTGCAGGGATACATTGGATGTCAAGACACGTGGAAAAACGTACCAAACAAGAGATTGGAGACATCAAGATTTCGGACGAATTTTTTAAGAATTTTCAAATTTTCAGATAGGAGGTTCCAGATAAGGTCAAAAACTACATACTCAGATCTTCACCAAACTTTGCAGGGATACATTGGATGTCAAGACACGTGGAAAAAACGTACAAAACATAGGATTGGGGACATCAAGATTTTGGTCAAATTTTTTAAGAATTTTCAAATTTTCAGATAGGAGGTTCCATATAAGGTCAAAAACTACATACTCAGATCTTCACCAAACATTGCAGGGATACATTGGATGTCAAGACACGTGGAAAAAACGTACAAAACAAGAGATTGGAGACATCAAGATTTTCGACGAATTTTTTAAGAATTTTCAAATTTTCAGATGGGAGGTTCCAGATAAGGTCAAAAACGACATACTCAGATCCTCACCAAACTTTGCATGGATACATTGGATGTCAAGACACGTGGAAAAATCATACAAAACATAGAATTGGGGACATCAAGATTTTGGTCGAATTTTTTAAGAATTTTCAAATTTTCAGATAGGAGGTTCCATATAAGGTCAAAAACTACATACTCAGATCTTCACCAAACTTTGCATGTATACATTGGATGTCAAGACACGTGGAAAAAACGTACAAAACAAGAGATTGGAGACATCAAGATTTTGGACGAATTTTTTAAGAATTTTCAAATTTTCAGATAGGAGGTTCCAGATAAGGTCAAAAACTACATTCTCAGATCTTCACCAAACTTTGCAGGGATACATTGGATGTCAAGACACGTGGAAAAAACGTACAAAACAAGAGATTGGAGACATCAACATTTTGGACGAATTTTTGAGGAATTTTCAAATTTTCAGAAATGAGGTTCCAGATAAGGTCAAAAACTACATACTCAGATCTTCACCAAATTTTGCAGGGATACATTGGATGTCAAGACACGTGGGAAAAACGTACAAAACAAGAGATTGGAGACATCAAGATTTTGGACGAATTTTTTAACAATTTTCAAATTTTCAGATAGGAGGTTCCAGATAAGGTCAAAAACTACATACTCAGATCTTCACCAAACTTTGCAGGGATACATTGGATGTCAAGACACGTGGAAAAAACGTACAAAACAAGAGATTGGAGACATCAAGATTTTGGACGAATTTTTGAAGAATTTTCAAATTTTCAGATAGGAGGTTCCAGATAAGGTCAAAAATTACATACTCAGATCTTCAACAAACGTTGCGTGGATACTTTGCATGTCAAAACACGTGGAAAAAACGTACAAAACAAGAGATTGGAGACATCAAGATTTTCGACGAATTTTTTAAGAATTTTCAAATTTTCAGATGGGAGGTTCCAGATAAGGTCAAAAACGACATACTCAGATCTTCACCAAACTTTGCATGGATACATTGGATGTCAAGACACGTCGAAAAAACATACAAAACATAGGATTGGGGACATCAAGATTTTGGACGAATTTTTTAAGAATTTTCAAATTTTCAGAAAGGAGGTTCCATATAAGGTCAAAAACTACATACTCAGATCTTCACCAAACTTTGCAGGGATACCTTGGATGTCAAGACACGTGGAAAAAACGTACAAAACAAGAGATTGGAGACATCAAGATTTTGGACGAATTTTTTAAGAATTTTCAAATTTTCAGAAAGGAGGTTTCATATAAGGTCAAAAACTACATACTCAGATCTTCACCAAACTTTGCAGGGATACATTGGATGTCAAAACACGTGGAAAAAACGTACAAAACAAGAGATTGGGGTCATCAAGATTTTGGACGGATTTTTTAGGAATTTTCAAATTTTCAGATGGGAGGTTCCATATAAGGTTAAAAACTACATACTCAGATCTTCACCAAACTTTGCATGGATACATTGGATGTCAAGACACGTGGAAAAAACATACACAACATAGGATTGGAGACATCAAGATTTTGGTCGAATTTTTTAAGAATTTTCAAATTTTCAGATATGATGTTCCATATAAGGTCAAAGACTACATACTCAGATCTTCACCAAACTTTGCAGGGATACATTGGATGTCAAAGACACGTGGAAAAAACATACAAGACATAGGATTGGGGACATCAAGATTTTGGACGGATTTTTTAGGAATTTTCAAATTTTCAGATGGGAGGTTCCAGATAAGGTCAAAAACTACATAGTCAGATCTTCACCAAACATTGCAGGGATACATTGGATGTCAAGACACGTGGAAAAAACGTACAAAACAAGAAATTGGAGACATCAAGATTTTGGACGAATTTTTTAAGAATTTTCAAATTTTCAGATAGGAGGTTCCATATAAGGTCAAAAACTACATACTCAGATCTTCACCAAACTATGCAGGGATACATTGGATGTCAAGACACGTGGAAAAAACGTACAAAACAAGAGATTGGAGACATCAAGATTTTGGACGAATTTTTTAGGAATTTTCAAATTTTCAGAAATGAGGTTCCAGATAAGGTCAAAAACTACATACTCAGATCTTCACCAAACTTTGCAGGGATACATTGGATGTCAAGACACGTGGGCAAAACATACAAACCAAGAGATTGGAGACATCAAGATTTTGGACGAATTTTTTAAGAATTTTCAAATTTTCAGATAGGAGGTTCCAGATAAGGTCAAAAACTACATACTCAAATCTTCACCAAACTTTGCAGGGATACATTGGATGTCAAGACACGTGGAAAAAACGTACAAAACAAGAGATTGGAGACACCAAGATTTTGGACGAATTTTTTAAGAATTTTCAAATTTTCAGAGAGGAGGTTCCATATAAGGTCAAAAACTACATACTCAGATCTTCACCAAACATTGAAGGGATACATTGGATGTCAAGACACGTGGAAAAAACGTACAAAACAAGAGATTGGAGACATCAAGATTTTGGACGAATTTTTGAAGAATTTTCAAATTTTCAGATAGGAGGTTCCAGATAAGGTCAAAAACTACATACTCAGATCTTCAACAAACGTTGCGTGGATACTTTGCATGTCAAAACACGTGGAAAAATCTTACAAAACAAGAGATTGGAGACATCAAGATTTTCGACGAATTTTTTAAGAATTTTCAAATTTTCAGATGGGAGGTTCCAGATAAGGTCAAAAACGACATACTCAGATCTTCACCAAACTTTGCATGGATACATTGGATGTCAAGACACGTCGAAAAAACATACAAAACATAGGATTGGGGACATCAAGATTTTGGACGAATTTTTTAAGAATTTTCAAATTTTCAGAAAGGTGTTTCCATATAAGGTCAAAAACTACATACTCAGATCTTCACCAAACTTTGCAGGGATACATTGGATGTCAAGACACGTGGAAAAAACGTACAAAACAAGAGATGGGGGTCATCAAGATTTTGGTCGAATTTTTTAAGAATTTTCAAATTTTCAGATATGAGGTTCCATATAAGGTCAAAGACTACATACTCAGATCTTCACCAAACTTTGCAGGGATACATTGGATGTCAAGACACGTGGAAAAAACATACAAGACATAGGATTGGGGACATCAAGATTTTGGACGGATTTTTTAGGAATTTTCAAATTTTCAGATGGGAGGTTCCAGATAAGGTCAAAAACTACATACTCAGATCTTCACCAAACATTGCAGGGATACATTGGATGTCAAGACACGTGGAAAAAACGTACAAAACAAGAGATTGGAGACATCAAGAGTAGTGTAATTGGGTTGTTTCAACGCAATACTTGGTACGAGTGCATTCGTAGCCTCTTTTTCTATCAATTAAATATCATTTTTTGACATATATTGGCAATTTTTTGTCGGTTTTAGCGCTTAGCGATGTTTTAGCGAAATTTTCGATTTTTCCCATCTCATACTTGGTACGAATGCCATGATCTTACGTGATATAACTTAACCTATTGTTTTTTTTACTTATTGTTTCAAAATAATACTTTGTAGAGTAGTAGAATCAACCCGGTTCTGCAACATCAAGTGGTGCGCAGTGTTGCCAACTCCTCAATTGAAAAAATCACCTAGGTTTTTTTCCTGGTCTAACCTAACCTAAAGCAAGGAGCTGGCAACCTTGCATGAGGCTCCTTACTGGGCTGCTCCTGTATGGCATAAGCTCCATTTTCTCGCAGTGTTGCCAACTCCTCACTCAAAAAAAATCACCAAGGTTTTTTTTCTTGGTCTAACCTAACTCAAAGCAAGGAGCTGGCAACCTTGCTTGTGCAATCAGCCCGTTTCACAAACCGAAAGTGGAGATCAGCGTTGCCAACTCCTCACTCGAAAAAAAATCACCAAGGTTTTTTTCTTGGTCTAACCTAACCTAAAGCAAGGAGCTGGCAGCCTTGCTTGTGCAATCAGCCCGTTTGACCGCCCTCAAGTGGAGATCAGCGTTGCCAACTCCTCACTCGAAAAAAAATCACCAAGGTTTTTTTTCTTGGTCTAACCTAACCTAAAGCAAGGAGCTGGCAACCTTGCTTGTGCAATCAGTCTGGTTGACCAACACCAAGTGGAGATCAGTGTTACCAACTCCTCACTCGAAAAAAAATCACCAAGGTTTTTTTCTTGGTCTAACCTAACCTAAAGCAAGGAGCTGGCAACCTTGCTTGTGCAATCAGTCTGGTTGACCGCCATCAAGTGAAGATCAGTGTTACCAACTCCTCACTCGAAAAAATCACCAAGGTTTTTTTCGAGGTCTAACCTAACCTAAAGCAAGGAGCTGGCAACCTTGCTTGAGACTTGCCTTACAGTGCATAAAGCAAGGTTGCCAACCTACTGGTACTTTTGCCATGGCCTTTTACAAAAAAAGAGAGAGAGAGGGAAGAGTTAAACAGCCGACAGCCCACCTACAGCCTTTTTTGGTCTAACCTAACCTAAAGCAAGGAGTTGGCAACTTTGCTTGAGGCTTGCCTTACAGTGCATAAAGCAATTTTTGCCAACCTACACACACACTGGGCAAGGAGAATCGGCACTGCCGTAAAAGAGAGAGAGATGGGTGGATGGCAACACAGTATGTGTGTGCGTGTGTGTGTGTATAATATGTAGCATTATTAACTAGAGTGTGTTGGAAACCCACTTACAACTAAAAAAAAATAGAGATGGCAACGTTGGTGTAAGATGAAGAGTGAGAGAGACCCATGGCTGGCAACAGTGGTGAGCGAATGTGCCATATCGTAATTTTCCAACTCCGTATACCGCGACCTTTGTAAACCTCGCTCTCTCGGGAACGATGTGCCACACACACGCGCGCGCGCGCCTGTATTGTGACGCAAACAAACAAATAATAATTATTGTTTTTTTTAGGATACCTGGCCCCTATAACCTCGCCAGGGTGCGTGGTGCCCAACACCAAAAAAAGTTCTATATAATGGTCGTGGGGCTATCAAAGCCGCCAACAATGCCTCTGTAGAGAGTTTTGTGAATTATTAATTTTTTTTTTTTATTTGCGCACCGAACTAACTTACATTGTATTTTATAAAACTTTGTTGATTTTTTTTAGTATGTGGCAATTATTTTACGAATTATTTTTTAAAACTGCTCTGTGACCCTCTCGTTCTTCACGTCGTGGACGAAGGACTTCTCTGCGACCAGGATGACGCTACATAGAGTATCGGCGGGCAACGGACTGTTGAACTCGCAGACGACCTTGATGTTGGTGCGATCGTTGACCACAACCTGATTTCTCTTAGATGTGTTGATGACGAACATCGGCCTGCGTGCTTTGAATTCGCTGGGCGTGTAGTACATGTCCACGTTTCCCTCGGTCACGCGTTTGTAAGCCGAGAACGCTTCGTGAAGTTTGAGGTAATCGTCTTTGGTCATGTCGAGGTTGTAATTCTCGCGCGGGAACACTTCGTTGCGTCCATTTTTGAGATAAACGTTCTTGATTTTGCAGTCGTCGAATTTGCTGGAATCTTTTTCCTGGTTGTTATCGCGCCCGGTCTGAAAGAGCACTACGACGAAATCTGGCATGTCGAACTGTATGTTGTTGAACTGAGTCGTCACGTCGAATTCCATGTGACTTCCCGACGCCACCTTCTGCACGCACTGGTAACTGTGAAAGTGAATCGCCACCTGAGGACTTTTCAAGATCTCTGCTTTGTACTTGAGGGCGTAGTTCGTTTCGTATTCCACGATCGGCATTCTCAATTCCATGCTCCGGATGACGCATTTCGCCGCTTCGGGTAAAGTGTTGGCTATCGGCGTGCCGTCGGCGTTCAAGTTGGTGTATCGCATCAGTGCATCGTTGTCGTTGGCCGCTCTTCGAAAGGTGACGCGCAGTCCTCCCTTCCACATGATCTCCTTGTAGTCCGAGAAGAAACCGGGCAGCAGACGCATGGGAAAGAGCACCGTGTGACTTGTCGTCGATATTTTGGTCCCCGCTTCGAATCCTCCCGCTTGATAGTACGCCGCGTCCGTTTTGGATAATTTCAACGTTCCCACTGCCGTCGACGTGATGCCAGGATAATCGATTCTGTCGATGACGGTACCGTGTTTCCTCACCTCCACCTGCGAGAACAGGTGAGGCACGAAGTTGTCCACGAGTTTCAAATTGGCATTGGGCGGAAAGGCTTCTCCGCTTTCTTTCTTCACCACGTCGAATTGAAGGTAGAGGTCCGCTCTGTGAGGATGAACGAACCCGTCCCCTACGTCCACGTCGTATTCGATCTCCCTGTTCGCCTCGTTGAGATTGGCGAACGTGCGACGGTTGGGAGGGAAAGATTGCAATTCGTAACTTTCGATTTGCTCCATTCTCACTATGTGTGTTATTTATTATACGCTGATCTCCACGATGGCAGTGGTCGTTGCACCTGCGAAATCCACCACCTCTCCTTTCTCGTTCGTCACCACCAACTCTATGTCGTCTATGCGGTTGCGACATACTGGAAAATAGATCGGCGAAGAGGGCGTGTAGATGATCGGTTCCATGAACTCGGAACTTGGTTTGAACGTGGCTATGATTCCCGTCTGCTTGTGACTTCCTAACAATTCGTCCGAAGATTTCGTGATCATGCCTTCCGCCACGTTACAGTGTACGTTCAGAGTCTCTATGGCTAGAAATTTAGGAATATTGACTGCTACGTGATTGATGCCAGCTTCGAGTTTCGTGTCGTTGTCGAAACCTAAAAGTTCTCCCATGGTGCCAAGGTCCACGGTCTCCGTCGCGGATAGGATTTCCACTCTGTGCGTGACCGAATTTTGAGAAAGGTACGTGCCTTTGGGTAACTGAGCTTGCAAAGTGGAAAGATTGTATTGGCCTGGCGTGACAACGATGTGTTCGCTTCCGACACTAATTTTGTTGTTGTGATGCGTGACGTTAGGTATGAGGTACATGCTGTAGAATGCACGCAGAGCCACGGATTTAGGATAGACGATGTCGTCGTGCAGCGTGAGTTTCAAGATTGAAGATTCGCTCGTGAGATGGAACACGCCCATCGTGTTTCAGGTTCCACAGTGCTTTCTGGAAATCTTCGATCGTAGGGTTATTTATTTTAGAGAGAAACGCGAGCACGGAGAGGCAGAGATGACCGCAGTTCACGTCTCCGAAATCTTGAATGCGTTCGTCGTTGTAGTATATAGAGGTTTTGTTCGTTTTCAGATAATGGACTAAATTTGTAGGTGGAACACCTCCGAAAGAATCGAAAACGAATGCTTTGTTATTGTCGTTTTTGTGGTAACATATCCAATGCGTGCCTGGATTTTCTTGATTGTCCAAGTTGACTACTCCACATTCTCTTCTTTTGACGGTTGAAGGTAACGAGTCGGACATGAAAACTCCTCTGAAGTGTTTGATTCGTAACGGTTCGATCAGAGATTCAATGTCTCGGTTGGTGAGTGCTGCTGTTTCTTTTTTTTAAACTTTTTCATCACGCCCTTCACCCCCTTTCTTCTCCATGGCCAGGTTGTGACGTTTCTGTTCTTCCAACTCGGCCTTGTTCTTCTTCGAGTCGATGACGATTTTCGCGATGGCGGCACTTCCGCCGGCCAAACTTCCCACGGCCCCCAATGCTGCCAGGATGGCCGGGATGCTGAATATGAAACCTCCGATCTTTTGCTGTTTCCGCGAACGCTGCAAGCGTCTCAATTGAGGTGTGCTGAGCAGCAATTTCATTCCATGTCCTTTCGACAAGCAAGAACGTTTCTTCTCGCGTTGTTTCTTGGTGAGTAACCCATCGAGGGCACCTAGATTTTTTAGATTCGAATATGGTATCTGGTACACGACACCCTTGGGCTTCATGTTGATGCTCTATGTGTTATTTTCACGGTATGTTATTTATATATAAATGTTCTGAGATTTTTTTTTTCAATGGATGTTATTTTATATATACTCCGCGTAGCCCCGTTACACAAATTCTATTACATGCTTTGTTTTCTTACCAAGAAGTTCCTTTGTCCCCTTGTACACGATTCGAGTTTTGTTCTCGATTAAGATAGCTAGCTTCTCGTCGGATAACATGCTGGCGTATCGATCTGGTAAAAATAGACTGTATTGTCCGTTGAGCAACAGACGCACCTTGGGACCATACTGGGTAGAAACGATTGAACCGGAAGTTATCGTGTAAGGTTTGTCAACTTCCAATTCCTGAATTTTTACATACTCGACTGACAAATTTAGCATTTGTTTTAATGCTTGGAGGTCACTTATTTTTTCACTCGTCATATCAAAGAGAAATTTCAGGGTGTTAGAGAATTTTTAATTTTTCACAATGTGTGTTATTTATGTATATATTTTTTTCACGAGATTTTTTTTTGTATCGAATATTTTTTTTAACAGAGGAAGAAAGTTCGTGCTTCCGAAAACGCGATGATGTGCGTGATGATTTCTTCCGTCTCCTGCATAGATTTTCTCCAATCATCGGTGCCCCGTCTTCTCCCCTGCCTCGCCTCGTACAGTTCGTCCAACCTCTCGTTCAATTTTTCCCCTGCAGCCGACAGAAGAGTGTCGAGATCGCCGCACCTCATTCCACTGATCTCCCGAAGACGGTCCTTGAGAACTATTTCGCATCCCATGTGAAATGCCGGCGTCGTTTTAGCTATGATCACAAGTTTATTAACATCTCCGTTAACTACCTTTTTGAATATTTTAGATAGTAGTTCGTGCGGCAAATCAGTTATGCAAGCCATGTTGTTTTTTTTTACTGTATGTTATTTATATACCCCACCCCAATTTTTGTTTTGTGTTCATGGCGATGGTGGTACCCAGTGCGGCGACCCGTTCACCCAACGATGCGTCTCTGCTCACGAACCTTTCGAAAGCTGCATGTTCCAATTTCTTGTCTGCTTCGTGACGTGCGTCCAGATTCGTCTGCGTGGTGTTGTAGGCGATGTCGTGATCTTTGCATGCCGCGTCCAACGGATTCACACCCTTGTCTCCTCTCTCCAATCTTTTCTCGAGTTTGGTACCCGGTCCGCAGTACTGGTAGCCAGGTAGATGCATCTCGAAAGGTAACTTGTTGATGATGTCGTTCACGAGTCCCTTTCCTTCGGCCACGTTCCAAAATTTCGGAGGCAGCGTGTTGATGATTTTGATCAGGTAGTTGTATTTACGGTGAAACCAGTGCAAGAAAGGAAGAGCCTCTCAAGCAGGTTTGGCTATACTTAAAACTAGGTCAACATGCCTATATGAGGTTTTTGCTCCAGTGTGGAACCCCCTCTAATCCAAGATTTTGGTAAAAAATGCCCCCCACTTGGGAATGTTTGAGAAAGGAAGAATTCCTCTCAGATTGATACTTACAAAAGGCACTTCTGTGATATTGTTTTGGCTATACCTGAAATTGAGCCAAAAACACACACCCCCAACCCCCCCCCCCACACACACACACACATATTTACTTCCGGTCCACTTCCGGTCCACTTCCGGTTTGAGTTCAATTGGGCACCAGGCCCAACTTGCTTATCTAATACTAAACACAATTCAAAATGCAGAGACCTTCTAGAATTGCTCCGTGACTCTCTCATTTCTTACATCATAAACATATGATTTTTCTCCTATGAGAATAACACTACATATGGTGTCATCAGGTAATGCTTCGTGGAATTCACAGACAATTTTAATGTTTGTCCTGTCATTCACCACAACTTGTTTTCTTTTTGAAGTGTTAATTACAAACATGGGTCTCCGTGCTTTGAATTCTTCTGGAGTGTAATACATCTCAGTATTGCCAGTAGTGACTCTTTTGAATGCCGTAAAAGCCTCATATAATTTGAGGAAATCATCCTTGGACATGTCTAAATTATAATTTTCTCTAGGAAATACCTCATTTCTGCCATTTTTAAGATAAATGTTCTTGATGTTGCAGTTATCAAATTTACTTGAATTTTTTTCCTGATTATTGTGTCTTCCAGTCTGAAACAGTACCACTACAAAATCAGGCATGTCATATTGAATACTGGAGAATGAATTTGTAGCATCAAACTCATAATATGTACCAGATGCGGGCCTCTGTACGCATTGATATGTATAAAATTGAAGAGGAACCTGTGGATTTTTTAGAATATCAGCTTTGTGTTTAAGAGCATAACCGGCCTCATATTCAACAACAGGGATTCTTAACTCCATAGTCTGAATAATGCATTTGCCCTCATCAGGTAAGGTATTAGGCAGAGCTTCTCCTGTAGGGTTTAATGTGCTGTTCCTCATCAAGGCATTATTATCATTGGCAGCTCTTCTAAATGTAATTCTTAACCCACCCTTCCACATAATTTCTTTGTAATCCGAGAAGAATCCTGGCAACAGGCGCATGGGGAACAGCACTGTGTGGCTCTTGGTTAATATTTTCTCGCCAGCCTCAAATCCGCCTATTTTGTAGTAAGAAGCCTCGGTTTTGGATAATTTTAATGTGGCCATAGCTGTGGAGGTAATGCCAGGATAATCCACTCTGTTTATAACAACACCGTGCTTTCTGATCTCAATTTCAGAGAACAGATGCGGCACAAAATTGTCAACCAGTCTTATATTTGAATTTGCCGTATAATCTGTTCCATCGAGCTTTACAACATCAAATTTGATGTATAGATCTGCTCTGTGAGGGTGTATAAATCCGTCCCCCACGTCAAGATCTATCTCAATCTCTGTGTTGGGTTGATTTAAATTTGCAAATGTCCTCCTGTTTGGGGGGAATGATTGTAGCTCATAACTCTCAATATTTTCCATTGTATGTATTTTTATTTAAATGTTAATCTCTATGATTGCAGTTGTTGTGGCTCCAGCAAAATCAACTAATTCTTCTTTTTCATTGGTGACCATCAATTCGATGTAATCTATTCTGTTATGACACACAGGAAAATATAATGTTGGGGATGGATTGTAGATGATGGGCTCCATGAATTCAGAATTAGGTTTGAATGTTGCAATGATGCCGGTTTGTTTGTGAGTGCCTATGCCATTTGATTTGGTGATCATACCCTCGGCCACATTACAGTGAATATTCAGAGTTTCTATGGCCAAGAATTTGGGTATATTCATAGCAGTGTGTTTGATGGCTGGTTCAAGTTTTGTGTTGTTCTCAAAGCCTAACAGCTCTCCTATAGTACCCAGATCCACTGTTTCTGTGGCAGATACAATCTCTACTCTGTGAGTGACAGAATTTTGACTTAACACCACACCTCTGGGTAGCTGAGCATTTAGAGTGGACAGATTATATTGCCCTGGAGTAATGACAATTTTTTGATCCCCTACTGCAATTGTGTTGTTGTGGTGTGTAATATTAGGGATCAAGTACATGCCGTAAAATGCTCTGAGAGCTATTGTTTTGGGATACAAGTAGTTGTATTTACGGTGGGATAAACTCAGGAAAGTATGAACCCCCCTCAAGTAGATTTGCTATACTTAAAACAAGCTCAACATGCCCATATGAGCTTTTTGCTCAAGTGTGGAATGTTGTCTAATTCAAGATTTTTGTAAAAATGCCCTCAAGAATTTTTCGGAAAGGAAGAGCTTTTTCGGAAAGGAAGAGCCCCCTCTCAGATTGATTTGTCTATACTTACAAAAGGCACTTCTGTGAGACTTAAAACTAGGCCACCCACACCTACCCACATACACCTACACCCACCCACACCCACCCACACATATTTACTTCCGGTCCACTTCCGGTGCACTTCCGGTTCATTTCCGGTTTACTTCCGGTTCACTTCCGGTTCACTTCCGGTCTACTTCCGGTCCACTTCCGGTTTACTTCCGGTCCACTTCCGGTTTAAGTTCAATTGGGCACCAGGCTCAACTTGTATATTTAATATTAAAATAATGTAATTCTTCTAGAATTGCTCCGTGACTCTCTCATTTCTTACATCATAAACATATGATTTTTCCCCTATGAGAATAACACTACATATGGTGTCTTCAGGTAAAGCCTCGTGGAATTCACAGATAATTTTAATGTTTGTTCTGTCATTAACTACAACTTGTTTCCTTTTTGAAGTGTTGATTACAAACATGGGTCTCTGTGTTTTGAATTCATCTGGTGTGTAATACATGTCAGTATTGCCAGTAGTGACACGTTTGAAAGCCGAAAATGCCTCATATAATTTGAGAAAATCATCCTTGGACATGTCTAAATTATAATTTTCTCTAGGAAATACCTCATTTCTGCCATTTTTAAGATATATGTTCTTGATGTTGCAGTTATCAAATTTACTTGAATTTTTTTCCTGATTATTGTGTCTTCCAGTCTGAAACAGTACCACTACAAAATCAGGCATGTCATATTGTATACTGGAGAATGAGTTTGTAGCATCAAATTCATAATAAGAACCAGATGCGGGCTTCTGTACAGATTGATATGTGTAAAATTGCAGAGGAATCTGTGGATTTTTTAGGATATCTGCTTTGTATTTAAGAGCATAACTGGCCTCATATTCAACAACCGGGATTCTTAGCTCCATAGTCTGAATAATGCATTTGCCTGCATCTGGTAAGGTATTAGGCAGAGCTTCTCCTGTAGGGTTTAATGTGCTGTACCTCATCAAAGCATTGTTATCATTGGCAGCTCTTCTAAATGTAATTCTTAAACCACCCTTCCACATAATATCTTTGTAATCCGAGAAGAATCCTGGCAACAGGCGCATCGGGAACAGCACTGTGTGATTTTTAGATAATATTTTATCACCAGCCTCAAATCCACCTATTTGGTAGTAAGAAGCCTCGGTTTTGGATAATTTTAGTGTGGCCAAAGCTGTGGAGGTAATGCCGGGATAATCCACTCTGTTTATAACAACGCCATGCTTTCTGATCTCAATTTCAGAGAATAGATGCGGCACAAAATTGTCCACCAATCTTATATTTGAATTTGCCGGATAATCTGTTCCATCGAGCTTTACAACATCAAATTTGATGTATAGATCTGCTCTGTGGGGGTGTATAAATCCATCCCCTACATCAAGATCAACCTCAATCTCTGTGTTGGGTTGATTTAAATTTGCAAATGTCCTCCTGTTTGGGGGGAATGATTGTAGCTCATAACTCTCAATATTTTCCATTGTATGTATTTTTATTTAAATATTAATCTCTATGATAGCAGTTGTTGTGGCTTCCAGCAAAATCAACTAATTCTTCTTTTTCATTAGTGACCATCAACTCAATGTAATCTATTCTATTATGGCACACAGGAAAATATAATGTTGGGGATGGATTGTAGATGATTGGCTCCATGAATTCGGAATTAGGTTTGAATGTTGCAATGATGCCAGTTTGTTTGTGAGTGCCTATGCCATTTGATTTGGTGATCATACCCTCGGCCACATTACAGTGAATATTCAGAGTCTCTATGGCTAAGAATTTGGGTATATTAATAGCAGTGTGTTTGATGGCCGGTTCAAGTTTTGTGTTGTTCTCAAAGCCTAACAGCTCTCCTATAGTACCCAGATGCACTGTTTCTGTAGCAGATACAATCTCTACTCTGTGAGTGACAGAATTTTGACTTAACACTACACCTCTGGGTAATTGAGCATTTAGAGTGGACAGATTATACTGCCCTGGAGTGATGACAATTTTTTGATCCCCTACTGCAATTTTGTTGTTGTGGTGTGTAATATTAGGGATCAGGTACATGCCGTAAAATGCTCTGAGAGCTATTGTTTTGGGATACACTATGTCATCATGCAATTTGAGTTTCAATATTGAATTTTGGCTGGTGAGATGGAATACCCCCATGATGTTTCAGATACCACAAGGCCTTTTGAAAATTTTCAATTGATGGTTTATTTATTTGAGACATATATCTGAGAACAGATAAACACAAATGTCCACAATTAACATCTTTGAAGTTTTGAACACGGGCATTATTGTAATAAAGATTAGCTGATTTTAGATATTTTACTAAATTTTCAGGTGGAACACCTCCAAATGAATCAAACACAAATGCCTCATTTTTTAAATATTTAAGATAACAGATCCAGTGAGTGCCCTGATTTTTGTACTCATCCAAATTAACAATGCCACACTCTTTGTTGAGTGGTTGTTCTGGTAAAGAATCAGACATGTACACACCTCTAAAATTTTTGATGCCCAGTGGCTTGATTAAAGCTTCAATATCTTGGTTTGTAAGCGGCTCTTGTTTTTTTTTAAACTTACTCATGGCTCTCTTAACACCTTTGCCTTGTTTCTCCATGGCCAGGTTATGGCGCTTCTGCTCATCTAATTCTGCCCTATTTTTCTTGGCATCTATTACTGTTTTTGCTATGGCGGCTGATCCCCCAGCCAAGCTCCCAACAGCCCCGAGAGCAGCTAAGATGGCAGGGATGGTAAATATAAATCCCCCCACATGTGATTTTTTTCTTGATTGCTGTAATTTTTTTAATTGGGGGGTACTAAGTAACAATTTCATACCATGTCCCTTTGCAAGACAAGAGCTTTTTTTCTTGCGCTGCTTTTTGGTCAAAAGACTATCAATAGTTTTAAGAGATTTGAGACCTGCATAAGGTATTTGATACATAACACCCTTGGCCTTCATTGTAGGTTTATTATATACATATTCACAACCCCCACCCCAGTTTTTGTTTGGTGTTCATAGCTATGGTGGTTCCCAATGCTGCTATTTTTTCACTTAAAGAAGCATCTTTGCTTACAAATCTACCAAATGCAGCCTCTTCTAATTTCTTGTCTGCAACATGTCTCTTGTCAAGATCAGAATGTGTGTTGTATGCTATGTCATGGTCTCTTCAAGCAGCATCTAGGGGATTTACACCAGGATCCCCTCTGTTTAATCTATGCTCCAATTTTGTGCCTGGACCACAATACTGATAGCCTGGAATATGTAGTTCAAATGGCAGCTTGTTTATAATGTCATTAACCAGTCCCCGACCCTCAGAAATATTCCAAAATTTAGGTGGTAGAGTATTAATAATTTTTATGAGATATCCAATCCCCTTAGCATCATTCACTATAAAATTAGACAATTTTGTGCTTATCATGTCCATAATTCCAACCTTTTCATTGTAAAAATTGTGGTTCCCAGCATTTTCCTCCCCAGCTATCACCAACAACCTATCCACAAGTTTCCTGACATCATCAACCCACACAAATTCTTTAGGCAGGGTGTTGTATTGTTTGATTCCACTGCCAGTCTTGATCTGTGACCATATGGGATTGATTAAATTATTGTATTTTGCCCCACTGCTAGACTTGACCCTTTTTTGTGTGGGATCATTGTTCTGGTATAGAGCATCTGATTTTATTAATATTTCTTTGTAATGCTCATAATCTTGATCTGTATAGCTGCCAAACCTTTTCCTAGTCATCAGTTCCCACAACCCAGGTGTGCCGGGGTATTTAACAAAAGCACCTTTTTCTCCGAGACGAGATTCTGAATAAACAATTATATCATCTCCCATAAATGTTACTCTGAAATTGCCAATTCTATGTATGATGCTGCCATCAAGCTCTGTGCCAGCATATAAGCCAAACACCTCATCTTTATTGTCTTTAGGTGTGCTTAAATATTTTTGAGCAAGAAGACCCAATTCAATAGGATCCTGAGTAGCTTCAATTCTTCTAGGAGCAACAGGACTAGGTGTATGAATACTGGAAAGTGGGGTGAATGGATAATCTAATATGTTCCTTGCAGCTACAGGTACAAGCTCTGTGATCAAATCTTGATTTTGCTCTGTAACAGTTTTGATATTCTTACCTAAATTATTAATAGCATCAATTACAGGCTGTTCTGTTTGTTTGTGTTTTTCATAAATTCCCCGGTTCTCTGATTTCCATCCCTTAAATCTTTTTACAAGATAATCTCTTAACTTAAGATCATCAATGATTGGCCTTTTCATGTTTATTTATTTATGTTTCAATGTCTAGAAAATTGTTGATTTTATTTCTGTATTTGCCACTACTGGGTGTTCTTGTCATATCAATTGTGACAAACCCATAACTGTTTTGATTCCAGCACCTGCTGCAAAATTTAGAAAAATCATTGTAGCTCAAGTCCCCACCTACATATTCATCATGTATGTGTTTGAGGTTGGTATGATCTTGATGAAACACACATATAAAGTTGCTGTTGTCTCGGATCAGCTGCTTCGGTATTTTTGAAAAAGTCTGTGCCAGGTAGACACAATCAATGTTTTTGTGTCGCCCCTGTGTAAAGAAATTTCTAACCTTGTTTTGATTATCCAGTATAACGTCATCAAACACAACAACAGAATTATCGAGACATTCATCAAGTGGCTTAACATCTGGTTCAAAAGTGGCTATATCCAATCCATCATATAGCTTCATCAGCTGCTGATATTTTAATTGTTCCAAGCTCTTAGAGAAGATATACAAGTGCCTGTTTTTCCAGTCTAACCAGTTGGGTGCCAATAAAAAATTATCAACCATTAGTGTAGTTTTACCACAAGCAGATGGCCCAACAATAAGACACCTAATATTTTCAGGCAGCAAGTTGCCATTTCTTTATTCTGTTGTTCAGGTTCTGGCAGCCTTTTTATAACATCCCAGGTGCTCATATTATTATTTTGTTTGCCTCGATCCAGCTGTTTTCCGGATGACCCAGCCATTTGACAAATAACTTGTTGCCTTTTCTGCGGATGATTTTTTCTATGAGATATGTGTCAGGCTGTTTAGTTTTGCTGAGTTCTTGTTCATAGAACCTGCCTTTGAGAATTTCTCCTCGGTGATCTTTTATTATATATGTGTTAAGGGTCCCGGGTTTAATTTGAACCACTGTAAATAATTCGGTGCTCCAGTTTCTTGTAAAGCCTCTTTTGAATAAGTGCTTATATTTGCTGATTCTTACTTGATCACCCACCCTGTATTTGGCCTTTCTTCTTGTTGGCTGGTATCTAGGATAATAAACAGTCCTGATCAATTTTTGCTCATCAGATGAAGTTACTTCGGAGGGTTTCATGTTGATTGTAGAATGGACCGAGTTGTTATATTTATGTAGAAGTTCTGGAAGAATATTAATCCATTTATAATTACCTTGGAGGGTAAATTGTTTATACATAAGATTTTTTAAGGTTCTGTTGAATCTCTCTACAATTGAGGCTTTGAGGTCACTGTAACTCGAATAATGTTTTATTGCCTGGCTTTTAATAAATTGTTGAAACACTGAATTATAAAATTCTTTGCCATTATCTGTTTGCAAATAGCGCGGGGATCTTCCACTCTGATTGATGATTGTCCTGATGGCTTCTGTAACACATGCTCCAGTCTTGGATTTGAGTGGCACAGCCCAGGCAAATTTTGAAAATGTGTCTATTACAGTGAGTAGATACTTGTAGCCCTTGTTGATTTTGTCTAAGATTTTCAACTGTCCAGTTGCCATCTCAATCAAGTCGCTCTGCCATAAATCATCTATGCCCTTTGTGACTACTGGCAGTCTCTTAAAATTATGTCTGGCTTGTCTGTGTAATTCATCAACAATAATTTGTCTAGACATAATATGTAAACAGGAATATTGCAACTATAGGGTGTTCAGCAGCTGAGACTGCAGGATTTTCTAAATATAATTTGTCCCCTATTTGTATTTTAAATTCCAAAGTGCCATCATCTTCAGTATAGGCTGTTTCTAATGTATTGGGGTCTGTAAAATCCTCTAACTCTACACTGGTGATTTTTGGTTTGTTGTCAGCATTTGTTATTGATAAGGTGGGGTAGTGGTGTGCCTGTGGTTGATGCCAATATTTGATCTTCATTGGTCTCAATGTGCCCCCAACAAAAAACTGGTAATAAAATTGTGCAGGGGACAGCATATATATTTTGCCACCTGGTGTAAATGGAGAATCATATTCTTTGTTGGGGATGCTGTACAATTCAAGAATTACTGAATGTTTTGGATTCTCGATTATGCCTGTTATTTCCTTTTCTGCTGTAAGCAATCTGCTTGTTACAGATTCAAGGTGCTCATTGATGGTCCTAACAACATCATCGTGGCCTGGCTTGATTTTTATGTCCACAATAAGTTTCTTGTATTGTTGCACAATCTCTTGAAGCTGGGTGGCAAAAACAGACAGAGCATTTGCTTGATTGGATTCCATGGTCCCTAGCTGTTGCTTGATATTAGCTACAATTTGTTGTAAATTTTCAACAACTGCCAATTTTGAATTTTGAGCAGTAAGATCATGGACCTGTCTTCTGATATCCTCAAACAGGGCATGCAGTTCATTAATATGTTGATTGGTTGGTAGAGTGGCCACTGTCTGAGTGAGTTGTTTGATCTCTGCTAGGATATTCTTGATATCTTCTGATTTCAATATCCTATTCACTGCCCTCTTAATATTTTTAAGTTCCTGTGATGGGGGAAGATTTGATACAGTATTTTGCAAAGATTCAAGTGCCAATTTCACATTGTTTAATTCAGAAGCATCAGCCACATTTTGCATAGCATTTTGGAGCAGGGCTATATCTGCCTGGGTGGGTGTGGATTGTTGTAAAATTTCAAGTTTTGTTTGGATATCATCGATCAAGTGATGAAAATGAGATAGTTCAGATTCAGTGTTGAGGTTTTCAAGCTTTGTGATTTGTTGCTGGACACTGACAAGGGTATCTACAATACCAGGCAGGCGGGATTCTAGTACATTTACCAAATCATTTTGCACTGCTGCTATTGTACCTTCAAGATGGGTTATGGTACTTTGAATTTTTCCAAAATCTTCATATGTTTCAAGTTGCAGCTTAATATTTGCTACACTCCGAGTTATTGCATTCAAAGCATCAGAAGATGGCAAATTGTTCATAAAATTTTCAAGTGTCTCAATTTTTTCTTTAACCTCGGCTAAGGCATTGTGCAGAGGATCCAGATTAGGTATCTGGAGTGACTGAATCTGTTCTTTTAGAGTGGAAATCACTAGATCAAAATCTTCCTGTGATTTTATGCTTTTGACAATTGTTTGGAGCTGTGCCTGGACATTATTAATCTGCTCCTCTAATTGCTGTTTCAATTGCTCAGAATTGGTGGCCTGGGTCTTAAATTTGGCTTGAAGAGCTGCTACAGCTTCTTCTAAACTTTGAAAATTATCTAATGTGGCCAGATCAGTATATTTCTGAAGCAACAATTTGAGTTCAGAATCAATTTTAAGAAGAGGGTCCATGCATTGTGATTGCAAATTTGTAATTTCTAATTGAAGACTGGCATTGAGTGTGGTTTGTAAAGCTTGTAAATCACTTCTTAATTTCTTGACTCTGACATCAAGCATCAGAATCTCATCACTGTGATCTTCATGTCTTGTATGGCCAAATATATCATTAGGCATTTTTGATTTAGTGGTTATTTATTATAGAGTATCTGATTCTTAATTCTATAAAAAAGGGTATAAGCTTGTCATAAGATCCAGGGACCTCAATATATAAGCAGTCACCAGCAGAAACAGTATATACAGTGCCAGAAATCATGTTTGAGTGCTTAATTCTATAAATATTTCTCCCTACTGAAATCTTGACATCACCCTCAGGGGTTGTAATAAATTGCAATTGCCCACCTACAGGTAATTGGTAATGATTTAAATTATTGTTAAATATGTACAATGTTTTGCCTGTTTCTTCATCATTATCTGTAAGTATGTTGTTCAGATGAATAATTAACAAGCCACTCAGTTTAGACAGCATATCAGGAGAGGGTTGTGGTGTCGGCAGGTCCATAATAGCCTGTTTTTTGAACCCAAATAAGTTCATAGGCATGTTTATTTATTTCAAATCATGCTCTGTAATTGGGCATTGTTTGCCACTTTTCAAATCACAATGACCCCAAGGTAAAGTATGTATGCCACATGATAAAATGCATCTCTTATCATCATGTGGGTCCAGGGCCACTTTTGTTACAATATTTGAAGTCAACAAGTGATCCTCACTCTGAATTCTATTTTCTGATGTTCTGATTGAATTCTGGGATTTGATGCAATTTTTATAATCTTCAAATTGGAGATCTTTGTCAACAGTAACTCTGCCAACGCCTTTAGCCTTTTTGGCAGCAGCACCACTACATGTTTTAAAACTGTACACCTTGGCACTTAACCCAGCAAATTCCACAATAACATCACCAAGTGTCTCATCTTTTAACTTGCCAGGCACCTTTTTGTTGTGGTGGTGTTGAATCTTTGTATGTTCACTGGTATCAAAGTATTGAAACAATTCAGGGTGTGACATATCTTGATAAACATCTTCTGTTTGAATATCAAGAATAAAACTATCCGTGTCCATGTACAATAATTTTACACGATCACCATAAAAAGGTTTCAGCACATCATAATACAATATTAACATATGTAATTTGGACGATTCCAATATTACAGCCCCTACATAAATAGGTTTATCAAACTTAATCTTTGTTTTCTTCATGTTGAAAAGAGCCATGTGCTCATCATAAATTCTTCTGTAATTGAAATTGGGCTTTGCAACCAATTTTTTGCTCAGGCTGGGGTCAGTAATTATTTTAACATCGGTATGTTTCCTGACATTTTCAATTGTTTTGCCATACACTGAATTCACCATCAATTTAAACAAGCCCTTATCAAATTGGCTCTTTGCAGATGTTCGAAGCTCCGTGTTTGTATCAATGTATGGTTTCAACCATTCTGAGTGCCTGAACCTTAAGACTTTGCCAATTTTGGTCACTTGAACACCATGTTTCATCAGGAACTGGAGGTTTTTGTAATATATGACATATCCCTGTTTTGTCTCCAGAGTCATGATGAGCTTCTTCTGTTTAGAGCCAGGTGAGCACTGAACCTCGGGAATTGGGGGCAGATCAGAAAATTTGTTGTGCAAATCATCAGGAATTGTCAGATCAACCTCTAAGAAGAGGCCATGTTCACGGTCATCAAAATTCTGAAGATCTTCAATATTGTAATTTTCAACCCATTCAAGCCCTGCATATGGCAATTTATCCATCATAGCATGACCATAGAGGCTGTTTGCATCTACATACAATATATAATTTGATGGCCGTGCTGGATCATAATCAGGCATATATTTGTTATTTGCTCTGGCATATCTCTGGGAACATTGCACCATCCCTCCTCTTATACATTTCTCCATAAACAGATACATATCTTGATCTTGGATCAGATCCAATTGCATTTTGGTGTTCAAAAACGTTGCGGCCCATGCTAGACCCGGGGCACTGAAAAAATACACTGGGTCCAGTTTATAATTTTGCATAGAAGATTTTCTGAATACCTGTATTACATCAGTTAAGAGGGTCGTATCAAGTTTCAAATATGCCATGTGATAATCACCAAATGTCTTGCATTTTAAATTGTTCCACATCAACTGAGCATGGTGATAATCTTCATCAGTGATTCCAGATCCTCTGATTTTGCTGTAAAACTTTTCTTGTGGTGGCAGAGAACACTCATCAAATTTAGAAAAATCTGTAACATAGTCATATGGATATACACCCTTCCGCCTAATTAATTTCAGGTCCTGATTTGGAAACGAGGCACGTGTAATTTTTAATTGATCATCAGGTAATTGAGTGGCCAGTGTATCTAGGCTAGCAGGTAAAAATCTGTAAGAATCAAGAAATCTTATGTGAATAGGAACACCATCAACTTTAATTATCTTGCTAATAGATATATATTTCTCATCATTTTCAGCTAAAATATTTAAATTCTGCTTGTCAAACCCCTCGTACCTGATCAGATGATGGAAATCATAATTGGATGCTCCATGGCAAAATATGGGGACAAATCTTGGTCTCTTGATCTGAATATTACAGCTATTACACAGGGCCATTAAGAATTTACCATCTGTATGAGAATGGTGTTTCACCTTGATATTTGTATCTGAAAATTCAGAATCACATACCGGGCATTTTTCTGCATTGTTGAAATCCTCAATCTGATCCTCTGTTAAAGGCAACATAGGCTTTGATTTTAATAAGATGTTAGATGCTATGTCACGGCACTCATTTTCTATTCTTTGTGCAAATTCTTTGATGGCATTTGGTCCCATGTATAAGTATGGCTCACTAGCTACACCATCCCGTATAACTATATAACAAAAGCTGGAAGGTTCATGTAACTGGTATGATGTACTTGAAGATTCTTCAGGATCTGGATTGCAGAATGCAAGAGATTTGAGGTTCGATTCAAAATCATAGACAATAAATGCTGGGTGTTCCAACAAGGCTTCAAACTTTTTGAATTTGCAATTTTCACTTGGATTAGGCATCACCATATGAACAGGTTTATGATTCCCACAGTATTTCAGATGCTCAATTAACTTGTTTTTAGCAATTTCTGCACTCTCTTCCCGAACCCCCTTCACCATTTTTTGACCATCAAATACAGTTAAGCATCTTCTGCACAACTTGAATATTTTTTTATATTTGTCTAGTTGTGTTCTCACCAAAGCTTCAAGATTATGTATCAGAGTGTAATGGTATGTATCATCCCCTTCAATTAAGAGCAGATCAATCGGAACAGCAGAATCATCATCAAATGTACTGATTCTGAGAGGTGCTATCAAGCAATTGCCAGTGGAACAAATAAAAACATTAATAGATAATTGTTTGCCATTGATTTCCCGGGCCTTTTTTTCAAATTTATCAATATTCTGAACAGACATTGGATATTCTAAACCCTCCATTGCATCGTCAAAAAGATGTTCATGTTGTTTGTAATAAGTTATTCTCTCAGGATTTCTTGAAACTGGATACAAAGCAGCTAATATACACCACAAAAAGCATTTCTGGTCGGTATTTTCTATATTAACCACGGCTCTTCTGTTTTTAATATTGGCAGGTAATGGCACATATGTAGATCCTTGTAATGGGCTGAATTCAGAAATATTAACATATAACTTGTGCGATGAACCGCATAGGCTCCATCCAGACTCTTTTGCTGCAAATTCAGAGTGTTTGATATTTAATTGATCTATCAAATTGCCTATTATTTTGTCTGAATTTGTATTTGAGTATACAGGTACAGTTTCTGTTATGTGGGGCTGTGTAAATTTTGTGTCATTTGGCTTCTTATATTGTACAAACTATTTGAGGGACAGCTTATAAGAGCCATTTTGTGCATTTAGAATTGCCTGCAGATCAGAATTTATACTGTTCAAGAAATTCTCAATGCCGCATCTTGGCTCTGATACAAACCGGTGATCCCTTAATTGGCCGTTAAAACTGCTACGGATGGGTTCATAGCGTGGCTGCTTTGCTGCTCTGGCATTAAGAGGTGCTTCGTGCCTTCTTTTCAGACCAGATGTAGATGGTTGTGCAGAGCAAGTATTTTTATGTGTATATGTGAAGTATTTCATGCTGTATTTTCTATTGCATTTGGGGCAAATTTTTGTGGGAGTTCTGCATTTGTCTGGATTACAAATCTTTTGGTGTCTGGCCCAATTAGAGCTAAATATATTTTTATTGCATTGGTCACAATATTTTTGATTCGGCATTTTTGCTGTTGTTTATTATATACAATTTCCTGGGATTCAATTCAAAATTCTATACTGGATAAAAATATCAGTTGGGTTCAACACTGTACTGTGTGTGTGTGTGTATGTGTGTATACACTTAATATTTTTGGCTTTGGTATTTATATACAATTTCTTGGGATTCAAATCAAAATTCTATGCTGGATAAAAAAGAAGAAATAGGCCACAACTTGGCCACAAGTGGACCGGAAGTAGGCAAACCGGAAGTGGACCGGAAGTGGACCGGAAGTGGACCGGAAGTGGACCGGAAGTAGATCGGAAGTGGACCGGAAGTGGACCGGAAGTGGACCGGAAGTAAATATGTGTGGGTGGGTGTGGGTGCATGTGGGTGTGTATAGGTGTGGGTGGCCTAGTTTTAAGTCTCACAGAAGTGCCTTTTGTAAGTATAGACAAATCAATCTGAGAGGGGGCTCTTCCTTTCCGAAAAAGCTCTTCCTTTCCGAAAAATTCTTGAGGGCATTTTTACAAAAATCTTGGATTAAACAGGGTTCCAAACTAGAGCAAAAAAACTCATATGGGCATGTTGAGCAAGTTTTAAGTGTAGCAAATCTGCTTGAGGGGAGCTCATACTTTCCTGAGTTTATCCCACCGTAAATACAACTACTGATACACTATGTCATCATGAAATTTGAGTTTCAATATTGAATTTTGGCTGGTGAGATGAAATACCCCCATGATGTTTCAGATACCACAAGGCTTTTTGAAAATTTTCAATTGATGGTTTATTTATTTGAGACATATATCTGAGAACAGATAAACACAAATGTCCGCAATTAACATCTTTGAAATTTTGAACACGGGCATTATTGTAATAAAGATTAGCTGAATTTAGATATTTTATTAAATTTTCAGGTGGAACACCTCCAAATGAATCAAACACAAATGCCTCATTTTTTAAATATTTAAGATAACAGATCCAGTGAGTGCCCTGATTTTTGTACTCATCCAAATTAACAATGCCACACTCTTTGTTGAGTGGTTGTTCCGGTAAAGAATCAGACATGTACACACCTCTAAAATGTTTGTTGCCCAGTGGCTTGATTAAAGCTTTAATATCTTGGTTTGTAAGCGCTTCTTGTTTTTTTTAAACTTATTCATGGCTCTTTTAACACCTTTGCCTTGTTTTTCCATTGCCAGGTTATGGCGCCTCTGCTCATCTAATTCTGCCCTATTTTTCTTGGCATCTATTACTGTTTTTGCTATGGCGGCTGACCCCCACGCCAAGCTCCCAACAGCCCCGAGTGCAGCTAAGATGGCAGGGATGGTAAATATGAAACCCCCCACATGTGATTTTTTCCTGGATTGCTGTAATTTTTTTAATTGGGGGGTGCTAAGCAACAATTTCATACCATGGCCCTTGGCAATACAAGAGCTTTTTTTCTTGCGCTGTTTTTTGGTCAAAAGACTGTCAATAGTTTTAAGAGATTTGAGACCTGCATAAGGTATTTGATACATAACACCCTTGGCCTTCATTGTAGGTTTATTATATACATATTTACAACCCCCACCCCAGTTTTTGTTTGGTGCTCATAGCTATGGTGGTCCCCAATGCTGATATTCTCTCACTCAAAGATGCATCTTTGCTTACAAATCTGCCAAATGCAGCCTCTTCTAATTTCTTGTCTGCAACATGTCTCTTGTCAAGATCAGAATGTGTGTTGTATGCTATGTCATGGTCTCTACAAGCAGCATCTAAGGGATTAACACCAGGATCCCCTCTGTTTAATATATGATCCAATTTTGTGCCTGGACCACAATACTGATATCCTGGAATATGTAGTTCAAATGGCAGTTTGTTTATGATATCATTAACAAGGCCCCGACCCTCAGAAATATTCCAAAATTTAGGTGGTAGAGTATTAATAATTTTTATGAGATATCCAATCCCCTTAGTGTCATTCACTATAAAATTAGACAATTTTGTGCTTATCATGTCCATAATTCCAACCTTTTCATTGTAAAAATTGAGGTTCCCAGCATTTTCCTCCCCAGCTATGACCAGCAGCCTATCTACAAGTTTCCTGACATCATCAACCCACACAAATTCTTTGGGCAGGGTGTTGTATTGTTTGATTCCACTCCCAGTCTTGATTTGTGACCATATGGGCTTGATTAAATTGTTGTATTTTGCCCCACTGCTCGACTTGACTCTTTTTTGTGTGGGATCATTGTTCTGGTATAGAGCATCTGATTTTATTAATATTTCTTTATAATAATCATAATCTTGATCCGTATAGCTGCCAGGTCTTTTCCGAGTCATCAGTTCCCACAATCCAGGTGTGCCGGGGTACTTAACAAAAGCACCTTTTTCTCCGAGACGAGATTCTGAATATACAATCAGATCATCTCCCATAAATGTTACTCTGAAATTGCCAATTCTATGAATGATGCTCCCATCACGCTCTGTATCAGCATATAATCCAAACACCTCATCTTTATTGTCTTTAGGTGTGGTTAAATATTTTTGAGCAAGAAGACCCAATTCAACAGGGTCCTGAGTGGCTTCAATTCTTCGAGGAGCAATAGGACTAGGTGTATGAATACTGGAAAGTGGGGTGAATGGATAATCTAATATGTTCCTTGCAGCTACAGGTACAAGCTCTGTGATCAAATTTTGATTTTGCTCTGTAACAGTTTTGATATTTTTACCTAATTCACCAATAGCATCAATTATAAACTGTTCTGTTTGTTTGTGTTTTTCATAAATTCCTCGGTTCTCTGATTTCCATCCCTTAAATCTTTTTACAAGATAATCTCTTAATTTGAGATCATCAATTATTGGCCTTTTCATGGTTGTTTATATACGTCTCAACGTCTAGAAAATCGTTGATTTTATTTCTGTATTTGCCACTATCAGGTGTTCTTGTCATATCAATTGTGACAAACCCATAACTGTCCTGGTTCCAGCACCTGCTGCAAAATTTGGAAAAATCATTGTAGCTCAAGTCCCCACCTACATATTCATCATGTATGTGCTTGAGGTTCGTATGATCTTGATGAAACACACTGTAAAATTGCTGTTGTCCCGGATCAGCTGCTTCGGTATTTTAGAAAAAGTCTGTGCCAGGTAGAAGCAATCAATGTTTTTGTGTCGGCCCTGTGTGAAGAAATTTCTAACTTTGTTTTGATTATCCAGTATAATGTCATCAAACACAACAACAGAATTATCGAGACAT
This sequence comes from Lepisma saccharinum, assembly GCF_977018435.1. Taxonomy (NCBI): domain Eukaryota; kingdom Metazoa; phylum Arthropoda; class Insecta; order Zygentoma; family Lepismatidae; genus Lepisma; species Lepisma saccharinum. Next base: position 953,990 of record NW_028142909.1, read on the forward strand.
TCATGGAGTGGCTTAACATCTGGTTCAAAAGTGGCTATATCCAATCCATCATATAGCTTTATCAACTGCTGATATTTTAATTGTTCCAAGCTCTTAGAGAAGATATACAAGTGCCTGTTTTTCCAGTCTAACCAGTTGGGTGCCAACAAAAAATTATCAACCATTAGTGTAGTTTTACCACAAGCAGATGGCCCAACAATAAGACACCTAATATTATCAAGTAGCAGGTCGCCATTTATCTTATTCTGCTGTTCAGGCTCTGGCAGCCTTTTTATAACATCCCAGGTGCTCATATTATTATTTTGTTTGCCTCGATCCAGCTGTTTTCCGGATGACCTAGCCATTTGACAAATAACTTGTTGCCTTTTCTGCGGATAATTTTTTCTATGAGATATGTGTCCGGCTGTTTAGTTTTGCTGAGTTCTTCTTCATAGAATCTGCCTTTGAGAATTTCTCCTCGGTGATCTTTTATTATATACGTGTTACGGCTCCCAGGTTTAATTTGAACCACTGTAAATAATTCAGTACTCCAGTTTCTCGTAAAGCCTCTCTTGAATAAGTGCTTATATTTGCTTATTCTTACTTGATCCCCCACCCTGTATTTGGCCTTTCTTGTTGTTGGCTGGTATCTAGGATAATAAACAGTGCTGATCAATTTTTGCTCATCAGATGAAGTTACTTCAGAGGGTTTCATGTTGATTGTGGAATGGACAGAATTGTTATATTTATGTAGAAGTTCTGGAAGAATATTAATCCATTTATAATTACCTTGAAGTGTAAATTGTTTATACATAAGATTTTTTAAGGTTCTGTTGAATCTCTCTACAATTGAGGCCTTGAGATCACTGTAACTCGAGTAATGTTTTATTGCCTGGCTTTTAATAAATTGTTGAAACACTGAATTATAAAATTCTTTGCCATTATCTGTTTGCAAATAGCGCGGGGATCTTCCACTCTGATTGATGATTGTCCTGAGGGCTTCTGTAACACATTTTCCAGTCTTGGATTTAAGTGCCACAGCCCAGGCAAATTTTGAAAATGTGTCTATTACACTGAGTAGATACTTGTAGCCCTTGTTGATTTTGTCTAAGTTTTTCAACTGTCCACTTGACAACTCAATCAAGTCGCTTTGCCATAAATCATCTATGCCCTTTGTAACTACCGGGAGTCTCTTAAAATTATGTCTGGCCTGTCTGTGTAATTCATCAGCAATAATTTGTCTAGACATAATATGTAAACAAGAATATCGCAACTATGGGGTGTTCAGCAGCTGAGACTGCAGGATTTTCTAAATATAATTTGTCCCCAATATGTATTTTAAATTCCAGAGAGCCATCATCTTCAGTATAGGCTGTTTCCAACGTATTGGGGTCGGTAAAATCCTCCAATTCTACACTGGTGATTTTTACTTTGTTGTCAGCATTTGTTATTGATAAGGTGGGGTAGTGGTGTGCCTGTGGTTGATGCCAATATTTGATCTTGATTGGTCTCAATGTGCCCCCAATAAAAAACTGGTAATAAAATTGTGCAGGGGACAGCATATATATTTTGCCACCTGGTGTAAATGGAGAATCATATTCTTTGTTGGGGATGCTGTACAATTCAAGAATTACTGAATGTTTAGGATTCTCGATTATGCCTGTTATTTCCTTTTCTGCTGTGAGCAATCTGCTTGTTACAGATTCAAGGTGCTCATTGATGGTCCTAACAACATCATCATGGCCTGGCTTAATTTTTATGTCAATAGCAAGTTTCTTGTATTGTAGCACAATATCTTGAAGCTGGGTGGCAAAAACAGACAGAGCATTTGCTTGATTGGATTCCATGGTCCCTAGCTGTTGCTTGATATTAGCTACAATTTGTTGCAAATTTTCAACAATTGCCAATTTTGAATTTTGAGCAGTAAGATCATGGACCTGTCGTCTGATATCCTCAAACAGGGCATGCAGTTCATTAATATGTTGATTGGTTGGTAGAGTGGCCACTGTCTGAGTGAGTTGTTTGATCTCTGTCTGGATATTCTTGATATCTTCTGATTTCAATATGCGATTCACTGCCCTCTTAATATTTTTAAGTTCCTGTGATGTGGGCAAATTTGATACTGTATTTTGCAAAAATTCAAGTGCCAATTTTACATTATTTAATTCAGAAGCATCAGCCACATTTTGCATAGCATTTTGGAGCAGGGCTATATCTGCCTGAGAGGGTGTTGAATGTTGTAAAATTTCAAGTTTTGTTTGGATGTCATCGATCAAATGATGAAAATGAGATAGTTCAGATTCAGTGTTGAGGTTTTCAAGCTTTGTGATTTGTTGCTGGACACTGACAAGGGTATCTACAATCCCAGGCAATCGGGATTCTAGTACATTTGCCAAATCACTTTGCACTGCTGCTATTGTACCTTCAAGATGGGTTATGGAACTTTGAATTTTTCCAAAATCTTCATATGTTTCAAGTTGCAGCTTAATATTTGCTACACTCCGAGTTATTGCATTCAAAGCATCGGAAGATGGCAAATTGTTCATAAAATTTTCAAGTGTCTCAATTTTTTCTTTAACCTCGGCTATGGCATTGTTCAGAGGGTCCAGATTAGGTATTTGGAGTGACTGAATCTGTTCTTTTAGAGTGGAAATGACTAGATCAAAATCTTCTTGTGATTTTATGCTTTTGACAATTGCTTGGAGCTGTGCCTGGACATTATTAATCTGCTCTTCTAATTGCTGTTTCAATTGCTCAGAGTTGGTAGCTTGGGTCTTAAATTTGGCTTGAAGAGCTGCTACAGCTTCTTCTAAACTTTGAAAATTATCCAATGTGGCCAGGTCAGTATATTTCTGAAGCAGCAATTTGAGTTCTGAGTCAATTTTAAGAAGAGGGTCCATGCATTGTGATTGCAAATTTGTAATTTCTAATTGAAGACTGGCATTGAGTGTAGTTTGCAAAGCTTGTAAATCACTTCTTAATTTCTTGACTCTGACATCAAGCATCAGAATCTCATCACTGTGATCTTCATGCCTTGTATGGCCAAATATATCATTAGGCATTTTGATTTATTGGTTATTTATTATTGAATCTCTAATTCTTAATTCTATAAAAAAGGGTATAAGCTTGTCATAAGATCCAGGGACCTCAATATATAAGCAGTCACCAGCAGAAACAGTATATACAGTGCCAGAAACCATGTTTGAGTGCTTGATTCTGTAAATATTTCTCCCTACTGAAATTTTAACATCACCCTCAGGGGTTGTAATAAATTGCAATTGCCCACCTACAGGTAATTGGTAATGATTTAAATTATTGTTAAATATGTACAATATTTTGCCTGTTTCATCTTCAATATCTGTAAGTATGCTGTTCAGATGAATAATTAACAAGCCACTTAGTTTAGACAGCATATCAGGAGAGGGTTGTGGTGTTGGCAGGTCCATAATAGCCTGTTTTTTGAACCCAAATAAGTTCATAGGCATGTTTATTTATTTCAAATCATGCTCTGTGATTGGGCATTGATTCCCATTTTTCAAATCACAATGACCCCACGGTAGAGTATGTATGCCACATGATAAAATGCATCTCTTATCATCATGTGGGTCCAGAGCCACTTTTCTTACAACATTTGAAGTCACTGAGTGATTCGCACTCTGAATTCTGCATTCTGATGTTTTGATTGAACTCTGGGATTTCATGCAATTTTCATAATCTTCAATTTGGAGATCTTTTTCAACAGTTACTTTGCCAATGCCCTTGGCTTTTTTGACAACAGCACCACTACATGTTTCAAAAGTGTACATCTTGGCACTTAACCCAGCAAATTTCACAATAACATCACCAAGTGTCTCATCTTTTAACATGCCGGGTACTTTTTTGTTGTGGTGGTGTTCAATTTTTGAATGCTCACTGGTGTCAAAATATTTCAACAATTCAGGCTGTGCCATATCTTGATAAACATTTTCTGTCTGAATATCAAGGATAAAACTATCCGTGTCCATGTACAGCAGTTTTACACGGTCACCATAAAAAGGTTTCAACACGTCATAATACAATGTTAACATGTGTAATTTGGCCGAATCCAATATCACAGCCCCTTCATAAATAGGCTAATCAAACTTAATCTTTGTTTTTTTCATGTTGAAAAGTGCCATGTGCTCATCATAAATTCTTCTGTAATTGAAGTTGGGCTTTGCAACCAATTTTTTGCTCAGGCTGGGGTCAGTAATTATTTTAACATCGGTATGTTTTCTGACATTTTCAATAGTTTTGCCATACACAGAATTGACCATCAATTTAAACAAGGTCTTATCAAATTGGCTCTTTGCAGATGTTCGAAGCTCTGTATTTGTGTCAATGTATGGTTTCAACCATCGTGAGTGCCTGAACCTCAAAACTTTTCCAACTTTGGTCACTTGAACACCATGTTTCATCAGGAACTGGAGGTTTTTGTAATATATGACATAACCTTGTTTTGGCTCCAGAGTCATCATGAGTTTCTTCTGTTCAGAGCCAGGTGGGCACTGAACCTCGGCAATTGGGGGCAGATCAGGAAATTTATTGTGCAAATCATCAGGAATTGTCAGATCAACCTCTAAGAAGAGGCCTTCATGACTGTCATCAAAGTCCTTAAGATCTTCAATATTGAAATCTTCAACCCATTCAAGCCCTGCATATATCAGTTTTTGCATCATAGCGTAACCATACAAGCTATTTGCATCTACATACACTATATAATTTGATGACCGTGCTGGATCATAATCGGGCATATGTTTGTTATTTGCTCTGGCGTATCTCTGGGAACATTGCACCATCCCTCCTCTTATACCTTTCTCTATAAACAGATACGTATCTTGATCTTGGATCAGATCCAATTGCATTTTAGTGTTGAAAAACATTGCAGCCCATGCTAGGCCCGGGGCACTGTAAAAATACACTGGGTCCAACCCATAATTTTGCATAGAAGATTTTCTGAATGCCTGCATTACATCAGCTAAGAGGGTCACATCAAGTTTTAAATATGCCTTGTGATAATCACCAAATGTCTGGCAATTTAATTTGTTCCACATCAATTTGGCATGGTGATAATCTTCATCAGTGATTCCAGATCCTCTGATTTTGCTGTAAAATGCTTCTTGTGGTGGCAGGGAACACTCATCAAATTTAGAAAAATCTGTAACATAGTCATATGGATATACACCCTTCCGCCTAATTAATTTCAGGTCCAGATTTGGAAACAATGCACGTGTGATTTTGAATTGTTCATCAGATAATTGAGTGGCCAGTGTAGCCAGGCTAGCCGGTAAAATTCTGTAAGAATCAAGAAAACTTATGTGAATAGGAACATCTTTATCATCATCATTTTTAACTTTAATTCTTTTGCTAATAGATATATATTTCTCATCATTTTCAGCTAAAATATTTAAATTCTGCTTGTCAAACCCCTCGTACCTGATCAGATGATGGAAATCATAATTGGATGCTCCATGGCAAAATATGGGGATAAATTTTGGTCTCTTGATCTTAATATTACAGCTTTTGCACAGGGCCATTAAGAAATTACCATCTGTATGAGAATGGTGTTTCACCTTGATATTTGTATCTGAAAATTCACAATCACATACCGGGCATTTTTCTGCATTGTTGAAATCTTCAATCTGTTTCTCTGTTAAAGGCAACATAGGCTCTGATTTTAATAAGATGTTAGATGCTATGTCACGGCACTCATTTTCTATTCTATGTGCAAATTCTTTGATGGCATTTGGTCCCAAGTATGAGTGTGGCTCACTAGCTACACCGTCCCGTATAACTGTATAACAAAAACTGGAAGGTTCATGTAGCTGGTATGGTGTAATCGAAGAATCTTCGGGATCTGGGCTACAAAATGCAAGAGGTTTGAGATTTGATTCAAAATCACAGACAATATATGCTGGGTGTTCCAACGAGGCTTCAAACTTATTGAATTTTGCTTTTTCACCTGGCATTGGCATCACCATACGAACAGGTTTATGGTTGCCACAGTATTTCAGATGTTCAATTAACTTGTTTTTTGCAATTTCTGCACTCTCTTCACGAACCCCTTTCACCATTTTTTGACCATCGAATACAGTCAAGCATCGTCTGCACAACCTGAATACATTGGATTTATGTAGTTGTGTTCTCACCAAAGCTTCAAGATTTTTTATCAGAGTGTAATGGTATGTGCCATCCCCTTCAATTATGAGCAGATCAATCGGAACGGCGGAATCATCGTCAATTGTACTGATTCTGAGAGGTGCTATCGGGCAATTGTCACGACCAGTGGAACAAATAAAAACGTTAATAGATAATTGCTTGATATGTTTGGTCCTTTTTTCAAATTTATCAATGTTCTGAACTAACATTGGATATTCTAAACCCTCCATTGCCTCGTCAAAATCATGTTCATGTTGTTTGTAATAAGTTATTCTCTCAGGATTTCTTGAAACTGGATACAAGGCAGCTAAAATACACCACAGAAAACATTTCTGGTCGGAATTTTTTATGTTGACCACAGCTTGTTTGTTTTTGATATTGTCAGGTAATGGAAGATATGTAGATCCTTGTAATGGGCTGAATTCGGAAATGTTAACATATAACTTGTGTGGGGAGCCGCATAGGCTCCAGCCACTCTCTTTTGCAGCAAATTCAGAGTGTTTGATGTTCAATTGGTCCATCAAACTGCTTATTACTGTGTCTGAATTTGCATTTGAATATACCGGTACAGTTTCTGTTATGTGGGGCTGTGTAAATTTTGTGCCGTTTGGTTTCTTATATTGTATAAACAATTTGAGGGAGAGCTTATAAGAGCCATTTTGTGCATTCAGAATTGCCTGCACATCAGGATTTACACTGTTCAAAAAATTCTGAATGCCACATTTTGGCTCTGATACAAACCGGTGATCTCTTAATTGGCCATTAAAACTGCTACGGATAGGTGGTGCATTGCGTGGCTGTTTTGCAGGTCCAGCATTAACAGGTGCTTCGTGCTTTCTTTTCGGACCAGATGTAGATGGTTGTGTTGATGACTGTACAGAGCAAGTATCTTTATGTCTATTTAAGAAGTAATCCATGCTATATTCTATATGGCATTTGGGGCATATTATTCTGGGAGTTCTGTATTTGTCTGGGTTACAAATCTTTTGGTGTCTGGCCCAATTAGAGCTTAATATATTTTTATTGCATTGGTCGCAATATTTTTGTTTTGGCATTTTACTTGTTGTTTATTCTGGGCTTCAATTCAAAACTTTATACTCAACAGTTAGGTTCGGCTGTGTGATTTGTATATTTAGTGTATATACTTAATATTAATAATATTAATATTATTAATAATTTTTATCCTCGGTTTTATTATATAATTCTTGGGGTTTTAAATCAAAACTCTATGCCTATCTTATGACAAGTTGTGAGGCCAATGGCCCACGAGTGGAAATATTGATCTAAACTGACCTTCCGCAAATGCCTGCGCGGACATGCATGTCTAGCCCAATGGCCTTGTGATGTATTGATTTTTGTATAACAGGCTGGGAGTGATTATAATAAACAAGCTGAATATCAGGCATCAATATACCAGAAATATGAATTAAAACAAATAATCCTGTAAGTATGAGAAATACTGTAATAATACGTCTGTTCTTCTCAAGCACTGTAATAACACGTCTGTTCTTTTCAAGCACTCTCACAATACTGGCTGATGCAATGCAAGAGCTCTTGCATCATAATTTGTTGCTGGTGTTGCAAAGCATGAAGCAAGAGCTATTGCATCATGTTTTGTTGCTGGTGTTGCAAAGCATGAAGCAAGAGCTATTGCATTACATGTGTGTGTGTGTGTGTGTGTGTGTGTGCGTGTGCGTGTGTGTGTGTGTGTGTGTGTGTCTGTGTGTGTGTGTGTGTGTGTGTGCGTGTGTGTGTGTGTGTGTGGGTGTGTGTGTGTGTGTGTGTTTTTTTGGCTCAATTTCAGGTATAGCCAAAACAATATCACAGAAGTGCCTTTTGTAAGTATCAATCTGAGAGGAATTCTTCCTTTCTCAAAAATTCCCAAGTGGGGGGGCATTTTTTACAAAAATCTTGCATTAGAGGGGGTTCCACACTGGAGCAAAAACCTCATATAGGCATGTTGGCCTAGTTTTAAGTGTAGCCAAACCTGCTTGAGAGGCTCTTCCTTTCTTGCACTGGTTTCACCGTAAATACAACTACCCCTATGCCCTTGTCGTCGTTCACGATGAAGTTGGAAAGTTTCGTGCTGATCATGTCCACGATGCCAACCTTCTCGTTGTAGAAATTACGATTGCCTGCATTCTCTTCGCCGGCTATCACCAACAATCGGTCCACGAGTTTCCTAACGTCGTCCACCCAAACGAATTCTTTTTGTAACGTGTTGTAGCGTTTGACGCAGCTGCCTGTTTTGACCTGGTTCCAAATCGGTTTGATGAGATTCCTGTACTTCTCGCCGCTGCTCGATTTCACCCTATTCTGCGAGGCGTCGTTGTTCTGGTACAAGGCATCCGTCATGATCAGAATTTCCTTGTAACTTTGGTAATCTTCGTCGGTGTAATCTTTCGGCTGCTTTTTGGCGACGAGTTCCCACAGTCCCACAGTGCCGGGATACCTGTTCCAACTATCCTTGTCGCCTAAATTGACTTTAATGTCGTTGCCTTCGAAGGTCACCTTCGATTTCCCAATCTTCCACACCACACCGCCGCCTTCGTTGCTTTCCATGCTCGGATACAATCCGAACACTTCATCCTTGTCGAACTTCCCCGTGCTCAGGTAGTTTTGTGCCAAAGGTCCCAACTCGATCTTATCCGAAGACGACGTGCTGCCTATGGCTCGATGTCGTGCCGGTACGTCCTTCAGTTCGAACGGCGTCGAAGGAATGCTTGAAATGGGCGTGGGTACATATTAACTTTTAGCTGCGAGTGGTACGAGTTCGTTGATCAAATTTTTATTTTGTTCCGTAACACTTTTAATTTCTTTACCTAGACCGCTGATGGCATCGATCACGGGTTGATCCTGACGTTTCTTCTCTTCGTAGAATCCGCGATTCTCGGATTTCCAACATTTGAAGCGTTTCGCGAGGTAATCTCGCAACTTGAGATTTTCGTCTTCGATTTTTCGTTTCGTCATGACGTTATTTATACACGTCGTTTCTCACAACGTTGCAACGTTTAGAAAATCGTTGATTTTGTTTCTGTATTTTCCGTCGATGGGTTTCCTCGTCATGACGAAACGAAAAATCGAAGACGAAAATCTCAAGTTGCGAGATTACCTCGCGAAACGCTTCAAAGGTTGGAAATCCGAGAATCGCGGATTCTACGAAGAGAAGAAACGTCAGGATCAACCCGTGATCGATGCCATCAGCGGTCTAGGTAAAGAAATTAAAAGTGTTACGGAACAAAATAAAAATTTGATCAACGAACTCGTACCACTCGCAGCTAAAAGTTACGCTGTACCCACGCCCATTTCAAGCATTCCTTCGACGCCGTTCGAACTGAAGGAAGTACCGGCACGACATCGAGCCATAGGCAGCACGTCGTCTTCGGATAAGATCGAGTTGGGACCTTTGGCACAAAACTACCTGAGCACGGGGAAGTTCGACAAGGATGAAGTGTTCGGATTGTATCCGAGCATGGAAAGCAACGAAGGCGGCGGTGTGGTGTGGAAGATTGGGAAATCGAAGGTGACCTTCGAAGGCAACGACATTAAAGTCAATTTAGGCGACAAGGATAGTTGGAACAGGTATCCCGGCACTGTGGGACTGTGGGAACTCGTCGCCAAAAAGCAGCCGAAAGATTACACCGACGAAGATTACCAAAGTTACAAGGAAATTCTGATCATGACGGATGCCTTGTACAGAACAACGACGCCTCGCAGAATAGGGTGAAATCGAGCAGCGGCGAGAAGTACAGGAATCTCATCAAACCGATTTGGAACCAGGTCAAAACAGGCAGCTGCGTCAAACGCTACAACACGTTACAAAAAGAATTCGTTTGGGTGGACGACGTTAGGAAACTCGTGGACCGATTGTTGGTGATAGCCGGCGAAGAGAATGCAGGCAATCGTAATTTCTACAACGAGAAGGTTGGCATCGTGGACATGATCAGCACGAAACTTTCCAACTTCATCGTGAACGACGACAAGGGCATAGGTTACCTGATCAAAATCATCAACACGCTGCCTCCGAAATTTTGGAACGTGGCCGAAGGAAAGGGACTCGTGAACGACATCATCAACAAGTTACCTTTCGAGATGCATCTACCTGGCTACCAGTACTGCGGACCGGGTACCAAACTCGAGAAAAGATTGGAGAGAGGAGACAAGGGTGTGAATCCGTTGGACGCGGCATGCAAAGATCACGACATCGCCTACAACACCACGCAGACGAATCTGGACGCACGTCACGAAGCAGACAAGAAATTGGAACATGCAGCTTTCGAAAGGTTCGTGAGCAGAGACGCATCGTTGGGTGAACGGGTCGCCGCACTGGGTACCACCATCGCCATGAACACAAAACAAAAATTGGGGTGGGGTATATAAATAACATACAGTAAAAAAAAACAACATGGCTTGCATAACTGATTTGCCGCACGAACTACTATCTAAAATATTCAAAAAGGTAGTTAACGGAGATGTTAATAAACTTGTGATCATAGCTAAAACGACGCCGGCATTTCACATGGGATGCGAAATAGTTCTCAAGGACCGTCTTCGGGAGATCAGTGGAATGAGGTTCGGCGATCTCGACACTCTTCTGTCGGCTGCAGGGGAAAAATTGAACGAGAGGTTGGACGAACTGTACGAGGCGAGGCAGGGGAGAAGACGGGGCACCGATGATTGGAGAAAATCTATGCAGGAGACGGAAGAAATCATCACGCACATCATCGCGTTTTCGGAAGCACGAACTTTCTTCCTCTGTTAAAAAAAATATTCGATACAAAAAAAAATCTCGTGAAAAAAATATATATATAAATAACACACATTGTGAAAAATTAAAAATTCTCTAACACCCTGAAATTTCTCTTTGATATGACGAGTGAAAAAATAAGTGACCTCCAAGCATTAAAACAAATGCTAAATTTGTCAGTCGAGTATGTAAAAATTCAGGAATTGGAAGTTGACAAACCTTACACGATAACTTCCGGTTCAATCGTTTCTACCCAGTATGGTCCCAAGGTGCGTCTGTTGCTCAACGGACAATACAGTCTATTTTTACCAGATCGATACGCCAGCATGTTATCCGACGAGAAGCTAGCTATCTTAATCGAGAACAAAACTCGAATCGTGTACAAGGGGACAAAGGAACTTCTTGGTAAGAAAACAAAGCATGTAATAGAATTTGTGTAACGGGGCTACGCGGAGTATATATAAAATAACATCCATTGAAAAAAAAATCTCAGAACATTTATATATAAATAACATACCGTGAAAATAACACATAGAGCATCAACATGAAGCCCAAGGGTGTCGTGTACCAGATACCATATTCGAATCTAAAAAATCTAGGTGCCCTCGATGGGTTACTCACCAAGAAACAACGCGAGAAGAAACGTTCTTGCTTGTCGAAAGGACATGGAATGAAATTGCTGCTCAGCACACCTCAATTGAGACGCTTGCAGCGTTCGCGGAAACAGCAAAAGATCGGAGGTTTCATATTCAGCATCCCGGCCATCCTGGCTGCATTGGGGGCCGTGGGAAGTTTGGCCGGCGGAAGTGCCGCCATCGCGAAAACCGTCATCGACTCGAAGAAGAACAAGGCCGAGTTGGAAGAACAGAAACGTCACAACCTGGCCATGGAGAAGAAAGGGGGGAAGGGCGTGATGAAAAAGTTTAAAAAAAAGAAACAGCAGCACTCACCAACCGAGACATTGAATCTCTGATCGAACCGTTACGAATCAAACACTTCAGAGGAGTTTTCATGTCCGACTCGTTACCTTCAACCGTCAAAAGAAGAGAATGTGGAGTAGTCAACTTGGACAATCAAGAAAATCCAGGCACGCATTGGATATGTTACCACAAAAACGACAATAACAAAGCATTCGTTTTCGATTCTTTCGGAGGTGTTCCACCTACAAATTTAGTCCATTATCTGAAAACGAACAAAACCTCTATATACTACAACGACGAACGCATTCAAGATTTCGGAGACGTGAACTGCGGTCATCTCTGCCTCTCCGTGCTCGCGTTTCTCTCTAAAATAAATAACCCTACGATCGAAGATTTCCAGAAAGCACTGTGGAACCTGAAACACGATGGGCGTGTTCCATCTCACGAGCGAATCTTCAATCTTGAAACTCACGCTGCACGACGACATCGTCTATCCTAAATCCGTGGCTCTGCGTGCATTCTACAGCATGTACCTCATACCTAACGTCACGCATCACAACAACAAAATTAGTGTCGGAAGCGAACACATCGTTGTCACCCCAGGCCAATACAATCTTTCCACTTTGCAAGCTCAGTTACCCAAAGGCACGTACCTTTCTCAAAATTCGGTCACGCACAGAGTGGAAATCCTATCCGCGACGGAGACCGTGGACCTTGGCACCATGGGAGAACTTTTAGGTTTCGACAACGACACGAAACTCGAAGCTGGCATCAATCACGTAGCAGTCAATATTCCTAAATTTCTAGCCATAGAGACTCTGAACGTACACTGTAACGTGGCGGAAGGCATGATCACGAAATCTTCGGACGAATTGTTAGGAAGTCACAAGCAGACGGGAATCATAGCCACGTTCAAACCAAGTTCCGAGTTCATGGAACCGATCATCTACACGCCCTCTTCGCCGATCTATTTTCCAGTATGTCGCAACCGCATAGACGACATAGAGTTGGTGGTGACGAACGAGAAAGGAGAGGTGGTGGATTTCGCAGGTGCAACGACCACTGCCATCGTGGAGATCAGCGTATAATAAATAACACACATAGTGAGAATGGAGCAAATCGAAAGTTACGAATTGCAATCTTTCCCTCCCAACCGTCGCACGTTCGCCAATCTCAACGAGGCGAACAGGGAGATCGAATACGACGTGGACGTAGGGGACGGGTTCGTTCATCCTCACAGAGCGGACCTCTACCTTCAATTCGACGTGGTGAAGAAAGAAAGCGGAGAAGCCTTTCCGCCCAATGCCAATTTGAAACTCGTGGACAACTTCGTGCCTCACCTGTTCTCGCAGGTGGAGGTGAGGAAACACGGTACCGTCATCGACAGAATCGATTATCCTGGCATCACGTCGACGGCAGTGGGAACGTTGAAATTATCCAAAACGGACGCGGCGTACTATCAAGCGGGAGGATTCGAAGCGGGGACCAAAATATCGACGACAAGTCACACGGTGCTCTTTCCCATGCGTCTGCTGCCCGGTTTCTTCTCGGACTACAAGGAGATCATGTGGAAGGGAGTACTGCGCGTCACCTTTCGAAGAGCGGCCAACGACAACGATGCACTGATGCGATACACCAACTTGAACGCCGACGGCACGCCGATAGCCAACACTTTACCCGAAGCGGCGAAATGCGTCATCCGGAGCATGGAATTGAGAATGCCGATCGTGGAATACGAAACGAACTACGCCCTCAAGTACAAAGCAGAGATCTTGAAAAGTCCTCAGGTGGCGATTCACTTTCACAGTTACCAGTGCGTGCAGAAGGTGGCGTCGGGAAGTCACATGGAATTCGACGTGACGACTCAGTTCAACAACATACAGTTCGACATGCCAGATTTCGTCGTAGTGCTCTTTCAGACCGGGCGCGATAACAACCAGGAAAAAGATTCCAGCAAATTCGACGACTGCAAAATCAAGAACGTTTATCTCAAAAATGGACGCAACGAAGTGTTCCCGCGCGAGAATTACAACCTCGACATGACCAAAGACGATTACCTCAAACTTTACGAAGCGAGTAGTGGGGTTGGTGGGGGGACCAGCACAAGAAAGGAAGAGTCTTCAAGCAGGTTTGGCTATACTTAAAACTAGGTCAACATAAGCATATGAGTTTTTCGATCAAGTGCGGAACCCCCTCTAATCCAAGATTTTTGTAAAAAATGCCCCCCACTTGGGAATTTTTGAGAAAGGAAGAATTCCTCTCAGATTGATACTTACAAAAAGCACTTCTGTGATATTGTTTTGGCTATTCCTGAAATTGAGCCCCACACACATACACGCACACACACACACACACACACACACACACACACACACACACACACACACACTCACACACACGCACACACACACGCACACACACATGTAATGCAATAGCTCTTGCTTCATGCTTTGCAACACCCGCAACAAAACATGATGCAATAGCTCTTGCTTCATGTTTTGCAACACCAGCAACAAATTATGATGCAAGAGCTCTTGCATTGCATCAGCCAGTATTGTGAGAGTGCTTGAAAAGAACAGACGTGTTATTACAGTGCTTGAGAAGAACAGACGTATTATTACAGTATTTCTCATACTTACAGGATTATTTGTTTTAATTCATATTTCTGGTATATTGAACAATATTTTGCCTGATATCCAGCTTGTTTATTATAATCTATTCATATTTAGAGTTAAGCTTATATCTGTCCCAGCCTGTTATACAAAAATCAATACATCACAAGGCCATTGGGCTAGACATGCATGTCCGCGCAGGCATTTGCGGAAGGTCAGTTTAGATCAATATTTCCACTTGTGGGCCATTGGCCTTACAACCTGTCATAAGATAGGCATAGAGTTTTGATTTAAAACCCCAAAAATTATATAATAAAACCGAGGATAAAAATTATTAATAATATTAATATTATTAATATTAAGTATATACACTAAATATACAAATCACACAGCCGAACCTAACTGTTGAGTATAAAGTTTTGAATTGAAGCCCAGAATAAACAACAAGTAAAATGCCAAAACAAAAATATTGCGACCAATGCAATAAAAATATATTAAGCTCTAATTGGGCCAGACACCAAAAGATTTGCAACCCGGACAAATACAGAATTCCCAGAATAATATGCCCCGAATGCCTTATAGAATATAGCATGGATTACTTCTTAAATAGACATAAAGATACTTGCTCTGTACAGTCATCAACACAACCATCCACATCTGCTCCGAAAAGAAAGCACGAAATACCTGTTAATGCTGGACCTGCAAAACAGCCACGCCATGCACCACCTATCCGTAGCAGTTTTAATGGCCAGCTTAGGGATCACTGTTTTGTATCAGAGCCAAAATGTGACATTGAGAATTTTTTGAACAGTAAAAAACCTGATGTGCAGGCAATTCTTAATGCACAAAATGGCTCTTATAAGCTGTCCCTCAAATTGTTTACACAATATAAGAAACCAAACGGCACAAAATTTACACAGTCCCACATAACGGAAACTGTACCTGTACATTCAAATGCAAATTCAGACACAGTAATAAGCAGTTTGATGGACCAATTGAACATCAAACACTCTGAATTTGCTGCAAAAGAGAGTGGCTGGACTCTATGCGGTTCTCCACACAAGTTATATGTTAACATTTCCGAATTCAGTCCATTACAAGGATCTACATATCTTCCATTGCCTGACAATATCAAAAACAAACAAGCCGTGGTTAACATACAAAATCCCGACCAGAAATGCTTTCTGTGGTGTATTTTAGCTGCCTTGTATCCAGTTTCAAGCCATCCTGAGAGAATAAGTTATTACAAACAACATGAACATCAATTTGACGAGGCAATGGAGGGCTTAGAATATCCAATGTTAGTTCAGAACATTGATAAATTTGAAAAAAGAGCCAGGGATAACAATGATAAACAGTTATCTATTAACGTATTTATTTGTTCCACTGGTCGTGACAATTGCCCGATAGCACCTCTTAGAATCAGTACATTTGACGATGATTCTGCCGTTCCGATTGATCTGCTCTTAATTGAAGGGGATGGCACATATCATTACGCTCTGATAAAAAATCTTGAAGCTTTGGTGAGAACACAGCTAGACAAATATAAAAAAATATTTAAGTTGTGCAGAAGATGCTTGACTGTATTTGATGGCAGGAAAATGGTGAAAGGGGTTCGTGAAGAGAGTGCAGAAATTGCCAAAAACAAGTTAATTGAGCATCTGAAATACTGTGGCAACCATAAACCTGTTCATATGGTGATGCCAATGCCAGGTGAAAAAGCAAAATTCAATAAGTTTGAAGCCTTGTTGGAACACCCAGCATATATTGTCTGTGATTTTGAATCGAATCTCAAACCTCTTGCATTTTGTAGCCCAGATCCTGAAGATTCTACAATTACGCCGTACCAGCTACATGAGCCTTCCAGTTTTTGCTATGTGGTTATGCGGGACGGTGCAGCTAGTGAGCCACGCTCATACTTGGGAGCAAATGCCATCAAAATATTTGCACATAGAATAGAAAATGAGTGCCGTGACATAGCATCTAACATCTTATTAAAATCAACACCCATGTTGCCTTTAACAGAGAAACAGATTGAAGATTTCAACAATGCAGAAAAATGCCCGGTATGTGATTGTGAATTTTCAGATACAAATATCAAGGTGAAACACCATTCTCATACAGATGGTAAATTCTTAAAGGCCCTGTGTAATAGCTGTAATATTAAGATCAAGAGACCAAAATTTGTCCCTATATTTTGCCATGGAGCATCCAATTATGATTTCCATCATCTGATCAGGTACGAGGGGTTTGACAAGCAGAATTTAAATATTTTAGCTGAAAATGATGAGAAATATATTGCCATTAGCAAGAAAATTAAAGTTGATGGTGTTCCTATTCAATTAAGATTTCTTGATTCTTACAGAATTTTACCTGCTAGCCTGGCTACACTGGCCTCTCAATTATCTGATGACCAATTCAAAATCACACGTGCATTGTTTCCAAATCAGGACCTGAAATTAATTAGGCGGAAAGGTGTATATCCATATGACTATGTTACAGATTTTTCTAAATTTGATGAATGTTCCCTGCCACCACAAGAAGCATTTTACAGCAAAATCAGAGGATCTGGAATCACTGATGAAGATTATCACCATGCCCAATTGATGTGGAACAGTTTAAAATGCAAGACATTTGGTGATTATCACATGGCTTATTTGAAACTTGATGTGACCCTCTCAGCTGATGTAATGCAGGTATTCAGAAAATCTTCCATGCAAAATTATGGGTTGGACCCAGTGTATTTTTACAGTGCCCCGGGTCTAGCATGGTCTGCAATGTTTTTAAACACTAAAATGCAATTGGATCTGATCCAAGATCAAGATATGTACTTGTTTATGGAGAAATGTATAAGAGGAGGGATGGTGCAATGTTCCCAGAGATATGCCAGAGCAAATAATAAATATATGCCTGATTATGATCCAACACGGCCATCAAATTATATAGAGTATGTAGATGCAAACAGCCTCTATGGTTACGCCATGATGCAAAAACTGCCATATGCAGAGCTTGAATGGGTCGAAGATTTCAATATTGAAGATCTTAAGGACTTTGATGATGGTGACCGTGGGCTCTTCTTAGAGGTTGATCTGACAATTCCAGATGATTTGCACAAAAAATTTCCTGATCTGCCCCCAATTTCCGAGGTTCAGTGCCCACCCGGCTCTGAACAGAAGAAGCTCATGATGACACTGGAGCCGAAACAAGGTTATGGCATATATTACAAGAACCTCCAGTTCCTGATGAAACATGGTGTTCAAGTGACCAAAGTTGGAAAAGTTTTGAGGTTCAGGCACTCAAGATGGTTGAAACCATACATTGACACAAATACAGAGCTTCGAACATCTGCAAAGAGCGAATTTGATAAGACCTTGTTTAAATTGATGGTCAATTCCGTGTATGGCAAAACAATTGAAAATGTCAGAAAACATACCGATGTTAAAATAATTACTGACCCCAGCCGGAGCAAAAAATTGGTTGCAAAGCCCAACTTCAATTACAGAAGAATTTATGATGAGCACATGGCACTTTTCAACATGAAAAAAACAGAGATTAAGTTTGATAAGCCTATTTATGAAGGGGCTGTGATATTGGATTCGGCCAAATTACATATGTTAACATTGTATTATGATGTGTTGAAACCTTTTTATGGTGATCGTGTAAAACTGATGTACATGGACACGGATAGTTTTATCCTTGATATTCAGACAGAAGATGTTTATCAAGATATGGCACAGCCTGAATTGTTTAAATATTTTGATACCAGTGAATTGCCAGGCCATCTGAATATTCAACCCCACAACAAAAAAGTACCCGGCATGTTAAAAGATGAGACACTTGGTGATGTTATTGTGAAATTTGTTGGGTTAAGTGCCAAGATGTACAGCTTTGAAACATGTAGTGGTGCTGTTGCCAAAAAAGCCAAGGGCATTGGCAAAGTAACTGTTGAAAAAGATCTCCAAATTGAAGATTATGAAAATTGCCTCAAATCATGTAGCACAATCAAAACATCAGAATGCAGAATTCAGAGTGTGGATCACTCAGTGACTTCAAATGTTGTAAGAAAAGTGGCTCTGGACCCACATGATGATAAGAGATGCATTTTATCATGTGGCATACATACTCTACCGTGGGGTCATTGTGATTTGAAAAGTGGGAAACAATGCACAAACACAGAGCATGATTTGAAATAAATAAACATGCCTATGAACTTATTTGGGTTCAAAAAACAGGCTATTATGGACCTGCCGACACCACAACCCTCTCCTGATATGCTGTCTAAACTGAGTGGCTTGTTAATTATTCATCTGAACAGCATACTCACAGATATTGAAGATGAAACAGGCAAAATATTGTACATATTTAACAATAATTTAAATCATTACCAATTACCTGTAGGTGGGCAATTGCAATTTATTACAACCCCTGAGGGTGATGTTAAAATTTCAGTAGGGAGAAATATTTACAGAATCAAGCACTCAAACATGGTTTCTGGCACTGTATATACTGTTTCTGCTGGTGACTGCTTATATATTGAGGTCCCTGGATCCTATGACAAGCTTATACCCTTTTTTATAGAATTAAGAATTAGATATTCAATAATAAATAACCAATAAATCAAAATGCCTAATGATATATTTGGCCATACAAGGCATGAAGATCACAGTGATGAGATTCTGATGCTTGATGTCAGAGTCAAGAAATTAAGAAGTGATTTACTAGCTTTACAAACTACACTCAATGCCAGTCTTCAATTAGAAATTACAAATTTACAATCACAATGCATGGACCCTCTTCTTAAAATTGACTCTGAACTCAAATTGTTGCTTCAGAAATATACTGACCTGGCTACATTGGATAATTTTCAAAGTTTGGAAGAAGCTGTAGCAGCTCTTCAAGCCAAATTTAAGACCCAGGCCACCAATTCTGAGCAATTGAAACAGCAATTAGAAGAGCAGATAAATAATGTCCAAGCACAGCTCCAAGCAATTGTCAAAAGCATAAAATCACAAGAAGATTTTGATCTAGTGATTTCCACTCTAAAGGAACAGATTCAGTCACTCCAAATACCTAATCTGGACCCCCTGAACAATGCCATAGCCGAGGTTAAAGAAAAAATTGAGACACTTGAAAATTTTATGAACAATTTGCCATCTTCCGATGCTTTGAATGCAATAACTCGGAGTGTTGCCAATATTAAGCTGCAACTTGAAACATATGAAGATTTTGGAAAAATTCAAAGTTCCATAACCCACCTTGAAGGTACAATAGCAGCAGTGCAAAGTGATTTGGCAAATGTACTAGAATCCCGCCTGCCTGGGATTGTAGATACACTTGTCAGTGTCCAGCAACAAATCACAAAGCTTGAAAACCTCAACACTGAATCTGAACTACCTCATTTCCATCACTTGATCGATGATATCCAAACAAAGCTTGAAATTTTACAACATTCAACACCCTCTCAGGCAGATATAGCCCTGCTCCAAAATGCTATGCAAAATGTGGCTGATGCTTCTGAATTAAACAATGTGAAATTGGCACTTGAATTTCTGCAAAATACAGTATCAAATCTGCCCACATCACAGGAACTTAAAAATATTAAGAAGGCAGTGAATCGCATATTGAAATCAGAAGATATCAAGAATATCCAAACAGAGATCAAACAACTCACTCAGACAGTGGCCACTCTACCAACCAATCAACATATTAATGAACTGCATGCCCTGTTTGAGGATATCAGAAGACAGGTCCATGATCTTACTGCTCAAAATTCAAAATTGGCAATTGTTGAAAATTTGCAACAAATTGTAGCTAATATCAAGCAACAGCTAGGGACCATGGAATCCAATCAAGCAAATGCTCTGTCTGTTTTTGCCACCCAGCTACAAGATATTGTGCAACAATACAAGAAACTTGGTGTGGAAATAAAAATCAAGCCGGGGCACGATGAGATTGTTAGGACCATCAATGAGCATCTTGAATCTGTAACAAGCAGATTGCTCACAGCAGAAAAGGAAATAACAGGCATAATCGAGAATCCAAAACATACAGTAATTCTTGAATTGTACAGCATCCCCAACAAAGAATACGATTCTCCATTTACAGCAGGTGGCAAAATATATATGCTGTCCCCTGCACAATTTTATTACCAGTTTTTTGTTGGGGGCACATTGAGACCAATCAAGATCAAATATTGGCATCAGCCACAGGCACACCACTACCCCACCTTATCAATA
This sequence comes from Lepisma saccharinum, assembly GCF_977018435.1. Taxonomy (NCBI): domain Eukaryota; kingdom Metazoa; phylum Arthropoda; class Insecta; order Zygentoma; family Lepismatidae; genus Lepisma; species Lepisma saccharinum. The sequence continues at coordinate 974,661 of NW_028142909.1, forward strand.
ACAAATGCTGACAACAAAGTGAAAATCACCAGTGTAGAATTGGAGGATTTTACAGACCCGAATACATTGGAAACAGCCTATACTGAAGATGATGGCTCTCTGGAATTTAAAATACAAATAGGGGACAAATTATATTTAGAAAATCCTGCAGTCTCAGCTGCTGAACACCCTATAGTTGCAATATTCTTGTTTACATATTATGTCTAGACAAATTATTGTTGATGAATTACACAGACAGGCCAGACATAATTTTAAGAGACTCCCGGTAGTCACAAAGGGCATAGATGATTTATGGCAAAGCGACTTGATTGAGTTGTCAAGTGGACAGTTGAAAAACTTAGACAAAATAAACAAGGGCTACAAGTATCTACTCACTGTGATAGACACATTTTCAAAATTTGCCTGGGCTCTGCCACTCAAATCCAAGACTGGAAAATGTGTTACAGAAGCCTTCAGGACAATCATCAATCAGAGTGGAAGATCCCCGCGCTATTTGCAAACAGATAATGGCAAAGAATTTTATAATTCAGTGTTTCAACAATTTATTAAAAGCCAGGCAATAAAACATTACTCGAGTTACAGTGACCTCAAGGCCTCAATTGTAGAGAGATTCAACAGAACCTTAAAAAATCTTATGTATAAACAATTTACACTCCAAGGTAATTATAAATGGATTAATATTCTTCCAGAACTTCTACATAAATATAACAACTCGGTCCATTCCACAATCAACATGAAGCCCGACCTTGTGGCCGAGCGGTTAGCACATCGCGCTGCGACGCCAAGGGTCCCGGGTTCGAATCCCGGTCGGGCTTGGTTGTTTGTGAATGTCCATTCATCAATTTCATCCTTTCATCACTCATCCTCATCTTCGCAAATTAGCCAAGAGGCACAAAACGCGCAGTAAAATAAACTAAATCAATCAATCAATCCATCACAATCAACATGAGACCCTCCGAAGTAACTTCATCTGATGAGCAAAAATTGATCAGCACTGTTTATTATCCTAGATACCAGCCAACAACAAGAAAGGCCAAATACAGGGTGGGTGATCAAGTAAGAATCAGCAAATATAAGCACTTATTCAAGAGAGGCTTTACAAGGAACTGGAGCACTGAATTATTTACAGTGGCTCAAATTAAACCCGGGAGCCGTAACACGTATATAATAAAAGATCACCGAGGAGAAATTCTCAAAGGCAGATTCTATGAAGAAGAACTCAGCAAAACTAAGCAGCCCGACACATATCTCATAGAAAAAATTATCCGCAGAAAAGGCAACAAGTTATTTGTCAAATGGCTAGGTCATCCGGAAAACAGCTGGATCGATGCAGACAAAATAATAATATGAGCACCTGGGATGTTATAAAAAGACTGCCAGAACCTGAACAGCAGAATAAGAGAAATGGCGACCTGCTACCTGATAATATTAGGTGTCTTATTGTTGGGCCATCTGCTTGTGGTAAAACTACACTAATGGTTGATAATTTTTTATTGGCACCCAACTGGTTAGACTGGAAAGACACGCACTTGTATGTTTTCTCTAAGAGCTTGGAACAATTAAAATATCAGCAGTTGATAAAACTATATGATGGATTGGATATAGCCACTTTTGAACCAGATGTTAAGCCACTTGATGAATGTCTCGATAATTCTGTTGTTGTGTTTGATGACATTATACTGGATAATCAAAACAAGGTTAGAAATTTCTTCACACAGGGCCGACACAAAAACATTGATTGCTTCTACCTGGCACAGACTTTTTCTAAAATACCGAAGCAACTGATCCGGGACAACAGCAATTTTATATGTGTGTTTCATCAAGATCATACGAACCTCAAGCACATACATGACGAATATGTAGGTCGGGACCTGAGCTACAATGATTTTTCCAAGATTTGCAGCAGGTGCTGGAACCAGGACAGTTATGGGTTTGTCACAATTGATATGACAAGAACACCTGATAGTGGCAAATACAGAAATAAAATCAACGATTTTCTAGACGTTGAGACGTATATAAACAACCATGAAAAGGCCAATCATTGATGATCTTAAGTTAAGAGATTATCTTGTAAAAAGATTTAAGGGATGGAAATCAGAGAACCGAGGAATTTATGAAAAACACAAACAAGCAGAACAGCCTGTGATTGACGCTATTAATAATTTAGGTAAGAATATCAAAACTGTTACAGAGCAAAATCAAAACTTGATCACAGAGCTTGTACCTGTAGCTGCAAGGAACATATTAGATTATCCATTCACCCCACTTTCCAGTATTCATACACCTAGTCCTATTGCTCCTAGAAGAATTGAAGCTACTCAGGACCCTGTTGAATTGGGTCTTCTTGCTCAAAAATATTTAACCACACCTAAACACAACAAAGATGAGGTTTTTGGCTTATATGCTGACACAGAGCGTGATGGAGCATCATTCATAGAATTGGCAATTTCAGAGTAACATTTATGGGAGATGATCTGATTGTATATTCAGAATCTCGTCTCGGAGAAAAAGGTGCTTTTGTTAAGTACCCCGGCACACCTGGATTATGGGAACTGATGACTCGGAAAAGGCCTGGCAGCTATACAGATCAAGATTATGATTATTATAAAGAAATATTAATAAAATCAGATGCTCTATACCAGAACAATGATCCCACACAAAAAAGAGTCAAGACGAGCAGTGGAGCAAAATACAATAATTTAATCAAGCCCATATGGTCACAGATCAAGACAGGGAGTGGAATCAAACAATACAACACCCTGCCTAAAGAATTTGTGTGGGTTGATGATGTCAGGAAACTTGTAGATAGGTTGCTGGTCATAGCTGGGGAGGAAAATGCTGGGAACCACAATTTTTACAATGAAAAGGTTGGAATTATGGACATGATAAGCACCAAATTGTCTAATTTTATAGTGAATGACCCTAAGGGGATTGGATATCTCATAAAAATTATTAATACTCTACCACCTAAATTTTGGAATGTCTCTGAGGGTCGGGGCCTTGTTAATGACATTATAAACAAGCTGCCATTTGAACTACACATTCCAGGCTATCAGTATTGTGGTCCAGGCACAAAATTGGATCATAGATTAAGCAGAGGGGATCCTGGTGTTAATCCCCTAGATGCTGCTTGTAGAGACCATGACATAGCATACAACACACATTCTGATCTTGATAGGCGACATGTTGCAGACAAGAAATTAGAAGAGGCTGCATTTGGTAGATTTGTAAGCAAAGATGCATCTTTGAGTGAGAGAATATCAGCATTGGGAACCACCATAGCTATGAGCACCAAACAAAAACTGGGGTGGGGGTTGTGAATATGTATATAATAAACCTACAATGAAGGCCAAGGGTGTTATGTATCAAATACCTTATGCAGGTCTCAAATCTCTTAAAACTATTGACAGTCTTTTAACCAAAAAGCAGCGCAGAAAAAAAAATTCTTGTATTGCAAAGGGACATGGTATGAAATTGTTGCTTAGCACCCCCCAATTAAAAAAATTACAGCAATCCAGGAAAAAATCACATGTGGGGGGATTTATATTTACCATCCCTGCCATCTTAGCTGCTCTCGGGGCTGTTGGGAGCTTGGCGGGGGGGTCAGCCGCCATAGCAAAAACAGTAATAGATGCCAAGAAAAATAGAGCAGAATTAGATGAGCAGAGGCGCCATAACCTGGCCATGGAGAAACAAGGCAAAGGTGTTAAGAGAGCCATGAATAAGTTTAAAAAAAAACAAGAAGCGCTTACAAACCAAGATATTGAAGCTTTAATCAAGCCACTGGGCATCAAACATTTTAGAGGTGTGTACATGTCTGATTCTTTACCGGAACAACCACTCAACAAAGAGTGTGGCATTGTTAATTTGGATGAGTACAAAAATCAGGGCACTCACTGGATTTGCTATCTTAAATATTTAAAAAATGAGGCATTTGTGTTTGATTCATTTGGAGGTGATCCGCCTGAAAATTTAATAAAATATTTAAAATCACCCAATCTTTATTACAATAATGCCCGTGTTCAAAACTTCAAAGATGTTAATTGCGGACATTTGTGTTTATCAGTTCTCAGATATATGTCTCAAATAAATAAACCATCAATTGAAAATTTTCAAAAAGCCTTGTGGTATTTGAAACATCATGGGGGTATTCCATCTCACCAGCCAAAATTCAATATTGAAACTCAAATTGCATGATGACATAGTGTATCCCAAAACAATAGCTCTCAGAGCATTTTACGGCATGTACTTGATCCCTAATATTACACACCACAACAACACAATTGCAGTAGGGGATCAAAAAATTGTCATCACTCCAGGACAGTATAATCTCTCCACTCTAAATGCTCAGTTACCCAGAGGTGTGGTGTTAAGTCAAAATTCTGTCACTCACAGAGTAGAGATTGTATCTGCCACGGAGACAGTGCATCTGGGTACTATAGGAGAGCTATTAGGATTTGAGAACAACACAAAACTTGAACGGGCCATCAAACACACTGCCATGAATATACCCAAATTCTTGGCTATAGAAACTCTGAATATTCACTGTAATGTGGCCGAGGGTATGATCACCAAATCAAATGGCATAGGCACTCACAAACAAACAGGCATCATTGCAACATTCAAACCTAATTCTGAATTCATGGAGCCAATCATCTACAATCCATCCCCAACATTATATTTTCCTGTGTGCCACAACAGAATAGATTACATCGAATTGATGGTCACCAATGAAAAAGAAGAATTAGTTGATTTTGCTGGAGCCACAACAACTGCTATCATAGAGATTAACATTTAAATAAAAATACATACAATGGAAAATATTGAGAGTTATGAGCTGCAATCATTCCCCCCAAACAGGAGGACATTTGCAAATTTAAATCAACCCAACACAGAGATTGAGGTTGATCTGGATGTGGGGGACGGATTTATACACCCCCACAGAGCAGATTTATACATCAAATTTGATGTTGTAAAGCTCGATGGTACAGATTATCCGGCAAATTCAAATATAAGACTTGTGGACAATTTTGTGCCGCATCTGTTCTCTGAAATTGAGATCAGAAAGCACGGCGTTGTTATAAACAGAGTGGATTATCCCGGCATTACCTCCACAGCTATGGCCACATTAAAATTATCCAAAACCGAGGCTTCTTACTACAAAATAGGCGGATTTGAGGCTGGCGAGAAAATATTAACCAAGAGCCACACAGTGCTGTTCCCGATGCGCCTGTTGCCAGGATTCTTCTCGGATTACAAAGATATTATGTGGAAGGGTGGGTTAAGAATTACATTTAGAAGAGCTGCCAATGATAATAATGCCTTGATGAGGTACAGCACATTAAACCCTACAGGAGAAGCTCTGCCTAATACCTTACCTGATGAGGGCAAATGCATTATTCAGACTATGGAGTTAAGAATCCCTGTTGTTGAATATGAGGCCAGTTATGCTCTTAAACACAAAGCTGATATAGTAAAAAATCCACAGGTTCCTCTTCAATTTTATACATATCAATGCGTACAGAGGCCCGCAACTGGTACATATTATGAGTTTGATGCTACAAATTCATTCTCCAGTATTCAATATGACATGCCTGATTTTGTGGTGGTACTGTTTCAGACTGGGAGACACAACAATCAGGAAAAAAATTCAAGTAAATTTGATAGCTGCAACATCAAGAACATATATCTTAAAAATGGCAGAAATGAGGTCTTTCCTAGAGAAAATTACAATTTAGACATGTCCAAGAATGATTTCCTCAAATTATATGAGGCTTTTTCTTCCTTCAAACGTGTCACTACAGGCAATACTGATATGTATTACACTCCAGATGAATTCAAAGCACGGAGACCCATGTTTGTCATCAACACTTCAAAAAGGAAACAAGTTGTGGTGAACGACAGGACAAACATTAAAATTGTCTGTGAATTCCACGAAGCATTACCTGATGACACCATATGTAGTGTTATTCTCATAGGAGAAAAATCATATGTTTATGATGTGAGAAATGAAAGAGTCACAGAACAATTCTAGAAAGCCTCTGCATATTACATTGTCTTAGTACTAGATATGCAAGTTGGGCCTGGTGCCCAATTGAACTCAAACTGGAAGTGGACCGGAAGTGGACCGGAAGTAAATATGTGTGTGTGTGTGTGTGTGTGTGTGTGTGTGTGTGTGTGTGTGTGGGTGTATGTGTGTGTGCGGGGGTGGGTTGGGGGTGTGTGGGGGTGGGTTGGGGGTGCATTCAGAAACATGAGACCTTTTCTTATATTTTTGTCTCCTGAGTGTACATCCCGTTTTTCTGCTGAGCGTACATGCAATCCAGACCGCAGCGCCTCCATGCTGAGGCGAGCGGATTTGTCTGGAACTAAATCGAATAAGACTCCTGCAGGAGAAATTACAGGCAATAGAACTACTAGAGCGAATAAGAATTGTTCTGCTCGAAATATTGATCCGATCCCACCTGTTGCCTGCCGCGCCAAGAAATTGCCCCGAATATTGATCCCACAACTCCGTGGCGCGGGAATCTGACCTGCACAGACATGCGTGTCCCAGAAGGCCTGACCTAATGCCAAGTGTATTAATTTTATATAACAACTTGGACAGACTCTAAATATGAATAGATTATAATAATGAGAGAGTCACGGAGCAATTCTAGATTATCTTAATACTAGATATACAAGTTGAGCCTGGTGCCCAATTGAAATATTCCAGGTAAAATAAATATGTGTGTGTGCGTGTGTGTGCGTGTGTGTGTGCGTGTGTGTGTGCGTGTGTGTGCGTGTGTGTGTGTGTGTGTGTGTGTGTGTGTGTGTGTGTGTATGTGTGTGCGTGTATGTGTGTGGGGCTCAATTTCAGGTATAGCCAAAACAATATCACAGAAGTGCTTTTTGTAAGTATCAATCTGAGAGGAATTCTTCCTTTCTCAAAAATTCCCAAGTGGGGGGTATTTTTTACAAAAATCTTCGATTAGAGGGGGTTCCGCACTTGATCGAAAAACTCATATGCTTATGTTGACCTAGTTTTAAGTATAGCCAAACCTGCTTGAAGACTCTTCCTTTCTTGTGCTGGTCCCCCCACCAACCCCACTACTGAAGCGTTCTCGGCTTACAAACGCGTGACCGAGGGAAACGTGGACATGTACTACACGCCCAGCGAATTCAAAGCACGCAGGCCGATGTTCGTCATCAACACATCTAAGAGAAATCAGGTTGTGGTCAACGATCGCACCAACATCAAGGTCGTCTGCGAGTTCAACAGTCCGTTGCCCGCCGATACTCTATGTAGCGTCATCCTGGTCGCAGAGAAGTCCTTCGTCCACGACGTGAAGAACGAGAGGGTCACAGAGCAGTTTTAAAAAATAATTCGTAAAATAATTGCCACATACTAAAAAAAATCAACAAAGTTTTATAAAATACAATGTAAGTTAGTTCGGTGCGCAAATAAAAAAAAATTAATAATTCACAAAACTCTCTACAGAGGCATTGTTGGCGGCTTTGATAGCCCCACGACCATTATATAGAACTTTTTTTGGTGTTGGGCACCACGCACCCTGGCGAGGTTATAGGGGCCAGGTATCCTAAAAAAAACAATAATTATTATTTGTTTGTTTGCGTCACAATACAGGCGCGCGCGCGCGTGTGTGTGGCACATCGTTCCCGAGAGAGCGAGGTTTACAAAGGTCGCGGTATACGGAGTTGGAAAATTACGATATGGCACATTCGCTCACCACTGTTGCCAGCCATGGGTCTCTCTCACTCTTCATCTTACACCAACGTTGCCATCTCTATTTTTTTTTTAGTTGTAAGTGGGTTTCCAACACACTCTAGTTAATAATGCTACATATTATACACACACACACGCACACACATACTGTGTTGCCATCCACCCATCTCTCTCTCTTTTACGGCAGTGCCGCCTCTCCTTGCCCAGTGTGTGTGTAGGTTGGCAAAAATTGCTTTATGCACTGTAAGGCAAGCCTCAAGCAAAGTTGCCAACTCCTTGCTTTAGGTTAGGTTAGACCAAAAAAGGCTGTAGGTGGGCTGTCGGCTGTTTAACTCTTCCCTCTCTCTCTCTTTTTTTGTAAAAGGCCATGGCAAAAGTACCAGTAGGTTGGCAACCTTGCTTTATGCACTGTAAGGCAAGTCTCAAGCAAGGTTGCCAGCTCCTTGCTTTAGGTTAGGTTAGACCTCGAAAAAAACCTTGGTGATTTTTTCGAGTGAGGAGTTGGTAACACTGATCTTCACTTGATGGCGGTCAACCAGACTGATTGCACAAGCAAGGTTGCCAGCTCCATGCTTTAGGTTAGGTTAGACCAAGAAAAAAACCTTGGTGATTTTTTTTCCGAGTGAGGAGTTGGTAACACTGATCTCCACTTGGTGTTGGTCAACCAGACTGATTGCACAAGCAAGGTTGCCAGCTCCTTGCTTTAGGTTAGGTTAGACCAAGAAAAAAAACCTTGGTGATTTTATTTCGAGTGAGGAGTTGGCAACGCTGATCTCCACTTTCGGTTTGTGAAACGGGCTGATTGCACAAGCAAGGTTGCCAGCTCCTTGCTTTGAGTTAGGTTAGACCAAGAAAAAAAACCTTGGTGATTTTTTTTGAGTGAGGAGTTGGCAACACTGCGAGAAAATGGAGCTTATGCCATACAGGAGCAGGCCATTAAGGAGCCTCATGCAAGGTTGCCAGCTCCTTGCTTTAGGTTAGGTTAGACCAGGAAAAAAACCTTGGTGATTTTTTCAAGTGAGGAGTTGGCAACACTGCGCACCACTTGATGTTGCAGAACCGGGTTGATTCTACTACTCTACAAAGTATTATTTTGAAACAATAAGTAAAAAAAACAATAGGTTAAGTTATATCACGTAAGATCATGGCATTCTTACCAAGTATGAGATGGGAAAAATCGAAAATTTCGCTAAAATATCGCTAAGCGCTAAAACATCGACAAAAAATTGCCAATATATGTCAAAAAATGATATTTAATTGATAAAAAAAGAGGCTACGAATGCACTCGTACCAAGTATTGCGTTGAAACAACCCAATTACACTACTATCAAGATTTTGGACGAATTTTTTAAGAATTTTCAAATTTTCAGATAGGAGGTTCCAGATAAGGTCAAAAACTACATACTCAGATCTTCACCAAACTTTGCAGGGATACATTGAATGTCAAGACACGTGGAAAAAACGTACAAAACAAGACATTGGAGACATCAAGATTTTGGACGAATTTTTGAGGAATTTTCAAATTTTCAGAAATGAGGTTCCAGATAAGGGCAAAAACTACATACTCAGATCTTCACCAAACTTTGCAGGGATACATTGGATGTCAAGACACGTGGGAAAAACTTACAAAACAAGAGATTGGAGACATCAAGATTTTGGACGAATTTTTTAAGAATTTTCAAATTTTCAGATAGGAGGTTCGAGATAAGGTCAAAAACTACATACTCAGATCTTCACCAAACTTTGCAGGGATACATTGGATGTCAAGACACGTGGGAAAAACGTACAAAACAAGAGATTGGAGACATCAAGATTTTGGACGAATTTTTTAAGAATTTTCAAATTTTCAGATAGGAGGTTCCAGATAAGGTCAAAAACTACATACTCAGATCTTCACCAAACTTTGCAGGGATACATTGGATGTCAAGACACGTTGAAAAAACGTACAAAACAAGAGCTTGGGGTCATCAAGATTTTGGACGGATTTTTTTATTAATTTTCAAATTTTCAGATGGGAGGTTCCAGATAAGGTCAAAAACTACATACTCAGATCTTCACCAAACTTTACAGGGATACATTGGATGTCAAGACACGTGGAAAAAACGTACAAAACAAGAGATTGGAGACGTCAAGATTTTGGACGATTTTTTTAAGAATTTTCAAATTTCCAGAAAGGATGTTCCAGATAAGGTCAAAAACGACATACTCAGATCTTCACCAAACTTTGCAGGGATACATTGGATGTCAAGACACGTGGAAAAAACGTACAAAACAAGAGATTGGGGACATCAAGATTTTGGACGAATTTTTTAAGAATTTTCAAATTTTCAGATAGGAGGTTCCAGATAAGGTCAAAAACTACATACTCAGATCTTCACCAAACTTTGCAGGGATACATTGAATGTCAAGACACGTGGAAAAAACGTACAAAACAAGACATTGGAGACATCAAGATTTTGGACGAATTTTTGAGGAATTTTCAAATTTTCAGAAATGAGGTTCCAGATAAGGTCAAAAACTACATACTCAGATCTTCACCAAACATTGCAGGGAACATTGGATGTCAAGACACGTGGAAAAAATGTACAAAACAAGAGATTGAAGACATCAAGATTTTCGACGAATTCTTTAAGAATTTTCAAATTTTCAGATGGGAGGTTCCAGATGAGGTCAAAAACGATATACTCAGATCTTCACCAAACTTTGCATGGATACATTGGATGTCAAGACACGTGGAAAAAACATACAAAACATAGAATTGGGGACATCAAGATTTTGGTCGAATTTTTTAAGAATTTTCAAACTTTCAGATAGGAGGTTCCATATAAGGTCAAAAACTACATACTCAGATCTTCACCAAACTATGCGGGGATACATTGGATGTCAAGACACGTGGAAAAACGTACAAAACAAGAGATTGGAGACATCAAGATTTTGGACGAATTTTTGAGGAATTTTCAAATTTTCAGAAATGAGGTTCCAGATAAGGTCAAAAACTACATACTCAGATCTTCACCAAACTTTGCAGGGATACATTGGATGTCAAGACACGTGGGAAAAACGTACAAAACAATAGATTGGAGACGTCAAGATTTTGGACGAATTTTTTAAGAATTTTCAAATTTTCAGATAGGAGGTTCCAGATAAGGTCAAAAACTACATACTCAGATCTTCACCAAACTTTGCAGGGATACATTGGATGTCAAGACACGTGGAAAAAACGTACAAAACAAGAGATTGGGGTCATCAACATTTTGGACGGATTCTTTAGGAATTTTCAAATTTTCAGTTGGGAGGTTCCAGATAAGGTCAAAAACTACATACTCAGATCTTCACCAAACTTTGCAGGGATACATTGGATGTCAAGACACGTGGAAAAAACGTACAAAACAAGAGTTTGGAGACGTCAAGATTTTGGACGAATTTTTTAAGAATTTTCAAATTTTCAGAAAGGATGTTCCAGATAAGGTCAAAAACGACATACTCAGATCTTCACCAAACTTTCCAGGGATCCATTGGATGTTAAGACACGTGGAAAAAACGTACAAAACAAGAGATTGGAGACATCAAGATTTTGGACGAATTTTTTAAGAATTTTCAAATTTTCAGATAGGAGGTTCCAGATAAGGTCAAAAACTACATACTCAGATCTTCACCAAACTTTGCAGGGATACATTGAATGTCAAGACACGTGGAAAAAACGTACAAAACAAGACATTGGAGACATCAAGATTTTGGACGAATTTTTGAGGAATTTTCAAATTTTCAGAAATGAGGTTCCAGATAAGGTCAAAAACTACATACTCAGATCTTCACCAAACATTGCAGGGAACATTGGATGTCAAGACACGTGGAAAAAATGTACAAAACAAGAGATTGGAGACATCAAGATTTTCGACGAATTCTTTAAGAATTTTCAAATTTTCAGATGGGAGGTTCCAGATGAGGTCAAAAACGATATACTCAGATCTTCACCAAACTTTGCATGGATACATTGGATGTCAAGACACGTGGAAAAAACATACAAAACATAGAATTGGGGACATCAAGATTTTGGTCGAATTTTTTAAGAATTTTCAAATTTTCAGATAGGAGGTTCCATATAAGGTCAAAAACTACATACTCAGATCTTCACCAAACTATGCGGGGATACATTGGATGTCAAGACACGTGGAAAAACGTACAAAACAAGAGATTGGAGACATCAAGATTTTGGACGAATTTTTTAAGAATTTTCAAATTTTCAGATAGGAGGTTCCAGATAAGGTCAAAAACTACATACTCAGATCTTCACCAAACTTTGCAGGGATACATTGGATGTCAAGACACGTGGGAAAAACGTACAAAACAATAGATTGGAGACGTCAAGATTTTGGACGAATTTTTTAAGAATTTTCAAATTTTCAGATAGGAGGTTCCAGATAAGGTCAAAAACTACATACTCAGATCTTCACCAAACTTTGCAGGGATACATTGGATGTCAAGACACGTGGAAAAAACGTACAAAACAAGAGATTGGGGTCATCAAGATTTTGGTCGGATTCTTTAGGAATTTTCAAATTTTCAAATGGGAGGTTCCAGATAAGGTCAAAAACTACATACTCAGATCTTCACCAAACTTTGCAGGGATACATTGGATGTCAAGACACGTGGAAAAAACGTACAAAACAAGAGTTTGGAGACGTCAAGATTTTGGACGAATTTTTTAAGAATTTTCAAATTTTCAGAAAGGATGTTCCAGATAAGGTCAAAAACGACATACTCAGATCTTCACCAAACTTTCCAGGGATACATTGGATGTCAAGACACGTGGAAAAAACGTACAAAACAAGAGATTGGAGACATCAAGATTTTGGACGAATTTTTTAAGAATTTTCAAATTTTCAGATAGGAGGTTCCAGATAAGGTCAAAAACTACATACTCAGATCTTCACCAAACTTTGCAGGGATACATTGAATGTCAAGACACGTGGAAAAAACGTACAAAACAAGACATTGGAGACATCAAGATTTTGGACGAATTTTTGAGGAATTTTCAAATTTTCAGAAATGAGGTTCCAGATAAGGTCAAAAACTACATACTCAGATCTTCAAAAAACTTTGCAGGGATACATTGGATGTCAAGACACGTGGGAAAAACGTACAAAACAAGAGATTGGAGACATCAAGATTTTGGACGAATTTTTTAACAATTTTCAAATTTTCAGATAGGAGGTTCCAGATAAGGTAAAAAACTACATACTCAGATCTTCACCAAACTTTGCAGGGATACATTGGATGTCAAGACACGTGGGAAAAACGTACAAAACAAGAGATTGGAGACATCAAGATTTTGGACGAATTTTTTAAGAATTTTCAAATTTTCAGATAGGAGGTTCCAGATAAAGTCAAAAACTACATACTCAGATCTTCACCAAACTTTGCAGGGATACATTGGATGTCAAGACACGTGGAAAAAACGTACAAAACAAGAGATTGGGGTCATCAAGATTTTGGACGGATTTTTTAGGAATTTTCAAATTTTCAGATGGGAGGTTCCAGATAAGGTCAAAAACTACATACTCAGATCTTCACCAAACTTTACAGGGATACATTGGATGTCAAGACACGTGGAAAAAACGTACAAAACAAGAGATTGGAGACGTCAAGATTTTGGACGAATTTTTTAAGAATTTTCAAATTTCCAGAAAGGATGTTCCAGATAAGGTCAAAAACTACATACTCAGATCTTCACCAAACTTTGCAGGGATACATTGGATGTCAAGACACGTGGAAAAAACGTACAAAACAAGAGATTGGGGACATCAAGATTTTGGACGAATTTTTTAAGAATTTTCAAATTTTCAGATAGGAGGTTCCAGATAAGGTCAAAAACTACATACTCATATCTTCACCAAACTTTGCAGGGATACATTGGATGTCAAGACACGTGGGAAAAACATACAAAACATAGGATTGGGGACATCAAGATTTTGGTCAAATTTTTTAAGAATTTTCAAATTTTCAGATAGGAGGTTCCATATGAGGTCAAAAACTACATACTCAGATCTTCACCAAACATTGCAGGGAACATTGGATGTCAAGACACGTGAAAAAAACGTACAAAACAAGAGATTGGAGACATCAAGATTTTGGACGATTTTTTTAAGAATTTTCAAATTTTCAGATGGGAGGTTCCAGATAAGGTCAAAAACGACATACTCAGATCTTCACCAAACTTTGCATGGATACATTGGATGTCAAGACACGTGGAAAAAACATACAAAACATAGAATTTGGGACATCAAGATTTTGGTCGAATTTTTTAAGAATTTTCAAATTTTCAGATAGGAGGTTCCATATAAGGTCAATAACTACATACTCAGATCTTCACCAAACTATGCAGGGATACATTGGATGTCAAGACACGTGGAAAAAACGTACAAAACAAGAGATTGGAGACATCAAGATTTTGGACGAATTTTTTAAGAATTTTCAAATTTTCAGATAGGAGGTTCCAGATAAGGTCAAAAACTACATACTCAGATCTTCACCAAACTTTGCAGGGATACATTGGATGTCAAGACACGTGGAAAAAACGTACAAAACAAGAGATTGGAGACATCAAGATTTTGGACGAATTTTTGAAGAATTTTCAAATTTTCAGATAGGAGGTTCCAGATAAGGTCAAAAACTACATACTCAGATCTTCACCAAACGTTGCAGGGATACTTTGCATGTCAAGACACGTGGAAAAAACGTACAAAACAAGAGATTGGAGACATCAAGATTTTCGACGAATTTTTTAAGAATTTTCAAATTTTCAGATGGGAGGTTCCAGATAAGGTCAAAAACGACATACTCAGATCTTCACCAAACTTTGCATGGATACATTGGATGTCAAGACACGTGGAAAAAACGTACAAAACAAGAGATTGGAGACATCAAGATTTTGGACGAATTTTTTAAGAATTTTCAAATTTTCAGAAAGGAGGTTACATATAAGGTCAAAAACTACATACTCAGATCTTCACCAAACTTTGCAGGAATACATTGGATTTCAAGACACGTGGAAAAAACGTACAAAACAAGAGATTGGGGTCATCAAGATTTTGGACGAATTTTTTAAGAATTTTCAAATTTTCAGATAGGAGGTTCCAGATAAGGTCAAAAACTACATACTCAGATCTTCACCAAACTTTGCAGGGATACATTGGATGTCAAGACACGTGGGAAAAAGATACAAAACATAGGATTGGGGACATCAAGATTTTGGTCAAATTTTTTAAGAATTTTCAAATTTTCAGATAGGAGGTTCCATATGAGGTCAAAAACTACATACTCAGATCTTCACCAAACATTGCAGGGAACATTGGATGTCAAGACACGTGGAAAAAACGTACAAAACAAGAGATTGGAGACATCAAGATTTTCGACGAATTCTTTAAGAATTTTCAAATTTCAGATGGGAGGTTCCAGATGAGGTCAAAAACGATATACTCAGATCTTCACCAAACTTTGCATGGATACATTGGATGTCAAGACACGTGGAAAAAACATACAAAACATAGAATTGGGGACATCAAGATTTTGGTCGAATTTTTTAAGAATTTTCAAATTTTCAGATAGGAGGTTCCAGATAAGGTCAAAAACTACATACTCAGATCTTCATCAAACTATGCGGGGATACATTGGATGTCAAGACACGTGGAAAAAACGTACAAAACAAGAGATTGGAGACATCAAGATTTTGGACGAATTTTTTAAGAATTTTCAAATTTTCAGATAGGAGGTTCCAGATAAGGTCAAAAACTACATACTCAGATCTTCACCAAACTTTGCAGGGATACATTGGATGTCAAGACACGTGGAAAAAACGTACAAAACAAGAGATTGGAGACATCAAGATTTTGGACGAATTTTTGAGGAATTTTCAAATTTTCAGAAATGAGGTTCCAGATAAGGTCAAAAACTACATACTCAGATCTTCACCAAACTTTGCAGGGATACATTGGATGTCAAGACACGTGGGAAAAACGTACAAAACAATAGATTGGAGACGTCAAGATTTTGGACGAATTTTTTAAGAATTTTCAAATTTTCAGATAGGAGGTTCCAGATAAGGTCAAAAACTACATACTCAGATCTTCACCAAACTTTGCAGGGATACATTGGATGTCAAGACACGTGGAAAAAACGTACAAAACAAGAGATTGGGGTCATCAAGATTTTGGACGGATTCTTTAGGAATTTTCAAATTTTCAGATGGGAGGTTCCAGATAAGGTCAAAAACTACATACTCAGATCTTCACCAAACTTTGCAGGGATACATTGGATGTCAAGACACGTGGAAAAAACGTACAAAACAAGAGTTTGGAGACGTCAAGATTTTGGACGAATTTTTTAAGAATTTTCAAATTTTCAGAAAGGATGTTCCAGATAAGGTCAAAAACGACATACTCAGATCTTCACCAAACTTTCCAGGGATCCATTGGATGTCAAGACACGTGGAAAAAACGTACAAAACAAGAGATTGGAGACATCAAGATTTTGGACGAATTTTTTAAGAATTTTCAAATTTTCAGATAGGAGGTTCCAGATAAGGTCAAAAACTACATACTCAGATCTTCACCAAACTTTGCAGGGATACATTGAATGTCAAGACACGTGGAAAAAACGTACAAAACAAGACATTGGAGACATCAAGATTTTGGATGAATTTTTGAGGAATTTTCAAATTTTCAGAAATGAGGTTCCAGATAAGGTCAAAAACTACATACTCAGATCTTCACCAAACTTTGCAGGGATACATTGGATGTCAAGACACGTGGGAAAAACGTACAAAACAATAGATTGGAGACATCAAGATTTTGGACGAATTTTTTAACAATTTTCAAATTTTCAGAAAGGAGGTTCCAGATAAGGTCAAAAACTACATACTCAGATCTTCACCAAACTTTGCAGGGATACATTGGATGTCAAGACACGTGGGAAAAACGTACAAAACAAGAGATTGGGGTCATCAAGATTTTGGTCGGATTCTTTAGGAATTTTCAAATTTTCAAATGGGAGGTTCCAGATAAGGTCAAAAACTACATACTCAGATCTTCACCAAACTTTGCAGGGATACATTGGATGTCAAGACACGTGGAAAAAACGTACAAAACAAGAGTTTGGAGACGTCAAGATTTTGGACGAATTTTTTAAGAATTTTCAAATTTTCAGAAAGGATGTTCCAGATAAGGTCAAAAACGACATACTCAGATCTTCACCAAACTTTCCAGGGATACATTGGATGTCAAGACACGTGGAAAAAACGTACAAAACAAGAGATTGGAGACATCAAGATTTTGGACGAATTTTTTAAGAATTTTCAAATTTTCAGATAGGAGGTTCCAGATAAGGTCAAAAACTACATACTCAGATCTTCACCAAACTTTGCAGGGATACATTGAATGTCAAGACACGTGGAAAAAACGTACAAAACAAGACATTGGAGACATCAAGATTTTGGACGAATTTTTGAGGAATTTTCAAATTTTCAGAAATGAGGTTCCAGATAAGGTCAAAAACTACATACTCAGATCTTCAAAAAACTTTGCAGGGATACATTGGATGTCAAGACACGTGGGAAAAACGTACAAAACAAGAGATTGGAGACATCAAGATTTTGGACGAATTTTTTAACAATTTTCAAATTTTCAGATAGGAGGTTCCAGATAAGGTAAAAAACTACATACTCAGATCTTCACCAAACTTTGCAGGGATACATTGGATGTCAAGACACGTGGGAAAAACGTACAAAACAAGAGATTGGAGACATCAAGATTTTGGACGAATTTTTTAAGAATTTTCAAATTTTCAGATAGGAGGTTCCAGATAAAGTCAAAAACTACATACTCAGATCTTCACCAAACTTTGCAGGGATACATTGGATGTCAAGACACGTGGAAAAAACGTACAAAACAAGAGATTGGGGTCATCAAGATTTTGGACGGATTTTTTAGGAATTTTCAAATTTTCAGATGGGAGGTTCCAGATAAGGTCAAAAACTACATACTCAGATCTTCACCAAACTTTACAGGGATACATTGGATGTCAAGACACGTGGAAAAAACGTACAAAACAAGAGATTGGAGACGTCAAGATTTTGGACGAATTTTTTAAGAATTTTCAAATTTCCAGAAAGGATGTTCCAGATAAGGTCAAAAACTACATACTCAGATCTTCACCAAACTTTGCAGGGATACATTGGATGTCAAGACACGTGGAAAAAACGTACAAAACAAGAGATTGGGGACATCAAGATTTTGGACGAATTTTTTAAGAATTTTCAAATTTTCAGATAGGAGGTTCCAGATAAGGTCAAAAACTACATACTCATATCTTCACCAAACTTTGCAGGGATACATTGGATGTCAAGACACGTGGGAAAAACATACAAAACATAGGATTGGGGACATCAAGATTTTGGTCAAATTTTTTAAGAATTTTCAAATTTTCAGATAGGAGGTTCCATATGAGGTCAAAAACTACATACTCAGATCTTCACCAAACATTGCTTGGAACATTGGATGTCAAGACACGTGAAAAAAACGTACAAAACAAGAGATTGGAGACATCAAGATTTTGGACGATTTTTTTAAGAATTTTCAAATTTTCAGATGGGAGGTTCCAGATAAGGTCAAAAACGACATACTCAGATCTTCACCAAACTTTGCATGGATACATTGGATGTCAAGACACGTGGAAAAAACATACAAAACATAGAATTTGGGACATCAAGATTTTGGTCGAATTTTTTAAGAATTTTCAAATTTTCAGATAGGAGGTTCCATATAAGGTCAATAACTACATACTCAGATCTTCACCAAACTATGCAGGGATACATTGGATGTCAAGACACGTGGAAAAAACGTACAAAACAAGAGATTGGAGACATCAAGATTTTGGACGAATTTTTTAAGAATTTTCAAATTTTCAGATAGGAGGTTCCAGATAAGGTCAAAAACTACATACTCAGATCTTCACCAAACTTTGCAGGGATACATTGGATGTCAAGACACGTGGAAAAAACGTACAAAACAAGAGATTGGAGACATCAAGATTTTGGACGAATTTTTGAAGAATTTTCAAATTTTCAGATAGGAGGTTCCAGATAAGGTCAAAAACTACATACTCAGATCTTCACCAAACGTTGCAGGGATACTTTGCATGTCAAGACACGTGGAAAAAACGTACAAAACAAGAGATTGGAGACATCAAGATTTTCGACGAATTTTTTAAGAATTTTCAAATTTTCAGATGGGAGGTTCCAGATAAGGTCAAAAACGACATACTCAGATCTTCACCAAACTTTGCATGGATACATTGGATGTCAAGACACGTGGAAAAAACGTACAAAACAAGAGATTGGAGACATCAAGATTTTGGACGAATTTTTTAAGAATTTTCAAATTTTCAGAAAGGAGGTTACATATAAGGTCAAAAACTACATACTCAGATCTTCACCAAACTTTGCAGGAATACATTGGATTTCAAGACACGTGGAAAAAACGTACAAAACAAGAGATTGGGGTCATCAAGATTTTGGACGAATTTTTTAAGAATTTTCAAATTTTCAGATAGGAGGTTCCAGATAAGGTCAAAAACTACATACTCAGATCTTCACCAAACTTTGCAGGGATACATTGGATGTCAAGACACGTGGGAAAAAGATACAAAACATAGGATTGGGGATATCAAGATTTTGGTCAAATTTTTTAAGAATTTTCAAATTTTCAGATAGGAGGTTCCATATGAGGTCAAAAACTACATACTCAGATCTTCACCAAACATTGCAGGGAACATTGGATGTCAAGACACGTGGAAAAAACGTACAAAACAAGAGATTGGAGACATCAAGATTTTCGACGAATTCTTTAAGAATTTTCAAATTTCAGATGGGAGGTTCCAGATGAGGTCAAAAACGATATACTCAGATCTTCACCAAACTTTGCATGGATACATTGGATGTCAAGACACGTGGAAAAAACATACAAAACATAGAATTGGGGACATCAAGATTTTGGTCGAATTTTTTAAGAATTTTCAAATTTTCAGATAGGAGGTTCCAGATAAGGTCAAAAACTACATACTCAGATCTTCATCAAACTATGCGGGGATACATTGGATGTCAAGACACGTGGAAAAAACGTACAAAACAAGAGATTGGAGACATCAAGATTTTGGACGAATTTTTTAAGAATTTTCAAATTTTCAGATAGGAGGTTCCAGATAAGGTCAAAAACTACATACTCAGATCTTCACCAAACTTTGCAGGGATACATTGGATGTCAAGACACGTGGAAAAAACGTACAAAACAAGAGATTGGAGACATCAAGATTTTGGACGAATTTTTGAGGAATTTTCAAATTTTCAGAAATGAGGTTCCAGATAAGGTCAAAAACTACATACTCAGATCTTCACCAAATTTTGCAGGGATACATTGGATGTCAAGACACGTGGGAAAAACGTACAAAACAATAGATTGGAGACGTCAAGATTTTGGACGAATTTTTTAAGAATTTTCAAATTTTCAGATAGGAGGTTCCAGATAAGGTCAAAAACTACATACTCAGATCTTCACCAAACTTTGCAGGGATACATTGGATGTCAAGACACGTGGAAAAAACGTACAAAACAAGAGATTGGGGTCATCAAGATTTTGGACGGATTCTTTAGGAATTTTCAAATTTTCAGATGGGAGGTTCCAGATAAGGTCAAAAACTACATACTCAGATCTTCACCAAACTTTGCAGGGATACATTGGATGTCAAGACACGTGGAAAAAACGTACAAAACAAGAGTTTGGAGACGTCAAGATTTTGGACGAATTTTTTAAGAATTTTCAAATTTTCAGAAAGGATGTTCCAGATAAGGTCAAAAACGACATACTCAGATCTTCACCAAACTTTCCAGGGATCCATTGGATGTCAAGACACGTGGAAAAAACGTACAAAACAAGAGATTGGAGACATCAAGATTTTGGACGAATTTTTTAAGAATTTTCAAATTTTCAGATAGGAGGTTCCAGATAAGGTCAAAAACTACATACTCAGATCTTCACCAAACTTTGCAGGGATACATTGAATGTCAAGACACGTGGAAAAAACGTACAAAACAAGACATTGGAGACATCAAGATTTTGGATGAATTTTTGAGGAATTTTCAAATTTTCAGAAATGAGGTTCCAGATAAGGTCAAAAACTACATACTCAGATCTTCACCAAACTTTGCAGGGATACATTGGATGTCAAGACACGTGGGAAAAACGTACAAAACAAGAGATTGGAGACATCAAGATTTTGGACGAATTTTTTAACAATTTTCAAATTTTCAGAAAGGAGGTTCCAGATAAGGTCAAAAACTACATACTCAGATCTTCACCAAACTTTGCAGGGATACATTGGATGTCAAGACACGTGGGAAAAACGTACAGAACAAGAGATTGGGGACATCAAGATTTTGGACGAATTTTTTAAGAATTTTCAAATTTTCAGATAGGAGGTTTCAGATAAGGTCAAAAACTACATACTCAGATCTTCACCAAACTTTGCAGGGATACATTGGATGTCAAGACACGTGGGAAAAACATACAAAACATAGGATTGGGGACATCAAGATTTTGGTCAAATTTTTTAAGAATTTTCAAATTTTCAGATAGGAGGTTCCATATGAGGTCAAAAACTACATACTCAGATCTTCACCAAACATTGCAGGGAACATTGGATGTCAAGACACGTGAAAAAAACGTACAAAACAAGAGATTGGAGACATCAAGATTTTGGACGAATTTTTTAAGAATTTTCAAATTTTCAGATAGGAGGTTCCATATAAGGTCAAAAACTACATACTCAGATCTTCACCAAACTATGCAGGGATACATTGGATGTCAAGACACGTGGAAAAAACGTACAAAACAAGAGATTGGAGACATCAAGATTTTGGTCGAATTTTTTAAGAATTTTCAAATTTTCAGAAATGAGGTTCCAGATAAGGTCAAAAACTACATACTCAGATCTTCACCAAACTTTGCAGGGATACATTGGATGTCAAGACACGTGGGAAAAACGTACAAAACAAGAGATTGGAGACGTCAAGATTTTGGACGAATTTTTTAAGAATTTTCAAATTTTCAGATAGGAGGTTCCAGAGAAGGTCAAAAACTACATACTCAGATCTTCACCAAACTTTGCAGGGATACATTGGATGTCAAGACACGTGGAAAAAACGTACAAAACAAGAGATTGGGGACATCAAGATTTTGGACGAATTTTTTAAGAATTTTCAAATTTTCAGAAATGAGGTTTCAGATAAGGTCAAAAACTACATACTCAGATCTTCACCAAACTTTGCAGGGATACATTGGATGTCAAGACACGTGGGAAAAACATACAAAACATAGGATTGGGGACATCAAGATTTTGGTCAAATTTTTTAAGAATTTTCAAATTTTCAGATAGGAGGTTCCATATGAGGTCAAAAACTACATACTCAGATCTTCACCAAACATTGCAGGGAACATTGGATGTCAAGACACGTGAAAAAAACGTACAAAACAAGAGATTGGAGACATCAAGATTTTGGACGAATTTTTTAAGAATTTTCAAATTTTCAGATAGGAGGTTCCATATAAGGTCAAAAACTACATACTCAGATCTTCACCAAACTATGCAGGGATACATTGGATGTCAAGACACGTGGAAAAAACGTACAAAACAAGAGATTGGAGACATCAAGATTTTGGTCGAATTTTTTAAGAATTTTCAAATTTTCAGAAATGAGGTTCCAGATAAGGTCAAAAACTACATACTCAGATCTTCACCAAACTTTGCAGGGATACATTGGATGTCAAGACACGTGGGAAAAACGTACAAAACAAGAGATTGGAGACGTCAAGATTTTGGACGAATTTTTTAAGAATTTTCAAATTTTCAGATAGGAGGTTCCAGAGAAGGTCAAAAACTACATACTCAGATCTTCACCAAACTTTGCAGGGATACATTGGATGTCAAGACAAGTGGAAAAAACGTACAAAACAAGAGATTGGAGACATCAAGATTTTGGACGAATTTTTGAGGAATTTTCAAATTTTCAGAAATGAGGTTCCAGATAAGGTCAAAAACTACATACTCAGATCTTCACCTAACTTTGCAGGGATACATTGGATGTCAAGACACGTGGGAAAAACGTACAAAACAATAGATTGGAGACGTCAAGATTTTGGACGAATTTTTTAAGAATTTTCAAATTTTCAGATAGGAGGCCAGATAAGGTCAAAAACTACATACTCAGATCTTCACCAAACTTTGCAGGGATACATTGGATGTCAAGACACGTGGAAAAAACGTACAAAACAAGAGATTGGGGTCATCAAGATTTTGGACGGATTCTTTAGGAATTTTCAAATTTTCAGATGGGAGGTTCCAGATAAGGTCAAAAACTACATACTCGGATCTTCACCAAACTTTGCAGGGATACATTGGATGTCAAGACACGTGGAAAAAACGTACAAAACAAGAGTTTGGAGACGTCAAGATTTTGGACGAATTTTTTAAGAATTTTCAAATTTTCAGAAAGGATGTTCCAGATAAGGTCAAAAACGACATACTCAGATCTTCACCAAACTTTCAAGGGATCCATTGGATGTCAAGACACGTGGAAAAAACGTACAAAACAAGAGATTGGAGACATCAAGATTTTGGACGAATTTTTTAAGAATTTTCAAATTTTCAGATAGGAGGTTCCAGATAAGGTCAAAAACTACATACTCAGATCTTCACCAAACTTTGCAGGGATACATTGAATGTCAAGACACGTGGAAAAAACGTACAAAACAAGACATTGGAGACATCAAGATTTTGGACGAATTTTTGAGGAATTTTCAAATTTTCAGAAATGAGGTTCCAGATAAGGTCAAAAACTACATACTCAGATCTTCACCAAACTTTGCAGGGATACATTGGATGTCAAGACTCGTGGGAAAAACGTACAAAACAAGAGATTGGAGACATCAAGATTTTGGACGAATTTTTGAGGAATTTTCAAATTTTCAGAAATGAGGTTCCAGATAAGGTCAAAAACTACATACTCAGATCTTCACCAAACTTTGCAGGGATACATTGGATGTCAAGACACGTGGAAAAAACGTACAAAACAAGAGATTGGAGACATCAAGATTTTGGACGAATTTTTTAAGAATTTTCAAATTTTCAGATAGGAGGTTCCAGATAAGGTCAAAAACTACATACTCAGATCTTCACCAAACTTTGCAGGGATACATTGAATGTCAAGACACGTGGAAAAAACGTACAAAACAAGACATTGGAGACATCAAGATTTTGGACGAATTTTTGAGGAATTTTCAAATTTTCAGAAATGAGGTTCCAGATAAGGTCAAAAACTACATACTCAGATCTTCACCAAACTTTGCAGGGATACATTGGATGTCAAGACACGTGGGAAAAACGTACAAAACAAGAGATTGGAGACATCAAGATTTTGGACGAATTTTTTAACAATTTTCAAATTTTCAGATAGGAGGTTCCAGATAAGGTCAAAAACTACATACTCAGATCTTCACCAAACTTTGCAGGGATACATTGGATGTCAAGACACGTGGGAAAAACGTACAAAACAAGAGATTGGAGACATCAAGATTTTGGACGAATTTTTTAAGAATTTTCAAATTTTCAGATAGGAGGTTCCAGATAAGGTCAAAAACTACATACTCAGATCTTCACCAAACTTTGCAGGGATACATTGGATGTCAAGACACGTGGAAAAAACGTACAAAACAAGAGATTGGGGTCATCAAGATTTTGGACGGATTTTTTAGGAATTTTCAAATTTTCAGATGGGAGGTTCCAGATAAGGTCAAAAACTACATACTCAGATCTTCACCAAACTTTACAGGGATACATTGGATGTCAAGACACGTGGAAAAAACGTACAAAACAAGAGATTGGAGACGTCAAGATTTTGGACGAATTTTTTAAGAATTTTCAAATTTCCAGAAAGGATGTTCCAGATAAGGTCAAAAACGACATACTCAGATCTTCACCAAACTTTGCAGGGATACATTGGATGTCAAGACACGTGGAAAAAACGTACAAAACAAGAGATTGGGGACATCAAGATTTTGGACGAATTTTTTAAGAATTTTCAAATTTTCAGATAGGAGGTTTCAGATAAGGTCAAAAACTACATACTCAGATCTTCACCAAACTTTGCAGGGATACATTGGATGTCAAGACACGTGGGAAAAACATACAAAACATAGGATTGGGGACATCAAGATTTTGGTCAAATTTTTTAAGAATTTTCAAATTTTCAGATAGGAGGTTCCATATGAGGTCAAAAACTACATACTCAGATCTTCACCAAACTATGCAGGGATACATTGGATGTCAAGACACGTGGAAAAAACGTACAAAACAAGAGATTGGAGACATCAAGATTTTGGACGAATTTTTTAAGAATTTTCAAATTTTCAGAAATGAGGTTCCAGATAAGGTCAAAAACTACATACTCAGATCTTCACCAAACTTTGCAGGGATACATTGGATGTCAAGACACGTGGGAAAAACGTACAAAACAAGAGATTGGAGACGTCAAGATTTCGGACGAATTTTTTAAGAATTTTCAAATTTTCAGATAGGAGGTTCCAGAGAAGGTCAAAAACTACATACTCAGATCTTCACCAAACTTTGCAGGGATACATTGGATGTCAAGACAAGTGGAAAAAACGTACAAAACAAGAGATTGGAGACATCAAGATTTTGGACGAATTTTTGAGGAATTTTCAAATTTTCAGAAATGAGGTTCCAGATAAGGTCAAAAACTACATACTCAGATCTTCACCAAACTTTGCAGGGAACATTGGATGTCAAGACACGTGAAAAAAACGTACAAAACAAGATATTGGAGACATCAAGATTTTGGACGATTTTTTTAAGAATTTTCAAATTTTCAGATGGGAGGTTCCAGATAAGGTCAAAAACGACATACTCAGATCTTCACCAAACTTTGCATGGATACATTGGATGTCAAGACACGTGGAAAAACATACAAAACATAGAATTTGGGACATCAAGATTTTGGTCGAATTTTTTAAGAATTTTCAAATTTTCAGATAGGAGGTTCCATATAAGGTCAATAACTACATACTCAGATCTTCACCAAACTATGCAGGGATACATTGGATGTCAAGACACTTGGAAAAAACGTACAAAACAAGAGATTGGAGACATCAAGATTTTGGACGAATTTTTTAAGAATTTTCAAATTTTCAGATAGGAGGTTCCAGATAAGGTCAAAAACTACATACTCAGATCTTCACCAAACTTTGCATGGATACATTGGATGTCAAGACACGTGGAAAAAACGTACAAAACATAGAATTGGGGACATCAAGATTTTGGACGAATTTTTTAAGAATTTTCAAATTTTCAGATGGGAGGTTCCAGATAAGGTCAAAAACTACATACTCAGATCTTCACCAAACTTTGCAGGGATACATTGGATGTCAAGACACGTGGAAGAAACGTACAAATCAAGAGATTGGAGACATCAAGATTTTGGACGAATTTTTGAGGAATTTTCAAATTTTCAGAAATGAGGTTCCAGATAAGGTCAAAAACTACATACTCAGATCTTCACCTAACTTTGCAGGGATACATTGGATGTCAAGACACGTGGGAAAAACGTACAAAACAATAGATTGGAGACGTCAAGATTTTGGACGAATTTTTTAAGAATTTTCAAATTTTCAGATAGGAGGTTCCAGATAAGGTCAAAAACTACATACTCAGATCTTCACCAAACTTTGCAGGGATACATTGGATGTCAAGACACGTGGAAAAAACGTACAAAACAAGAGATTGGGGTCATCAAGATTTTGGACGGATTCTTTAGGAATTTTCAAATTTTCAGATGGGAGGTTCCAGATAAGGTCAAAAACTACATACTCGGATCTTCACCAAACTTTGCAGGGATACATTGGATGTCAAGACACGTGGAAAAAACGTACAAAACAAGAGTTTGGAGACGTCAAGATTTTGGACGAATTTTTTAAGAATTTTCAAATTTTCAGAAAGGATGTTCCAGATAAGGTCCAAAACGACATACTCAGATCTTCACCAAACTTTCCAGGGATCCATTGGATGTCAAGACACGTGGAAAAAACGTACAAAACAAGAGATTGGAGACATCAAGATTTTGGACGAATTTTTTAAGAATTTTCAAATTTTCAGATAGGAGGTTCCAGATAAGGTCAAAAACTACATACTCAGATCTTCACCAAACTTTGCAGGGATACATTGAATGTCAAGACACGTGGAAAAAACGTACAAAACAAGACATTGGAGACATCAAGATTTTGGACGAATTTTTGAGGAATTTTCAAATTTTCAGAAATGAGGTTCCAGATAAGGTCAAAAACTACATACTCAGATCTTCACCAAACTTTGCAGGGATACATTGGATGTCAAGACACGTGGGAAAAACGTACAAAACAAGAGATTGGAGACATCAAGATTTTGGACGAATTTTTTAACAATTTTCAAATTTTCAGATAGGAGGTTCCAGATAAGGTCAAAAACTACATACTCAGATCTTCACCAAACTTTGCAGGGATACATTGGATGTCAAGACACGTGGAAAAAACGTACAAAACAAGAGATTGGGGTCATCAAGATTTTGGTCGGATTTTTTAGGAATTTTCAAATTTTCAGGTGGGAGGTTCCAGATAAGGTCAAAAACTACATACTCAGATCTTCACCAAACTTTACAGGGATACATTGGATGTCAAGACACGTGGAAAAAACGTACAAAACAAGAGATTGGAGACGTCAAGATTTTGGACGAATTTTTTAAGAATTTTCAAATTTCCAGAAAGGATGTTCCAGATAAGGTCAAAAACGACATACTCAGATCTTCACCAAACTTTGCAGGGATACATTGGATGTCAAGACACGTGGAAAAAACGTACAAAACAAGAGATTGGGGACATCAAGATTTTGGACGAATTTTTTAAGAATTTTCAAATTTTCAGATAGGAGGTTCCAGATAAGGTCAAAAACTACATACTCAGATCTTCACCAAACTTTGCAGGGATACATTGGATGTCAAGACACGTGGGAAAAACGTACAAAACAAGAGATTGGAGACGTCAAGATTTTGGACGAATTTTTTAAGAATTTTCAAATTTTCAGATAGGAGGTTCCAGAGAAGGTCAAAAACTACATACTCAGATTTTCACCAAACTTTGCAGGGATACATTGGATGTCAAGACAAGTGGAAAAAACGTACAAAACAAGAGATTGGAGACATCAAGATTTTGGACGAATTTTTGAGGAATTTTCAAATTTTCAGAAATGAGGTTCCAGATAAGGTCAAAAACTACATACTCAGATCTTCACCTAACTTTGCAGGGATACATTGGATGTCAAGACACGTGGGAAAAACGTACAAAACAATAGATTGGAGACGTCAAGATTTTGGACGAATTTTTTAAGAATTTTCAAATTTTCAGATAGGAGGCCAGATAAGGTCAAAAACTACATACTCAGATCTTCACCAAACTTTGCAGGGATACATTGGATGTCAAGACACGTGGAAAAAACGTACAAAACAAGAGATTGGGGTCATCAAGATTTTGGACGGATTCTTTAGGAATTTTCAAATTTTCAGATGGGAGGTTCCAGATAAGGTCAAAAACTACATACTCGGATCTTCACCAAACTTTGCAGGGATACATTGGATGTCAAGACACGTGGAAAAAACGTACAAAACAAGAGTTTGGAGACGTCAAGATTTTGGACGAATTTTTTAAGAATTTTCAAATTTTCAGAAAGGATGTTCCAGATAAGGTCAAAAACGACATACTCAGATCTTCACCAAACTTTCAAGGGATCCATTGGATGTCAAGACACGTGGAAAAAACGTACAAAACAAGAGATTGGAGACATCAAGATTTTGGACGAATTTTTTAAGAATTTTCAAATTTTCAGATAGGAGGTTCCAGATAAGGTCAAAAACTACATACTCAGATCTTCACCAAATTTTGCAGGGATACATTGAATGTCAAGACACGTGGAAAAAACGTACAAAACAAGACATTGGAGACATCAAGATTTTGGACGAATTTTTGAGGAATTTTCAAATTTTCAGAAATGAGGTTCCAGATAAGGTCAAAAACTACATACTCAGATCTTCACCAAACTTTGCAGGGATACATTGGATGTCAAGACTCGTGGGAAAAACGTACAAAACAAGAGATTGGAGACATCAAGATTTTGGACGAATTTTTGAGGAATTTTCAAATTTTCAGAAATGAGGTTCCAGATAAGGTCAAAAACTACATACTCAGATCTTCACCAAACTTTGCAGGGATACATTGGATGTCAAGACACGTGGAAAAAACGTACAAAACAAGAGATTGGAGACATCAAGATTTTGGACGAATTTTTTAAGAATTTTCAAATTTTCAGATAGGAGGTTCCAGATAAGGTCAAAAACTACATACTCAGATCTTCACCAAACTTTGCAGGGATACATTGAATGTCAAGACACGTGGAAAAAACGTACAAAACAAGACATTGGAGACATCAAGATTTTGGACGAATTTTTGAGGAATTTTCAAATTTTCAGAAATGAGGTTCCAGATAAGGTCAAAAACTACATACTCAGATCTTCACCAAACTTTGCAGGGATACATTGGATGTCAAGACACGTGGGAAAAACGTACAAAACAAGAGATTGGAGACATCAAGATTTTGGACGAATTTTTTAACAATTTTCAAATTTTCAGATAGGAGGTTCCAGATAAGGTCAAAAACTACATACTCAGATCTTCACCAAACTTTGCAGGGATACATTGGATGTCAAGACACGTGGGAAAAACGTACAAAACAAGAGATTGGAGACATCAAGATTTTGGACGAATTTTTTAAGAATTTTCAAATTTTCAGATAGGAGGTTCCAGATAAGGTCAAAAACTACATACTCAGATCTTCACCAAACTTTGCAGGGATACATTGGATGTCAAGACACGTGGAAAAAACGTACAAAACAAGAGATTGGGGTCATCAAGATTTTGGACGGATTTTTTAGGAATTTTCAAATTTTCAGATGGGAGGTTCCAGATAAGGTCAAAAACTACATACTCAGATCTTCACCAAACTTTACAGGGATACATTGGATGTCAAGACACGTGGAAAAAACGTACAAAACATGAGATTGGAGACGTCAAGATTTTGGACGAATTTTTTAAGAATTTTCAAATTTCCAGAAAGGATGTTCCAGATAAGGTCAAAAACGACATACTCAGATCTTCACCAAACTTTGCAGGGATACATTGGATGTCAAGACACGTGGAAAAAACGTACAAAACAAGAGATTGGGGACATCAAGATTGTGGACGAATTTTTTAAGAATTTTCAAATTTTCAGATAGGAGGTTTCAGATAAGGTCAAAAACTACATACTCAGATCTTCACCAAACTTTGCAGGGATACATTGGATGTCAAGACACGTGGGAAAAACATACAAAACATAGGATTGGGGACATCAAGATTTTGGTCAAATTTTTTAAGAATTTTCAAATTTTCAGATAGGAGGTTCCATATGAGGTCAAAAACTACATACTCAGATCTTCACCAAACTATGCAGGGATACATTGGATGTCAAGACACGTGGAAAAAACGTACAAAACAAGAGATTGGAGACATCAAGATTTTGGACGAATTTTTTAAGAATTTTCAAATTTTCAGAAATGAGGTTCCAGATAAGGTCAAAAACTACATACTCAGATCTTCACCAAACTTTGCAGGGATACATTGGATGTCAAGACACGTGGGAAAAACGTACAAAACAAGAGATTGGAGACGTCAAGATTTTGGACGAATTTTTTAAGAATTTTCAAATTTTCAGATAGGAGGTTCCAGAGAAGGTCAAAAACTACATACTCAGATCTTCACCAAACTTTGCAGGGATACATTGGATGTCAAGACAAGTGGAAAAAACGTACAAAACAAGAGATTGGAGACATCAAGATTTTGGACGAATTTTTGAGGAATTTTCAAATTTTCAGAAATGAGGTTCCAGATAAGGTCAAAAACTACATACTCAGATCTTCACCAAACTTTGCAGGGAACATTGGATGTCAAGACACGTGAAAAAAACGTACAAAACAAGATATTGGAGACATCAAGATTTTGGACGATTTTTTTAAGAATTTTCAAATTTTCAGATGGGAGGTTCCAGATAAGGTCAAAAACGACATACTCAGATCTTCACCAAACTTTGCATGGATACATTGGATGTCAAGACACGTGGAAAAACATACAAAACATAGAATTTGGGACATCAAGATTTTGGTCGAATTTTTTAAGAATTTTCAAATTTTCAGATAGGAGGTTCCATATAAGGTCAATAACTACATACTCAGATCTTCACCAAACTATGCAGGGATACATTGGATGTCAAGACACGTGGAAAAAACGTACAAAACAAGAGATTGGAGACATCAAGATTTTGGACGAATTTTTTAAGAATTTTCAAATTTTCAGATAGGAGGTTCCAGATAAGGTCAAAAACTACATACTCAGATCTTCACCAAACTTTGCATGGATACATTGGATGTCAAGACACGTGGAAAAAACGTACAAAACATAGAATTGGGGACATCAAGATTTTGGACGAATTTTTTAAGAATTTTCAAATTTTCAGATGGGAGGTTCCAGATAAGGTCAAAAACTACATACTCAGATCTTCACCAAACTTTGCAGGGATACATTGGATGTCAAGACACGTGGAAGAAACGTACAAAACAAGAGATTGGAGACATCAAGATTTTGGACGAATTTTTGAGGAATTTTCAAATTTTCAGAAATGAGGTTCCAGATAAGGTCAAAAACTACATACTCAGATCTTCACCTAACTTTGCAGGGATACATTGGATGTCAAGACACGTGGGAAAAACGTACAAAACAATAGATTGGAGACGTCAAGATTTTGGACGAATTTTTTAAGAATTTTCAAATTTTCAGATAGGAGGTTCCAGATAAGGTCAAAAACTACATACTCAGATCTTCACCAAACTTTGCAGGGATACATTGGATGTCAAGACACGTGGAAAAAACGTACAAAACAAGAGATTGGGGTCATCAAGATTTTGGACGGATTCTTTAGGAATTTTCAAATTTTCAGATGGGAGGTTCCAGATAAGGTCAAAAACTACATACTCGGATCTTCACCAAACTTTGCAGGGATACATTGGATGTCAAGACACGTGGAAAAAACGTACAAAACAAGAGTTTGGAGACGTCAAGATTTTGGACGAATTTTTTAAGAATTTTCAAATTTTCAGAAAGGATGTTCCAGATAAGGTCAAAAACGACATACTCAGATCTTCACCAAACTTTCCAGGGATCCATTGGATGTCAAGACACGTGGAAAAAACGTACAAAACAAGAGATTGGAGACATCAAGATTTTGGACGAATTTTTTAAGAATTTTCAAATTTTCAGATAGGAGGTTCCAGATAAGGTCAAAAACTACATACTCAGATCTTCACCAAACTTTGCAGGGATACATTGAATGTCAAGACACGTGGAAAAAACGTACAAAACAAGACATTGGAGACATCAAGATTTTGGACGAATTTTTGAGGAATTTTCAAATTTTCAGAAATGAGGTTCCAGATAAGGTCAAAAACTACATACTCAGATCTTCACCAAACTTTGCAGGGATACATTGGATGTCAAGACACGTGGGAAAAACGTACAAAACAAGAGATTGGAGACATCAAGATTTTGGACGAATTTTTTAACAATTTTCAAATTTTCAGATAGGAGGTTCCAGATAAGGTCAAAAACTACATACTCAGATCTTCACCAAACTTTGCAGGGATACATTGGATGTCAAGACACGTGGAAAAAACGTACAAAACAAGAGATTGGGGTCATCAAGATTTTGGTCGGATTTTTTAGGAATTTTCAAATTTTCAGATGGGAGGTTCCAGATAAGGTCAAAAACTACATACTCAGATCTTCACCAAACTTTACAGGGATACATTGGATGTCAAGACACGTGGAAAAAACGTACAAAACAAGAGATTGGAGACGTCAAGATTTTGGACGAATTTTTTAAGAATTTTCAAATTTCCAGAAAGGATGTTCCAGATAAGGTCAAAAACGACATACTCAGATCTTCACCAAACTTTGCAGGGATACATTGGATGTCAAGACACGTGGAAAAAACGTACAAAACAAGAGATTGGGGACATCAAGATTTTGGACGAATTTTTTAAGAATTTTCAAATTTTCAGATAGGAGGTTCCAGATAAGGTCACAAACTACATACTCAGATCTTCACCAAACTTTGCAGGGATACATTGGATGTCAAGACACGTGGGAAAAACGTACAAAACAATAGATTGGAGACGTCAAGATTTTGGACGAATTTTTTAAGAATTTTCAAATTTTCAGATAGGAGGTTCCAGATAAGGTCAAAAACTACATACTCAGATCTTCACCAAACTTTGCAGGGATACATTGGATGTCAAGACACGTGGAAAAAACGTACAAAACAAGAGATTGGGGTCATCAAGATTTTGGACGGATTCTTTAGGAATTTTCAAATTTTCAGATGGGAGGTTCCAGATATGGTCAAAAACTACATACTCGGATCTTCACCAAACTTTGCAGGGATACATTGGATGTCAAGACACGTGGAAAAAACGTACAAAACAAGAGTTTGGAGACGTCAAGATTTTGGACGAATTTTTTAAGAATTTTCAAATTTTCAGAAAGGATGTTCCAGATAAGGTCAAAAACGACATACTCAGATCTTCACCAAACTTTCCAGGGATCCATTGGATGTCAAGACACGTGGAAAAAACGTACAAAACAAGAGATTGGAGACATCAAGATTTTGGACGAATTTTTTAAGAATTTTCAAATTTTCAGATAGGAGGTTCCAGATAAGGTCAAAAACTACATACTCAGATCTTCACCAAACTTTGCAGGGATACATTGAATGTCAAGACACGTGGAAAAAACGTACAAAACAAGACATTGGAGACATCAAGATTTTGGACGAATTTTTGAGGAATTTTCAAATTTTCAGAAATGAGGTTCCAGATAAGGTCAAAAACTACATACTCAGATCTTCACCAAACTTTGCAGGGATACATTGGATGTCAAGACACGTGGGAAAAACGTACAAAACAAGAGATTGGAGACATCAAGATTTTGGACGAATTTTTTAACAATTTTCAAATTTTCAGATAGGAGGTTCCAGATAAGGTCAAAAACTACATACTCAGATCTTCACCAAACTTTGCAGGGATACATTGGATGTCAAGACACGTGGGAAAAACGTACAAAACAAGAGATTGGAGACGTCAAGATTTTGGACGAATTTTTTAAGAATTTTCAAATTTCCAGAAAGGATGTTCCAGATAAGGTCAAAAACGACATACTCAGATCTTCACCAAACTTTGCAGGGATACATTGGATGTCAAGACACGTGGAAAAAACGTACAAAACAAGAGATTGGGGACATCAAGATTTTGGACGAATTTTTTAAGAATTTTCAAATTTTCAGATAGGAGGTTCCAGATAAGGTCAAAAACTACATACTCAGATCTTCACCAAACTTTGCAGGGATACATTGGATGTCATGACACGTGGGAAAAACATACAAAACATAGGATTGGGGACATCAAGATTTTGGTCAAATTTTTTAAGAATTTTCAAATTTTCAGATAGGAGGTTCCATATGAGGTCAAAAACTACATACTCAGATCTTCACCAAACATTGCAGGGAACATTGGATGTCAAGACACGTGAAAAAAACGTACAAAACAAGAGATTGGAGACATCAAGATTTTGGACGAATTTTTTAAGAATTTTCAAATTTTCAGATAGGAGGTTCCATATAAGGTCAAAAACTACATACTCAGATCTTCACCAAACTATGCAGGGATACATTGGATGTCAAGACACGTGAAAAAAACGTACAAAACAAGACATTGGAGACATCAAGATTTTGGACGAATTTTTGAGGAATTTTCAAATTTTCAGAAATGAGGTTCCAGATAAGGTCAAAAACTACATACTCAGATCTTCACCAAACTTTGCAGGGATACATTGGATGTCAAGACACGTGGGAAAAACGTACAAAACAAGAGATTGGAGACATCAAGATTTTGGACGAATTTTTTAACAATTTTCAAATTTTCAGATAGGAGGTTCCAGATAAGGTCAAAAACTACATACTCAGATCTTCACCAAACTTTGCAGGGATACATTGGATGTCAAGACACGTGGGAAAAACGTACAAAACAAGAGATTGGAGACATCAAGATTTTGGACGAATTTTTTAAGAATTTTCAAATTTTCAGATAGGAGGTTCCAGATAAGGTCAAAAACTACATACTCAGATCTTCACCAAACTTTGCAGGGATACATTGGATGTCAAGACACGTGGAAAAAACGTACAAAACAAGAGATTGGGGTCATCAAGATTTTGGACGGATTTTTTAGGAATTTTCAAATTTTCAGATGGGAGGTTCCAGATAAGGTCAAAAACTACATACTCAGATCTTCACCAAACTTTACAGGGATACATCGGATGTCAAGACACGTGGAAAAAACGTACAAAACAAGAGATTGGAGACGTCAAGATTTTGGACGAATTTTTTAAGAATTTTCAAATTTCCAGAAAGGATGTTCCAGATAAGGTCAAAAACGACATACTCAGATCTTCACCAAACTTTGCAGGGATACATTGGATGTCAAGACACGTGGAAAAAACGTACAAAACAAGAGATTGGGGACATCAAGATTTTGGACGAATTTTTTAAGAATTTTCAAATTTTCAGATAGGAGGTTTCAGATAAGGTCAAAAACTACATACTCAGATCTTCACCAAACTTTGCAGGGATACATTGGATGTCAAGACACGTGGGAAAAACATACAAAACATAGGATTGGGGACATCAAGATTTTGGTCAAATTTTTTAAGAATTTTCAAATTTTCAGATAGGAGGTTCCATATGAGGTCAAAAACTACATACTCAGATCTTCACCAAACATTGCAGGGAACATTGGATGTCAAGACACGTGAAAAAAACGTACAAAACAAGAGATTGGAGACATCAAGATTTTGGACGAATTTTTTAAGAATTTTCAAATTTTCAGATAGGAGGTTCCATATAAGGTCAAAAACTACATACTCAGATCTTCACCAAACTATGCAGGGATACATTGGATGTCAAGACACGTGGAAAAAACGTACAAAACAAGAGATTGGAGACATCAAGATTTTGGACGAATTTTTTAAGAATTTTCAAATTTTCAGAAATGAGGTTCCAGATAAGGTCAAAAACTACATACTCAGATCTTCACCAAACTTTGCAGGGATACATTGGATGTCAAGACACGTGGGAAAAACGTACAAAACAAGAGATTGGAGACGTCAAGATTTTGGACGAATTTTTTAAGAATTTTCAAATTTTCAGATAGGAGGTTCCAGAGAAGGTCAAAAACTACATACTCAGATCTTCACCAAACTTTGCAGGGATACATTGGATGTCAAGACAAGTGGAAAAAACGTACAAAACAAGAGATTGGAGACATCAAGATTTTGGACGAATTTTTGAGGAATTTTCAAATTTTCAGAAATGAGGTTCCAGATAAGGTCAAAAACTACATACTCAGATCTTCACCAAACTTTGCAGGGAACATTGGATGTCAAGACACGTGAAAAAAACGTACAAAACAAGATATTGGAGACATCAAGATTTTGGACGATTTTTTTAAGAATTTTCAAATTTTCAGATGGGAGGTTCCAGATAAGGTCAAAAACGACATACTCAGATCTTCACCAAACTTTGCATGGATACATTGGATGTCAAGACACGTGGAAAAAACATACAAAACATAGAATTTGGGACATCAAGATTTTGGTCGAATTTTTTAAGAATTTTCAAATTTTCAGATAGGAGGTTCCATATAAGGTCAATAACTACATACTCAGATCTTCACCAAACTATGCAGGGATACATTGGATGTCAAGACACGTGGAAAAAACGTACAAAACAAGAGATTGGAGACATCAAGATTTTGGACGAATTTTTTAAGAATTTTCAAATTTTCAGATAGGAGGTTCCAGATAAGGTCAAAAACTACATACTCAGATCTTCACCAAACTTTGCATGGATACATTGGATGTCAAGACACGTGGAAAAAACGTACAAAACATAGAATTGGGGACATCAAGATTTTGGACGAATTTTTTAAGAATTTTCAAATTTTCAGATGGGAGGTTCCAGATAAGGTCAAAAACTACATACTCAGATCTTCACCAAACTTTGCAGGGATACATTGGATGTCAAGACACGTGGAAGAAACGTACAAAACAAGAGATTGGAGACATCAAGATTTTGGACGAATTTTTGAGGAATTTTCAAATTTTCAGAAATGAGGTTCCAGATAAGGTCAAAAACTACATACTCAGATCTTCACCTAACTTTGCAGGGATACATTGGATGTCAAGACACGTGGGAAAAACGTACAAAACAATAGATTGGAGACGTCAAGATTTTGGACGAATTTTTTAAGAATTTTCAAATTTTCAGATAGGAGGTTCCAGATAAGGTCAAAAACTACATACTCAGATCTTCACCAAACTTTGCAGGGATACATTGGATGTCAAGACACGTGGAAAAAACGTACAAAACAAGAGATTGGGGTCATCAAGATTTTGGACGGATTCTTTAGGAATTTTCAAATTTTCAGATGGGAGGTTCCAGATAAGGTCAAAAACTACATACTCGGATCTTCACCAAACTTTGCAGGGATACATTGGATGTCAAGACACGTGGAAAAAACGTACAAAACAAGAGTTTGGAGACGTCAAGATTTTGGACGAATTTTTTAAGAATTTTCAAATTTTCAGAAAGGATGTTCCAGATAAGGTCAAAAACGACATACTCAGATCTTCACCAAACTTTCCAGGGATCCATTGGATGTCAAGACACGTGGAAAAAACGTACAAAACAAGAGATTGGAGACATCAAGATTTTGGACGAATTTTTTAAGAATTTTCAAATTTTCAGATAGGAGGTTCCAGATAAGGTCAAAAACTACATACTCAGATCTTCACCAAACTTTGCAGGGATACATTGAATGTCAAGACACGTGGAAAAAACGTACAAAACAAGACATTGGAGACATCAAGATTTTGGACGAATTTTTGAGGAATTTTCAAATTTTCAGAAATGAGGTTCCATATAAGGTCAAAAACTACATACTCAGATCTTCACCAAACTATGCAGGGATACATTGGATGTCAAGACACGTGGAAAAAACGTACAAAACAAGAGATTGGAGACATCAAGATTTTGGACGAATTTTTTAAGAATTTTCAAATTTTCAGAAATGAGGTTCCAGATAAGGTCAAAAACTACATACTCAGATCTTCACCAAACTTTGCAGGGATACATTGGATGTCAAGACACGTGGGAAAAACGTACAAAACAAGAGATTGGAGACGTCAAGATTTTGGACGAATTTTTTAAGAATTTTCAAATTTTCAGATAGGAGGTTCCAGAGAAGGTCAAAAACTACATACTCAGATCTTCACCAAACTTTGCAGGGATACATTGGATGTCAAGACAAGTGGAAAAAACGTACAAAACAAGAGATTGGAGACATCAAGATTTTGGACGAATTTTTGAGGAATTTTCAAATTTTCAGAAATGAGGTTCCAGATAAGGTCAAAAACTACATACTCAGATCTTCACCAAACTTTGCAGGGAACATTGGATGTCAAGACACGTGAAAAAAACGTACAAAACAAGATATTGGAGACATCAAGATTTTGGACGATTTTTTTAAGAATTTTCAAATTTTCAGATGGGAGGTTCCAGATAAGGTCAAAAACGACATACTCAGATCTTCACCTAACTTTGCATGGATACATTGGATGTCAAGACACGTGGAAAAAACATACAAAACATAGAATTTGGGACATCAAGATTTTGGTCGAATTTTTTAAGAATTTTCAAATTTTCAGATAGGAGGTTCCATATAAGGTCAATAACTACATACTCAGATCTTCACCAAACTATGCGGGGATACATTGGATGTCAAGACACGTGGAAAAAACGTACAAAACAAGAGATTGGAGACATCAAGATTTTGGACGAATTTTTTAAGAATTTTCAAATTTTCAGATAGGAGGTTCCAGATAAGGTCAAAAACTACATACTCAGATCTTCACCAAACTTTGCATGGATACATTGGATGTCAAGACACGTGGAAAAAACGTACAAAACATAGAATTGGGGACATCAAGATTTTGGACGAATTTTTTAAGAATTTTCAAATTTTCAGATGGGAGGTTCCAGATAAGGTCAAAAACTACATACTCAGATCTTCACCAAACTTTGCAGGGATACATTGGATGTCAAGACACGTGGAAGAAACGTACAAAACAAGAGATTGGAGACATCAAGATTTTGGACGAATTTTTGAGGAATTTTCAAATTTTCAGAAATGAGGTTCCAGATAAGGTCAAAAACTACATACTCAGATCTTCACCTAACTTTGCAGGGATACATTGGATGTCAAGACACGTGGGAAAAACGTACAAAACAATAGATTGGAGACGTCAAGATTTTGGACGAATTTTTTAAGAATTTTCAAATTTTCAGATAGGAGGTTCCAGATAAGGTCAAAAACTACATACTCAGATCTTCACCAAACTTTGCAGGGATACATTGGATGTCAAGACACGTGGAAAAAACGTACAAAACAAGAGATTGGGGTCATCAAGATTTTGGACGAATTTTTTAAGAATTTTCAAATTTTCAGATAGGAGGTTCCAGATAAGGTCAAAAACTACATACTCAGATCTTCACCAAACTTTGCAGGGATACATAGGATGTCAAGACACGTGGGAAAAACATACAAAACATAGGATTGGGGACATCAAGATTTTGGTCAAATTTTTTAAGAATTTTCAAATTTTCAGATAGGAGGTTCCATATGAGGTCAAAAACTACATACTCAGATCTTCACCAAACATTGCAGGGAACATTGGATGTCAAGACACGTGGAAAAAACGTACAAAACAAGAGATTGGAGACATCAAGATTTTCGACGAATTCTTTAAGAATTTTCAAATTTTCAGATGGGAGGTTCCAGATGAGGTCAAAAACGATATACTCAGATCTTCACCAAACTTTGCATGGATACATTGGATGTCAAGACACGTGGAAAAAACATACAAAACATAGAATTGGGGACATCAAGATTTTGGTCGAATTTTTTAAGAATTTTCAAATTTTCAGATAGGAGGTTCCATATAAGGTCAAAAACTACATACTCAGATCTTCATCAAACTATGCGGGGATACATTGGATGTCAAGACACGTGGAAAAAACGTACAAAACAAGAGATTGGAGACATCAAGATTTTGGACGAATTTTTTAAGAATTTTCAAATTTTCAGATAGGAGGTTCCAGATAAGGTCAAAAACTACATACTCAGATCTTCACCAAACTTTGCAGGGATACATTGGATGTCAAGACACGTGGAAAAAACGTACAAAACAAGAGATTGGAGACATCAAGATTTTGGACGAATTTTTGAGGAATTTTCAAATTTTCAGAAATGAGGTTCCAGATAAGGTCAAAAACTACATACTCAGATCTTCACCAAACTTTGCAGGGATACATTGGATGTCAAGACACGTGGGAAAAACGTACAAAACAATAGATTGGAGACGTCAAGATTTTGGACGAATTTTTTAAGAATTTTCAAATTTTCAGATAGGAGGTTCCAGATAAGGTCAAAAACTACATACTCAGATCTTCACCAAACTTTGCAGGGATATATTGGATGTCAAGACACGTGGAAAAAACGTACAAAACAAGAGATTGGGGTCATCAAGATTTTGGACGGATTCTTTAGGAATTTTCAAATTTTCAGATGGGAGGTTCCAGATAAGGTCAAAAACTACATACTCAGATCTTCACCAAACTTTGCAGGGATACATTGGATGTCAAGACACGTGGAAAAAACGTACAAAACAAGAGTCTGGAGACGTCAAGATTTTGGACGAATTTTTTAAGAATTTTCAAATTTTCAGAAAGGATGTTCCAGATAAGGTCAAAAACGACATACTCAGATCTTCACCAAACTTTCCAGGGATCCATTGGATGTCAAGACACGTGGAAAAAACGTACAAAACAAGAGATTGGAGACATCAAGATTTTGGACGAATTTTTTAAGAATTTTCAAATTTTCAGATAGGAGGTTCCAGATAAGGTCAAAAACTACATACTCAGATCTTCACCAAACTTTGCAGGGATACATTGAATGTCAAGACACGTGGAAAAAACGTACAAAACAAGACATTGGAGACATCAAGATTTTGGACGAATTTTTGAGGAATTTTCAAATTTTCAGAAATGAGGTTCCAGATAAGGTCAAAAACTACATACTCAGATCTTCACCAAACTTTGCAGGGATACATTGGATGTCAAGACACGTGGGAAAAACGTACAAAACAAGAGATTGGAGACGTCAAGATTTTGGACGAATTTTTTAAGAATTTTCAAATTTTCAGATAGGAGGTTCCAGAGAAGGTCAAAAACTACATACTCAGATCTTCACCAAACTTTGCAGGGATACATTGGATGTCAAGACAAGTGGAAAAAACGTACAAAACAAGAGATTGTAGACATCAAGATTTTGGACGAATTTTTGAGGAATTTTCAAATTTTCAGAAATGAGGTTCCAGATAAGGTCAAAAACTACATACTCAGATCTTCACCAAACTTTGCAGGGATACATTGGATGTCAAGACACGTGGGAAAAACGTACAAAACAAGAGATTGGAGACGTCAAGATTTTGGACTAATTTTTTAAGAATTTTCAAATTTTCAGATAGGAGGTTCCAGATAAGGTCAAAAACTACATACTCAGATCTTCACCAAACTTTGCAGGGATACATTGGATGTCAAGACACGTGGAAAAATCGTACAAAACAAGAGATTGGGGGCATCAAGATTTTGGACGGATTTTTTAGGAATTTTCAAATTTTCAGATGGGTGGTTCCATATAAGGTCAAAAACTACATACTCAGATCTTCACCAAACTTTGCAGGGATACATTGGATGTCAAGACACGTGGGAAAAACGTACAAAACAAGAGATTGGAGACATCAAGATTTTGGACGAATTTTTGAGGAATTTTCAAATTTTCAGAAATGATGTTCCAGATAAAGTCAAAAACGACATACTCAGATCTTCACCAAACTTTGCATGGATACATTGGATGTCAAGACACGTGGAAAAAAACGTACAAAACAAGAGATTGGAGACATCAAGATTTTGGACGAATTATTTAAGAATTTTCAAATTTTCAGAAAGGAGGTTCCATATAAGGTCAAAAACTACATACTCAGATCTTCACCAAACTTTGCAGGAATACATTGGATGTCAAGACACGTGGAAAAAACGTACAAAACAAGAGATTGGGGTCATCAAGATTTTGGACGAATTTTTTAAGAATTTTCAAATTTTCAGATAGGAGGTTCCAGATAAGGTCAAAAACTACATACTCAGATCTTCACCAAACTTTGCAGGGATACATAGGATGTCAAGACACGTGGGAAAAACATACAAAACATAGGATTGGGGACATCAAGATTTTGGTCAAATTTTTTAAGAATTTTCAAATTTTCAGATAGGAGGTTCCATATGAGGTCAAAAACTACATACTCAGATCTTCACCAAACATTGCAGGGAACATTGGATGTCAAGACACGTGGAAAAAACGTACAAAACAAGAGATTGGAGACATCAAGATTTTCGACGAATTCTTTAAGAATTTTCAAATTTTCAGATGGGAGGTTCCAGATGAGGTCAAAAACGATATACTCAGATCTTCACCAAACTTTGCATGGATACATTGGATGTCAAGACACGTGGAAAAAACATACAAAACATAGAATTGGGGACATCAAGATTTTGGTCGAATTCTTTAAGAATTTTCAAATTTTCAGATAGGAGGTTCCATATAAGGTCAAAAACTACATACTCAGATCTTCATCAAACTATGCGGGGATACATTGGATGTCAAGACACGTGGAAAAAACGTACAAAACAAGAGATTGGAGACATCAAGATTTTGGACGAATTTTTTAAGAATTTTCAAATTTTCAGATAGGAGGTTCCAGATAAGGTCAAAAACTACATACTCAGATCTTCACCAAACTTTGCAGGGATACATTGGATGTCAAGACACGTGGAAAAAACGTACAAAACAAGAGATTGGAGACATCAAGATTTTGGACGAATTTTTGAGGAATTTTCAAATTTTCAGAGAGGAGGTTCCAGATAAGGTCAAAAAATACATACTCAGATCTTCACCAAACTTTGCAGGGATACATTGGATGTCAAGACACGTGGGAAAAACGTACAAAACAATAGATTGGAGACGTCAAGATTTTGGACGAATTTTTTAAGAATTTTCAAATTTTCAGATAGGAGGTTCCAGATAAGGTCAAAAACTACATACTCAGATCTTCACCAAACTTTGCAGGGATACATTGGATGTCAAGACACGTGGAAAAAACGTACAAAACAAGAGATTGGGGTCATCAAGATTTTGGACGGATTCTTTAGGAATTTTCAAATTTTCAGATGGGAGGTTCCAGATAAGGTCAAAAACTACATACTCAGATCTTCACCAAACTTTGCAGGGATACATTGGATGTCAAGACACGTGGAAAAAACGTACAAAACAAGAGTCTGGAGACGTCAAGATTTTGGACGAATTTTTTAAGAATTTTCAAATTTTCAGAAAGGATGTTCCAGATAAGGTCAAAAACGACATACTCAGATCTTCACCAAACTTTCCAGGGATCCATTGGATGTCAAGACACGTGGAAAAAACGTACAAAACAAGAGATTGGAGACATCAAGATTTTGGACGAATTTTTTAAGAATTTTCAAATTTTCAGATAGAAGGTTCCAGATAAGGTCAAAAACTACATACTCAGATCTTCACCAAACTTTGCAGGGATACATTGAATGTCAAGACACGTGGAAAAAACGTACAAAACAAGACATTGGAGACATCAAGATTTTGGACGAATTTTTGAGGAATTTTCAAATTTTCAGAAATGAGGTTCCAGATAAGGTCAAAAACTACATACTCAGATCTTCACCAAACTTTGCAGGGATACATTGGATGTCAAGACACGTGGGAAAAACGTACAAAACAAGAGATTGGAGACATCAAGATTTTGGACGAATTTTTTAACAATTTTCAAATTTTCAGATAGGAGGTTCCAGATAAGGTCAAAAACTACATACTCAGATCTTCACCAAACTTTGCAGGGATACATTGGATGTCAAGACACGTGGAAAAAACGTACAAAACAAGAGATTGGGGTCATCAAGATTTTGGACGGATTTTTTAACAATTTTCAAATTTTCAGATGGGAGGTTCCAGATAAGGTCAAAAACTACATACTCAGATCTTCACCAAACTTTACAGGGATACATTGGATGTCAAGACACGTGGAAAAAACGTACAAAACAAGAGATTGGAGACGTCAAGATTTTGGACGAATTTTTTAAGAATTTTCAAATTTCCAGAAAGGATGTTCCAGATAAGGTCAAAAACGACATACTCAGATCTTCACCAAACTTTGCAGGGATACATTGGATGTCAAGACACGTGGAAAAAACGTACAAAACAAGAGATTGGGGACATCAAGATTTTGGACGAATTTTTTAAGAATTTTCAAATTTTCAGATAGGAGGTTCCAGATAAGGTCAAAAACTACATACTCAGATCTTCACCAAACTTTGCAGGGATACATTGGATGTCAAGACACGTGGGAAAAACATACAAAACATAGGATTGGGGACATCAAGATTTTGGTCAAATTTTTTAAGAATTTTCAAATTTTCAGATAGGAGGTTCCATATGAGGTCAAAAACTACATACTCAGATCTTCACCAAACATTGCAGGGAACATTGGATGTCAAGAC
This sequence comes from Lepisma saccharinum, assembly GCF_977018435.1. Taxonomy (NCBI): domain Eukaryota; kingdom Metazoa; phylum Arthropoda; class Insecta; order Zygentoma; family Lepismatidae; genus Lepisma; species Lepisma saccharinum. The sequence continues at coordinate 1,019,492 of NW_028142909.1, forward strand.
ACGTGAAAAAAACGTACAAAACAAGAGATTGGAGACATCAAGATTTTCGACGAATTTTTTAAGAATTTTCAAATTTTCAGATAGGAGGTTCCATATAAGGTCAAAAACTACATACTCAGATCTTCACCAAACTATGCAGGGATACATTGGATGTCAAGACACGTGGAAAAAACGTACAAAACAAGAGATTGGAGACATCAAGATTTTGGACGAATTTTTTAAGTATTTTCAAATTTTCAGATAGGAGGTTCCAGATAAGGTCAAAAACTACATACTCAGATCTTCACCAAACTTTGCAGGGATACATTGGATGTCAAGACACGTGGAAAAAATGTACAAAACAAGAGATTGGAGACATCAAGATTTTGGACGAATTTTTGAGGAATTTTCAAATTTTCAGAAATGAGGTTCCATATAAGGTCAAAAACTACATACTCAGATCTTCACCAAACTTTGCAGGGATACATTGGATGTCAAGACACGTGGGAAAAACGTACAAAACAAGAGATTGGAGACGTCAAGATTTTGGACGAATTTTTTAAGAATTTTCAAATTTTCAGATAGGAGGTTCCAGATAAGGTCAAAAACTACATACTCAGATCTTCACCAAACTTTGCAGGGATACATTGGATGTCAAGACAAGTGGAAAAAACGTACAAAACAAGAGATTGGAGACATCAAGATTTTGGACGAATTTTTGAGGAATTTTCAAATTTTCAGAAATGAGGTTCCAGATAAGGTCAAAAACTACATACTCAGATCTTCACCAAACTTTGCAGGGATACATTGGATGTCAAGACACGTGGGAAAAACGTACAAAACAAGAGATTGGAGACGTCAAGATTTTGGACTAATTTTTTAAGAATTTTCAAATTTTCAGATAGGAGGTTCCATATATGGTCAAAAACTACATACTCAGATCTTCATCAAACTATGCGGGGATACATTGGATGTCAAGACACGTGGAAAAAACGTACAAAACAAGAGATTGGAGACATCAAGATTTTGGACGAATTTTTTAAGAATTTTCAAATTTTCAGATAGGAGGTTCCAGATAAGGTCAAAAACTACATACTCAGATCTTCACCAAACTTTGCAGGGATACATTGGATGTCAAGACACGTGGAAAAAACGTACAAAACAAGAGATTGGAGACATCAAGATTTTGGACGAATTTTTGAGGAATTTTCAAATTTTCAGAGAGGAGGTTCCAGATAAGGTCAAAAACTACATACTCAGATCTTCACCAAACTTTGCAGGGATACATTGGATGTCAAGACACGTGGGAAAAACGTACAAAACAATAGATTGGAGACGTCAAGATTTTGGACGAATTTTTTAAGAATTTTCAAATTTTCAGATAGGAGGTTCCAGATAAGGTCAAAAACTACATACTCAGATCTTCACCAAACTTTGCAGGGATACATTGGATGTCAAGACACGTGGAAAAAACGTACAAAACAAGAGATTGGGGTCATCAAGATTTTGGACGGATTCTTTAGGAATTTTCAAATTTTCAGATGGGAGGTTCCAGATAAGGTCAAAAACTACATACTCAGATCTTCACCAAACTTTGCAGGGATACATTGGATGTCAAGACACGTGGAAAAAACGTACAAAACAAGAGTCTGGAGACGTCAAGATTTTGGACGAATTTTTTAAGAATTTTCAAATTTTCAGAAAGGATGTTCCAGATAAGGTCAAAAACGACATACTCAGATCTTCACCAAACTTTCCAGGGATCCATTGGATGTCAAGACACGTGGAAAAAACGTACAAAACAAGAGATTGGAGACATCAAGATTTTGGACGAATTTTTTAAGAATTTTCAAATTTTCAGATAGAAGGTTCCAGATAAGGTCAAAAACTACATACTCAGATCTTCACCAAACTTTGCAGGGATACATTGAATGTCAAGACACGTGGAAAAAACGTACAAAACAAGACATTGGAGACATCAAGATTTTGGACGAATTTTTGAGGAATTTTCAAATTTTCAGAAATGAGGTTCCAGATAAGGTCAAAAACTACATACTCAGATCTTCACCAAACTTTGCAGGGATACATTGGATGTCAAGACACGTGGGAAAAACGTACAAAACAAGAGATTGGAGACATCAAGATTTTGGACGAATTTTTTAACAATTTTCAAATTTTCAGATAGGAGGTTCCAGATAAGGTCAAAAACTACATACTCAGATCTTCACCAAACTTTGCAGGGATACATTGGATGTCAAGACACGTGGAAAAAACGTACAAAACAAGAGATTGGGGTCATCAAGATTTTGGACGGATTTTTTAGGAATTTTCAAATTTTCAGATGGGAGGTTCCAGATAAGGTCAAAAACTACATACTCAGATCTTCACCAAACTTTACAGGGATACATTGGATGTCAAGACACGTGGAAAAAACGTACAAAACAAGAGATTGGAGACGTCAAGATTTTGGACGAATTTTTTAAGAATTTTCAAATTTCCAGAAAGGATGTTCCAGATAAGGTCAAAAACGACATACTCAGATCTTCACCAAACTTTGCAGGGATACATTGGATGTCAAGACACGTGGAAAAAACGTACAAAACAAGAGATTGGGGACATCAAGATTTTGGACGAATTTTTTAAGAATTTTCAAATTTTCAGATAGGAGGTTCCAGATAAGGTCAAAAACTACATACTCAGATCTTCACCAAACTTTGCAGGGATACATTGGATGTCAAGACACGTGGGAAAAACATACAAAACATAGGATTGGGGACATCAAGATTTTGGTCAAATTTTTTAAGAATTTTCAAATTTTCAGATAGGAGGTTCCATATGAGGTCAAAAACTACATACTCAGATCTTCACCAAACATTGCAGGGAACATTGGATGTCAAGACACGTGAAAAAAACGTACAAAACAAGAGATTGGAGACATCAAGATTTTCGACGAATTTTTTAAGAATTTTCAAATTTTCAGATAGGAGGTTCCATATAAGGTCAAAAACTACATACTCAGATCTTCACCAAACTATGCAGGGATACATTGGATGTCAAGACACGTGGAAAAAACGTACAAAACAAGAGATTGGAGACATCAAGATTTTGGACGAATTTTTTAAGTATTTTCAAATTTTCAGATAGGAGGTTCCAGATAAGGTCAAAAACTACATACTCAGATCTTCACCAAACTTTGCAGGGATACATTGGATGTCAAGACACGTGGAAAAAATGTACAAAACAAGAGATTGGAGACATCAAGATTTTGGACGAATTTTTGAGGAATTTTCAAATTTTCAGAAATGAGGTTCCAGATAAGGTCAAAAACTACATACTCAGATCTTCACCAAACTTTGCAGGGATACATTGGATGTCAAGACACGTGGGAAAAACGTACAAAACAAGAGATTGGAGACGTCAAGATTTTGGACGAATTTTTGAGGAATTTTCAAATTTTCAGAAATGAGGTTCCAGATAAGGTCAAAAACTACATACTCAGATCTTCACCAAACTTTGCAGGGATACATTGGATGTCAAGACACGTGGGAAAAACGTACAAAACAAGAGATTGGAGACGTCAAGATTTTGGACGAATTTTTTAAGAATTTTCAAATTTTCAGATAGGAGGTTCCAGAGAAGGTCAAAAACTACATACTCAGATCTTCACCAAACTTTGCAGGGATACATTGGATGTCAAGACAAGTGGAAAAAACGTACAAAACAAGAGATTGGAGACATCAAGATTTTGGACGAATTTTTGAGGAATTTTCAAATTTTCAGAAATGAGGTTCCAGATAAGGTCAAAAACTACATACTCAGATCTTCACCAAACTTTGCAGGGATACATTGGATGTCAAGACACGTGGGAAAAACGTACAAAACAAGAGATTGGAGACGTCAAGATTTTGGACTAATTTTTTAAGAATTTTCAAATTTTCAGATAGGAGGTTCCATATATGGTCAAAAACTACATACTCAGATCTTCATCAAACTATGCGGGGATACATTGGATGTCAAGACACGTGGAAAAAACGTACAAAACAAGAGATTGGAGACATCAAGATTTTGGACGAATTTTTTAAGAATTTTCAAATTTTCAGATAGGAGGTTCCAGATAAGGTCAAAAACTACATACTCAGATCTTCACCAAACTTTGCAGGGATACATTGGATGTCAAGACACGTGGAAAAAACGTACAAAACAAGAGATTGGAGACATCAAGATTTTGGACGAATTTTTGAGGAATTTTCAAATTTTCAGAGAGGAGGTTCCAGATAAGGTCAAAAACTACATACTCAGATCTTCACCAAACTTTGCAGGGATACATTGGATGTCAAGACACGTGGGAAAAACGTACAAAACAATAGATTGGAGACGTCAAGATTTTGGACGAATTTTTTAAGAATTTTCAAATTTTCAGATAGGAGGTTCCAGATAAGGTCAAAAACTACATACTCAGATCTTCACCAAACTTTGCAGGGATACATTGGATGTCAAGACACGTGGAAAAAACGTACAAAACAAGAGATTGGGGTCATCAAGATTTTGGACGGATTCTTTAGGAATTTTCAAATTTTCAGATGGGAGGTTCCAGATAAGGTCAAAAACTACATACTCAGATCTTCACCAAACTTTGCAGGGATACATTGGATGTCAAGACACGTGGAAAAAACGTACAAAACAAGAGTCTGGAGACGTCAAGATTTTGGACGAATTTTTTAAGAATTTTCAAATTTTCAGAAAGGATGTTCCAGATAAGGTCAAAAACGACATACTCAGATCTTCACCAAACTTTCCAGGGATCCATTGGATGTCAAGACACGTGGAAAAAACGTACAAAACAAGAGATTGGAGACATCAAGATTTTGGACGAATTTTTTAAGAATTTTCAAATTTTCAGATAGAAGGTTCCAGATAAGGTCAAAAACTACATACTCAGATCTTCACCAAACTTTGCAGGGATACATTGAATGTCAAGACACGTGGAAAAAACGTACAAAACAAGACATTGGAGACATCAAGATTTTGGACGAATTTTTGAGGAATTTTCAAATTTTCAGAAATGAGGTTCCAGATAAGGTCAAAAACTACATACTCAGATCTTCACCAAACTTTGCAGGGATACATTGGATGTCAAGACACGTGGGAAAAACGTACAAAACAAGAGATTGGAGACATCAAGATTTTGGACGAATTTTTTAACAATTTTCAAATTTTCAGATAGGAGGTTCCAGATAAGGTCAAAAACTACATACTCAGATCTTCACCAAACTTTGCAGGGATACATTGGATGTCAAGACACGTGGAAAAAACGTACAAAACAAGAGATTGGGGTCATCAAGATTTTGGACGGATTTTTTAGGAATTTTCAAATTTTCAGATGGGAGGTTCCAGATAAGGTCAAAAACTACATACTCAGATCTTCACCAAACTTTACAGGGATACATTGGATGTCAAGACACGTGGAAAAAACGTACAAAACAAGAGATTGGAGACGTCAAGATTTTGGACGAATTTTTTAAGAATTTTCAAATTTCCAGAAAGGATGTTCCAGATAAGGTCAAAAACGACATACTCAGATCTTCACCAAACTTTGCAGGGATACATTGGATGTCAAGACACGTGGAAAAAACGTACAAAACAAGAGATTGGGGACATCAAGATTTTGGACGAATTTTTTAAGAATTTTCAAATTTTCAGATAGGAGGTTCCAGATAAGGTCAAAAACTACATACTCAGATCTTCACCAAACTTTGCAGGGATACATTGGATGTCAAGACACGTGGGAAAAACATACAAAACATAGGATTGGGGACATCAAGATTTTGGTCAAATTTTTTAAGAATTTTCAAATTTTCAGATAGGAGGTTCCATATGAGGTCAAAAACTACATACTCAGATCTTCACCAAACATTGCAGGGAACATTGGATGTCAAGACACGTGAAAAAAACGTACAAAACAAGAGATTGGAGACATCAAGATTTTCGACGAATTTTTTAAGAATTTTCAAATTTTCAGATAGGAGGTTCCATATAAGGTCAAAAACTACATACTCAGATCTTCACCAAACTATGCAGGGATACATTGGATGTCAAGACACGTGGAAAAAACGTACAAAACAAGAGATTGGAGACATCAAGATTTTGGACGAATTTTTTAAGTATTTTCAAATTTTCAGATAGGAGGTTCCAGATAAGGTCAAAAACTACATACTCAGATCTTCACCAAACTTTGCAGGGATAAATTGGATGTCAAGACACGTGGAAAAAATGTACAAAACAAGAGATTGGAGACATCAAGATTTTGGACGAATTTTTGAGGAATTTTCAAATTTTCAGAAATGAGGTTCCAGATAAGGTCAAAAACTACATACTCAGATCTTCACCAAACTTTGCAGGGATACATTGGATGTCAAGACACGTGGGAAAAACGTACAAAACAAGAGATTGGAGACGTCAAGATTTTGGACGAATTTTTTAAGAATTTTCAAATTTTCAGATAGGAGGTTCCAGAGAAGGTCAAAAACTACATACTCAGATCTTCACCAAACTTTGCAGGGATACATTGGATGTCAAGACAAGTGGAAAAAACGTACAAAACAAGAGATTGGAGACATCAAGATTTTGGACGAATTTTTGAGGAATTTTCAAATTTTCAGAAATGAGGTTCCAGATAAGGTCAAAAACTACATACTCAGATCTTCACCAAACTTTGCAGGGATACATTGGATGTCAAGACACGTGGGAAAAACGTACAAAACAAGAGATTGGAGACGTCAAGATTTTGGACTAATTTTTTAAGAATTTTCAAATTTTCAGATAGGAGGTTCCAGATAAAGTCAAAAACTACATACTCAGATCTTCACCAAACTTTGCAGGGATACATTGGATGTCAAGACACGTGGAAAAATCGTACAAAACAAGAGATTGGGGGCATCAAGATTTTGGACGGATTTTTTAGGAATTTTCAAATTTTCAGATGGGAGGTTCCATGTAAGGTCAAAAACTACATACTCAGATCTTCACCAAACTTTGCAGGGATACATTGGATGTCAAGACACGTGGAAAAAACGTACAGAACAAGAGATTGGAGACGTCAAGATTTTGGACGAATTTTTTAAGAATTTTCAAATTTTCAGAAAGGATGTTCCAGATGAGTTCAAAAACGACATACTCAGATCTTCACCAAACTTTGCAGGGATACATTGGATGTCAAGACACGTGGAAAAAACGTACAAAACAAGAGATTGGAGACATCAAGATTTTGGACGAATTTTTTAAGAATTTTCAAATTTTCAGATAGGAGGTTCCAGATAAGGTCAAAAACTACATACTCAGATCTTCACCAAACTTTGCAGGGATACATTTTATGTCAAGACACGTGGAAAAAACGTACAAAACAAGATATTGGAGACATCAAGATTTTGGTCCAATTTTTGAGGAATTTTCAAATTTTCAGATGGGAGGTTCCAGATAAGGTCAAAAACTACATACTCAGATCTTCACCAAACTTTACAGGGATACATTGGATGTCAAGACACGTGGAAAAAACGTACAAAACAAGAGATTGGAGACGTCAAGATTTTGGACGAATTTTTTAAGAATTTTCAAATTTCCAGAAAGGATGTTCCAGATAAGGTCAAAAACGACATACTCAGATCTTCACCAAACTTTGCAGGGATACATTGGATGTCAAGACACGTGGAAAAAACGTACAAAACAAGAGATTGGGGACATCAAGATTTTGGACGAATTTTTTAAGAATTTTCAAATTTTCAGATAGGAGGTTCCAGATAAGGTCAAAAACTACATACTCAGATCTTCACCAAACTTTGCAGGGATACATTGGATGTCAAGACACGTGGGAAAAACATACAAAACATAGGATTGGGGACATCAAGATTTTGGTCAAATTTTTTAAGAATTTTCAAATTTTCAGATAGGAGGTTCCATATGAGGTCAAAAACTACATACTCAGATCTTCACCAAACATTGCAGGGAACATTGGATGTCAAGACACGTGAAAAAAACGTACAAAACAAGAGATTGGAGACATCAAGATTTTCGACGAATTTTTTAAGAATTTTCAAATTTTCAGATAGGAGGTTCCATATAAGGTCAAAAACTACATACTCAGATCTTCACCAAACTATGCAGGGATACATTGGATGTCAAGACACGTGGAAAAAACGTACAAAACAAGAGATTGGAGACATCAAGATTTTGGACGAATTTTTTAAGTATTTTCAAATTTTCAGATAGGAGGTTCCAGATAAGGTCAAAAACTACATACTCAGATCTTCACCAAACTTTGCAGGGATACATTGGATGTCAAGACACGTGGAAAAAATGTACAAAACAAGAGATTGGAGACATCAAGATTTTGGACGAATTTTTGAGGAATTTTCAAATTTTCAGAAATGAGGTTCCAGATAAGGTCAAAAACTACATACTCAGATCTTCACCAAACTTTGCAGGGATACATTGGATGTCAAGACACGTGGGAAAAACGTACAAAACAAGAGATTGGAGACGTCAAGATTTTGGACTAATTTTTTAAGAATTTTCAAATTTTCAGATAGGAGGTTCCAGATAAGGTCAAAAACTACATACTCAGATCTTCACCAAACTTTGCAGGGATACATTGGATGTCAAGACACGTGGAAAAATCGTACAAAACAAGAGATTGGGGGCATCAAGATTTTGGACGGATTTTTTAGGAATTTTCAAATTTTCAGATGGGAGGTTCCATGTAAGGTCAAAAACTACATACTCAGATCTTCACCAAACTTTGCAGGGATACATTGGATGTCAAGACACGTGGAAAAAACGTACAGAACAAGAGATTGGAGACGTCAAGATTTTGGACGAATTTTTTAAGAATTTTCAAATTTTCAGAAAGGATGTTCCAGATGAGTTCAAAAACGACATACTCAGATCTTCACCAAACTTTGCAGGGATACATTGGATGTCAAGACACGTGGAAAAAACGTACAAAACAAGAGATTGGAGACATCAAGATTTTGGACGAATTTTTTAAGAATTTTCAAATTTTCAGATAGGAGGTTCCAGATAAGGTCAAAAACTACATACTCAGATCTTCACCAAACTTTGCAGGGATACATTGGATGTCAAGACACGTGGAAAAAACGTACAAAACAAGATATTGGAGACATCAAGATTTTGGTCCAATTTTTGAGGAATTTTCAAATTTTCAGAAATGAGGTTCCAGATAAGGTCAAAAACTACATACTCAGAACTTCACCAAACTTTGCAGGGATACATTGGATGTCAAGACAGGTGGGAAAAACGTACAAAACAAGAGATTGGAGACATCAAGATTTTGGACGAATTTTTTAACAATTTTCAAATTTTCAGATAGGAGGTTCCAGATAAGGTCAAAAACTACATACTCAGATCTTCACCAAACTTTGCAGGGATACATTGGATGTCAAGACACGTGGGAAAACGTACAAAACAAGAGATTGGAGACATCAAGATTTTGGACGAATTTTTTAAGAATTTTCAAATTTTCAGATAGGAGGTTCCAGATAAGGTCAAAAACTACATACTCAGATCTTCACCAAACTTTGCAGGGATACATTGGATGTCAAGACACGTGGAAAAAACGTACAAAACAAGAGATTGGGGTCATCAAGATTTTGGACGGATTTTTTAGGAATTTTCAAATTTTCAGATGGGAGGTTCCAGATAAGGTCAAAAACTACATACTCAGATCTTCACCAAACTTTACAGGGATACATTGGATGTCAAGACACGTGGAAAAAACGTACAAAACAAGAGATTGGAGACGTCAAGATTTTTGGCGAATTTTTTAAGAATTTTCAAATTTTCAGAAAGGATGTTCCAGATAAGGTCAAAAACGACATACTCAGATCTTCACCAAACTTTGCAGGGATACATTGGATGTCAAGACACGTGGAAAAAACGTACAAAACAAGAGATTGGAGACATCAAGATTTTGGACGAATTTTTTAAGAATTTTCAAATTTTCAGATAGCAGGTTCCAGATAAGGTCAAAAACTACATACTCAGATCTTCACCAAACTTTGCAGGGATACATTGGATGTCAAGACACGTGGAAAAAATGTACAAAACAAGAGATTGGAGACATCAAGATTTTGGACGAATTTTTGAGGAATTTTCAAATTTTCAGAAATGAGGTTCCAGATAAGGTCAAAAACTACATACTCAGATCTTCACCAAACTTTGCAGGGATACATTGGATGTCAAGACACGTGGGAAAAACGTACAAAACAAGAGATTGGAGACGTCAAGATTTTGGACGAATTTTTTAAGAATTTTCAAATTTTCAGATAGGAGGTTCCAGAGAAGGTCAAAAACTACATACTCAGATCTTCACCAAACTTTGCAGGGATATATTGGATGTCAAGACAAGTGGAAAAAACGTACAAAACAAGAGATTGGAGACATCAAGATTTTGGACGAATTTTTGAGGAATTTTCAAATTTTCAGAAATGAGGTTCCAGATAAGGTCAAAAACTACATACTCAGATCTTCACCAAACTTTGCAGGGATACATTGGATGTCAAGACACGTGGGAAAAACGTACAAAACAAGAGATTGGAGACGTCAAGATTTTGGACGAATTTTTTAAGAATTTTCAAATTTTCAGATAGGAGGTTCCAGATAAGGTCAAAAACTACATACTCAGATCTTCACCAAACTTTGCAGGGATACATTGGATGTCAAGACACGTGGAAAAAACGTACAAAACAAGAGATTGGGGTCATCAAGATTTTGGACGGATTTTTTAGGAATTTTCAAATTTTCAGATGGGAGGTTCCAGATAAGGTCAAAAACTACATACTCAGATCTTCACCAAACTTTACAGGGATACATTGTATGTCAAGACACGTGGAAAAAACGTACAAAACAAGAGATTGGAGACATCAAGATTTTGGAAGAATTTTTAAGAATTTTCAAATTTTCAGATGGGAGGTTCCAGATAAGGTCAAAAACTACATACTCAGATCTTCACCAAACTTTACAGGGATACATTGTATGTCAAGACACGTGGAAAAAACGTACAAAACAAGAGATTGGAGACGTCAAGATTTTGGACGAATTTTTTAAGAATTTTCAAATTTTCAGATAGGAGGTTCCAGATAAGGTCAAAAACTACATACTCAGATCTTCACCAAACTTTGCAGGGATACATTGGATGTCAAGACACGTGGAAAAAACGTACAAAACAAGAGATTGGGGTCATCAAGATTTTGGACGGATTTTTTAGGAATTTTCAAATTTTCAGATGGGAGGTTCCATATAAGGTCAAAAACTACATACTCAGATCTTCACCAAACTTTACAGGGATACATTGGATGTCAAGACACGTGGAAAAAACGTACAAAACAAGAGATTGGAGACGTCAAGATTTTTGGCGAATTTTTTAAGAATTTTCAAATTTTCAGAAAGGATGTTCCAGATAAGGTCAAAAACGACATACTCAGATCTTCACCAAACTTTGCAGGGATACATTGGATGTCAAGACACGTGGAAAAAACGTACAAAACAAGAGATTGGAGACATCAAGATTTTGGACGAATTTTTTAAGAATTTTCAAATTTTCAGATAGCAGGTTCCAGATAAGGTCAAAAACTACATACTCAGATCTTCACCAAACTTTGCAGGGGTACATTGGATGTCAAGACACGTGGAAAAAATGTACAAAACAAGAGATTAGAGACATCAAGATTTTGGACGAATTTTTGAGGAATTTTCAAATTTTCAGAAATGAGGTTCCAGATAAGGTCAAAAACTACATACTCAGATCTTCACCAAACTTTGCAGGGATACATTGGATGTCAAGACACGTGGGAAAAACGTACAAAACAAGAGATTGGAGACGTCAAGATTTTGGACGAATTTTTTAAGAATTTTCAAATTTTCAGATAGGAGGTTCCAGAGAAGGTCAAAAACTACATACTCAGATCTTCACCAAACTTTGCAGGGATATATTGGATGTCAAGACAAGTGGAAAAAACGTACAAAACAAGAGATTGGAGACATCAAGATTTTGGACGAATTTTTGAGGAATTTTCAAATTTTCAGAAATGAGGTTCCAGATAAGGTCAAAAACTACATACTCAGATCTTCACCAAACTTTGCAGGGATACATTGGATGTCAAGACACGTGGGAAAAACGTACAAAACAAGAGATTGGAGACGTCAAGATTTTGGACGAATTTTTTAAGAATTTTCAAATTTTCAGATAGGAGGTTCCAGATAAGGTCAAAAACTACATACTCAGATCTTCACCAAACTTTGCAGGGATACATTGGATGTCAAGACACGTGGAAAAAACGTACAAAACAAGAGATTGGGGTCATCAAGATTTTGGACGGATTTTTTAGGAATTTTCAAATTTTCAGATGGGAGGTTCCAGATAAGGTCAAAAACTACATACTCAGATCTTCACCAAACTTTACAGGGATACATTGTATGTCAAGACACGTGGAAAAAACGTACAAAACAAGAGATTGGAGACATCAAGACTTTGGAAGAATTTTTTAAGAATTTTCAAATTTTCAGATGGGAGGTTCCAGATAAGGTCAAAAACTACATACTCAGATCTTCACCAAACTTTACAGGGATACATTGTATGTCAAGACACGTGGAAAAAACGTACAAAACAAGAGATTGGAGACGTCAAGATTTTGGACGAATTTTTTAAGAATTTTCAAATTTTCAGATAGGAGGTTCCAGATAAGGTCAAAAACTACATACTCAGATCTTCACCAAACTTTGCAGGGATACATTGGATGTCAAGACACGTGGAAAAAACGTACAAAACAAGAGATTGGGGTCATCAAGATTTTGGACGGATTTTTTAGGAATTTTCAAATTTTCAGATGGGAGGTTCCAGATAAGGTCAAAAACTACATACTCAGATCTTCACCAAACTTTACAGGGATACATTGTATGTCAAGACACGTGGAAAAAACGTACAAAACAAGAGATTGGAGACATCAAGATTTTGGAAGAATTTTTTAAGAATTTTCAAATTTTCAGAAAGGATTTTCCAGATAAGGTCAAAAACGACATACTCAGATCTTCACCAAACTTTGCAGGGATACATTGGATGTCAAGACACGTGGAAAAAACATACAAAACATAGGATTGGGGACATCAAGATTTTAGTCAAATTTTTTAAGAATTTTCAAATTTTCAGATGGGAGGTTCCAGATAAGGTCAAAAACTACATACTCAGATCTTCACCAAACTTTGCAGGGATACATTGGAGGTCAAGACACGTGGAAAAAATGTACAAAACAAGAGATTGGGGTCATCAAGATTTTGGACGGATTTTTTAGGAATTTTCAAATTTTCAGATGGGAGGTTCCAGATAAGGTCAAAAACTACATACTCAGATCTTCACCAAACTTTGCAGGGATACATTGGATGTCAAGACACGTGGAAAGAACGTACAAAACAAGAGATTGGAGACGTCAAGATTTTGGACGAATTTTTTAAGAATTTTCAAATTTTCAGAAAGGATGTTCCAGATGCGGTCAAAAACGACATACTCAGATCTTCACCAAACTTTGCAGGGATACATTGGATGTCAAGACACGTGGAAAAAACGTACAGAACAAGAGATTGGAGACGTCAAGATTTTGAACGAATTTTTTAAGAATTTTCAAATTTTCAGAAAGGATATTCCAGATGAGTTCAAAAACGACATACTCAGATCTTCACCAAACTTTGCAGGGATACATTGGATGTCAAGACACGTGGAAAAAACGTACAAAACAAGAGATTGGAGACATCAAGATTTTGGACGAATTTTTTAAGAATTTTCAAATTTTCAGATAGGAGGTTCCAGATAAGGTCAAAAACTACATACTCAGATCTTCACCAAACTTTGCAGGGATACATTGGATGTCAAGACACGTGGAAAAAACGTACAAAACAAGATATTGGAGACATCAAGATTTTGGTCCAATTTTTGAGGAATTTTCAAATTTTCAGAAATGAGGTTCCAGATAAGGTCAAAAACTACATACTCAGATCTTCACCAAACTTTGCAGGGATACATTGGATGTCAAGACAGGTGGGAAAAACGTACAAAACAAGAGATTGGAGACATCAAGATTTTGGACGAATTTTTTAACAATTTTCAAATTTTCAGATAGGAGGTTCAGGATAAGGTCAAAAACTACATACTCAGATCTTCACCAAACTTTGCAGGGATACATTGGATGTCAAGACACGTGGGAAAACGTACAAAAAGAGAGATTGGAGACATCAAGATTTTGGACGAATTTTTTAAGAATTTTCAAATTTTCAGATAGGAGGTTCCAGATAAGGTCAAAAACTACATACTCAGATCTTCACCAAACTTTGCAGGGATACATTGGATGTCAAGACACGTGGAAAAAACGTACAAAACAAGAGATTGGGGTCATCAAGATTTTGGACGGATTTTTTAGGAATTTTCAAATTTTCAGATGGGAGGTTCCAGATAAGGTCAAAAACTACATACTCAGATCTTCACCAAACTTTACAGGGATACATTGGATGTCAAGACACGTGGAAAAAACGTACAAAACAAGAGATTGGAGACGTCAAGATTTTTGGCGAATTTTTTAAGAATTTTCAAATTTTCAGAAAGGATGTTCCAGATAAGGTCAAAAACGACATACTCAGATCTTCACCAAACTTTGCAGGGATACATTGGATGTCAAGACACGTGGAAAAAACGTACAAAACAAGAGATTGGAGACATCAAGATTTTCGACGAATTTTTTAAGAATTTTCAAATTTTCAGATAGCAGGTTCCAGATAAGGTCAAAAACTACATACTCAGATCTTCACCAAACTTTGCAGGGATACATTGGATGTCAAGACACGTGGAAAAAATGTACAAAACAAGAGATTGGAGACATCAAGATTTTGGACGAATTTTTGAGGAATTTTCAAATTTTCAGAAATGAGGTTCCAGATAAGGTCAAAAACTACATACTCAGATCTTCACCAAACTTTGCAGGGATACATTGGATGTCAAGACACGTGGGAAAAACGTACAAAACAAGAGATTGGAGACGTCAAGATTTTGGACGAATTTTTTAAGAATTTTCAAATTTTCAGATAGGAGGTTCCAGAGAAGGTCAAAAACTACATACTCAGATCTTCACCAAACTTTGCAGGGATATATTGGATGTCAAGACAAGTGGAAAAAACGTACAAAACAAGAGATTGGAGACATCAAGATTTTGGACGAATTTTTGAGGAATTTTCAAATTTTCAGAAATGAGGTTCCAGATAAGGTCAAAAACTACATACTCAGATCTTCACCAAACTTTGCAGGGATACATTGGATGTCAAGACACGTGGGAAAAACGTACAAAACAAGAGATTGGAGACGTCAAGATTTTGGACGAATTTTTTAAGAATTTTCAAATTTTCAGATAGGAGGTTCCAGATAAGGTCAAAAACTACATACTCAGATCTTCACCAAACTTTGCAGGGATACATTGGATGTCAAGACACGTGGAAAAAACGTACAAAACAAGAGATTGGGGTCATCAAGATTTTGGACGGATTTTTTAGGAATTTTCAAATTTTCAGATGGGAGGTTCCAGATAAGGTCAAAAACTACATACTCAGATCTTCACCAAACTTTACAGGGATACATTGTATGTCAAGACACGTGGAAAAAACGTACAAAACAAGAGATTGGAGACATCAAGATTTTGGAAGAATTTTTTAAGAATTTTCAAATTTTCAGATGGGAGGTTCCAGATAAGGTCAAAAACTACATACTCAGATCTTCACCAAACTTTACAGGGATACATTGTATGTCAAGACACGTGGAAAAAACGTACAAAACAAGAGATTGGAGACGTCAAGATTTTGGACGAATTTTTTAAGAATTTTCAAATTTTCAGATAGGAGGTTCCAGATAAGGTCAAAAACTACATACTCAGATCTTCACCAAACTTTGCAGGGATACATTGGATGTCAAGACACGTGGAAAAAACGTACAAAACAAGAGATTGGGGTCATCAAGATTTTGGACGGATTTTTTAGGAATTTTCAAATTTTCAGATGGGAGGTTCCATATAAGGTCAAAAACTACATACTCAGATCTTCACCAAACTTTACAGGGATACATTGGATGTCAAGACACGTGGAAAAAACGTACAAAACAAGAGATTGGAGACGTCAAGATTTTTGGCGAATTTTTTAAGAATTTTCAAATTTTCAGAAAGGATGTTCCAGATAAGGTCAAAAACGACATACTCAGATCTTCACCAAACTTTGCAGGGATACATTGGATGTCAAGACACGTGGAAAAAACGTACAAAACAAGAGATTGGAGACATCAAGATTTTGGACGAATTTTTTAAGAATTTTCAAATTTTCAGATAGCAGGTTCCAGATAAGGTCAAAAACTACATACTCAGATCTTCACCAAACTTTGCAGGGATACATTGGATGTCAAGACACGTGGAAAAAATGTACAAAACAAGAGATTGGAGACATCAAGATTTTGGACGAATTTTTGAGGAATTTTCAAATTTTCAGAAATGTAGTTCCAGATAAGATCAAAAACTACATACTCAGATCTTCACCAAACTTTGCAGGGATACATTGGATGTCAAGACACGTGGGAAAAACGTACAAAACAAGAGATTGGAGACGTCAAGATTTTGGACGAATTTTTTAAGAATTTTCAAATTTTCAGATAGGAGGTTCCGGAGAAGGTCAAAAACTACATACTCAGATCTTCACCAAACTTTGCAGGGTATATTGGATGTCAAGACAAGTGGAAAAAACGTACAAAACAAGAGATTGGAGACATCAAGATTTTGGACGAATTTTTGAGGAATTTTCAAATTTTCAGAAATGAGGTTCCAGATAAGGTCAAAAACTACATACTCAGATCTTCACCAAACTTTGCAGGGATACATTGGATGTCAAGACACGTGGGAAAAACGTACAAAACAAGAGATTGGAGACGTCAAGATTTTGGACGAATTTTTTAAGAATTTTCAAATTTTCAGATAGGAGGTTCCAGATAAGGTCAAAAACTACATACTCAGATCTTCACCAAACTTTGCAGGGATACATTGGATGTCAAGACACGTGGAAAAAACGTACAAAACAAGAGATTGGGGTCATCAAGATTTTGGACGGATTTTTTAGGAATTTTCAAATTTTCAGATGGGAGGTTCCAGATAAGGTCAAAAACTACATACTCAGATCTTCACCAAACTTTACAGGGATACATTGTATGTCAAGACACGTGGAAAAAACGTACAAAACAAGAGATTGGAGACATCAAGACTTTGGAAGAATTTTTTAAGAATTTTCAAATTTTCAGATGGGAGGTTCCAGATAAGGTCAAAAACTACATACTCAGATCTTCACCAAACTTTACAGGGATACATTGTATGTCAAGACACGTGGAAAAAACGTACAAAACAAGAGATTGGAGACGTCAAGATTTTGGACGAATTTTTTAAGAATTTTCAAATTTTCAGATAGGAGGTTCCAGATAAGGTCAAAAACTACATACTCAGATCTTCACCAAACTTTGCAGGGATACATTGGATGTCAAGACACGTGGAAAAAACGTACAAAACAAGAGATTGGGGTCATCAAGATTTTGGACGGATTTTTTAGGAATTTTCAAATTTTCAGATGGGAGGTTCCAGATAAGGTCAAAAACTACATACTCAGATCTTCACCAAACTTTACAGGGATACATTGTATGTCAAGACACGTGGAAAAAACGTACAAAACAAGAGATTGGAGACATCAAGATTTTGGAAGAATTTTTTAAGAATTTTCAAATTTTCAGAAAGGATGTTCCAGATAAGGTCAAAAACGACATACTCAGATCTTCACCAAACTTTGCAGGGATACATTGGATGTCAAGACACGTGGAAAAAACATACAAAACATAGGATTGGGGACATCAAGATTTTAGTCAAATTTTTTAAGAATTTTCAAATTTTCAGATAGGAGGTTCCACATAAGGTCAAAAACTACATACTTAGATCTTCATTAAACATTGCAGGGATACATTGGAGGTCAAGACACGTGGAAAAAATGTACAAAACAAGAGATTGGGGTCATCAAGATTTTGGACGGATTTTTTAGGAATTTTCAAATTTTCAGATGGGAGGTTCCAGATAAGGTCAAAAACTACATACTCAGATCTTCACCAAACTTTGCAGGGATACATTGGATGTCAAGACACGTGGAAAGAACGTACAAAACAAGAGATTGGAGACGTCAAGATTTTGGACGAATTTTTTAAGAATTTTCAAATTTTCAGAAAGGATGTTCCAGATGAGGTCAAAAACGACATACTCAGATCTTCACCAAACTTTGCAGGGATACATTGGATGTCAAGACACGTGGAAAAAACGTACAAAACAAGAGATTGGAGACATCAAGATTTTGGACGAATTTTTTAAGAATTTTCAAATTTTCAGATAGGAGGTTCCAGATAAGGTCAAAAACTACATACTCAGATCTTCACCAAACTTTGCAGGGATACATTGGATGTCAAGTCACGTGGAAAAAACGTACAAAAACAGAGATTGGAGACATCAAGATTTTGGACCAATTTTTGAGGAATTTTCAAATTTTCAGAAATAAGGTTCCAGATAAGGTCAAAAACTACATACTCAGATCTTGACCAAACTTTGCAGGGATACATTGGATGTCAAGACACGTGGAAAAAACGTTCAAAACAAGAGATTGGGGACGTCAAGATTTTGGACGAATTTTTTAAGAATTTTCAAATTTTCAGAAAGGATGTTCCAGATAAGGTCAAAAACGACATACTCAGATCTTCACCAAACTTTGCAGGGATACATTGGATGTCAAGACACGTGGAAAAAACGTACAAAACAAGTGATTGGAGACATCAAGATTTTGGACGAATTTTTGAGGAATTTTCAAATTTTCAGAAATGAGGTTCCAGATAAGGTCAAAAACTACATACTCAGATCTTCACCAAACTTTGCAGGGATACATTGGTTGTCAAGACACGTGGAAAAAACGTACAAAACAAGAGATTGGAGACATCAAGATTTTGGAAGAATTTTTTAAGAATTTTCAAATTTTCAGAAAGGATGTTGCAGATAAGGTCAAAAACGACATACTCAGATCTTCACCAAACTCGGCAGGGATACATTGGATGTCAAGACACGGGGAAAAAACATACAAAACATAGGATTGGGGACATCAAGATTTTGGTCAAATTTTTTAAGAATTTTCAAATTTTCAGATAGGAGGTTCCATATAAGGTCAAAAACTACATACTCAGATCTTCACCAAACTTTGCAGGGATACATTGGATGTCAAGACACGTGGAAAAAACGTACAAAACAAGAGATTGGAGACATCAAGATTTTGGACGAATTTTTTAAGAATTTTCAAATTTTCAGAAAGGATGTTCCAGATAAGGTCAAAAACGACATACTCAGATCTTCACCAAACTTTGCAGGGATACATTGGATGTCAAGACACGTGGAAAAAACATACAAAACATAGGATTGGGGACATCTAGATTTTGGTCAAATTTTTTAAGAATTTTCAAATTTTCAGATAGGAGGTTCCATATAAGGTCAAAAACTACATACTCAGATCTTCACCAAACATTGCAGGGATACATTGGAGGTCAAGACACGTGGAAAAAACGTACAAAACAAGAGATTGGAGACATCAAGATTTTGGACGAATTTTTCAAAAAATTTCAAATTTTCAGATAGGAGGTTCCAGATAAGGTCAAAAACTACATACTCAGATCTTCACCAAACTTTGCAGGGAAACATTGGATGTCAAGACAGGTGGAAAAAACATACAAAACATAGGATTGGGGATATCAAGATTTTGGTCAAATTTTTTAAGAATTTTCAAATTTTCAGATAGGAGGTTCCATATAAGGTCAAAAACTACATACTCAGATCTTCACCAAACTTTGCAGGGATACATTGGATGTCAAGAAACGTGGAAAAAACGTACAAAACAAGAGATTGGAGACATCAAGATTTTGGACGAATTTTTGAAGAATTTTCAAATTTTCAGATAGGAGGTTCCAGATAAGGTCAAAAACTACATACTCAGATCTTCACCAAACGTTGCAGGGATACTTTGCATGTCAAGACACGTGAAAAAAACGTACAAAACAAGAGATTGGAGACATCAAGATTTTCGACGAATTTTTGAAGAATTTTCAAATTTTCAGATGGGAGGTTCCAGATAAGGTCAAAAACGACATACTCAGATCTTCACCAAACTTTGCATGGATACATTGGATGTCAAGACACGTGGAGAAAACATACAAAACATAGGATTGGGGACATCAAGATTTTGGACGAATTTTTTAAGAATTTTCAAATTTTCAGAAAGGAGGTTCCATATAAGGTCAAAAACTACATACTCAGATCTTCACCAAACATTGCAGGGATACATTGGATGTCAAGAAACGTGGAAAAAACGTACAAAACAAGAGATTGGAGACATCAAGATTTTGGACGAATTTTTTAAGAATTTTCAAATTTTCAGATAGGTGGTTCCAGATAAGGTCAAAAACTACATACTCAGATCTTCACCAAACGTTGCAGGGATACTTTGCATGTCAAGACACGTGGAAAAAACGTACAAAACAAGAGATTGGAGACATCAAGATTTTCGACGAATTTTTGAAGAATTTTCAAATTTTCAGATGGGAGGTTCCAGATAAGGTCAAAAACGACATACTCAGATCTTCACCAAACTTTGAATGGATACATTGGATGTCAAGACACGTGGAAAAAACATACAAAACATAGGATTGGGGACATCAAGATTTTGGACGAATTTTTTAAGAATTTTCAAATTTTCAGAAAGGAGGTTCCATATAAGGTCAAAAACTACATACTCAGATCTTCACCAAACTTTGCAGGGATACAATGGATGTCAAGACACGTGGAAAAAACGTACAAATCAAGAGATTGAGGTCATCAAGATTTTGGACGGATTTTTTAGGAATTTTCAAATTTTCAGATGGGAGGTTCCAGATAAGGTCAAAAACTACATACTCATATCTTCACCAAACTTTGCAGGGATACATTGGATGTCAAGACACGTGGAAAAAACGTACAAAACAAGAGATTGGAAACATCAAGATTTTGGACGAATTTTTTAAGAATTTTCAAATTTTCAGATAGGAGGTTCCATATAAGGTCAAAAACTACATACTCAGATCTTCACCAAACTTTGCATGGATACATTGGATGTCAAGACACGTGGAAAAACGTACAAAACAAGAGATTGGTGTCATCAAGATTTTGGACGAATTTTTGAAGAATTTTCAAATTTTCAGATAGGAGGTTCCAGATAAGGTCAAAAACTACATACTCAGATCTTCACCAAACGTTGCAGGGATACTTTGCATGTCAAGACACGTGGAAAAAACGTACAAAACAAGAGATTGGAGACATCAAGATTTTCGACGAATTTTTTAAGAATTTTCAAATTTTCAGATAGGAGGTTCCAGATAAGGTCAAAAACTACATACTCAGATCTTCACCAAACTTTGCAGGGATACATTGGATGTCAAGACACGTGGAAAAAACGTACAAAACAAGAGATTGGAGACATCAAGATTTTGGACGAATTTTTGAGGAATTTTCAAATTTTCAGAAATGAGGTTCCAGATAAGGTCAAAAACTACATACTCAGATCTTCACCAAACTTGGCAGGGATACATTGGATGTCAAGACACGTGGCAAAAACGTACAACACAAGAGATTGGAGACATCAAGGTTTTGGACGAATTTTTTAAGAATTTTCAAATTTTCAGATAGGAGGTTCCAGATAAGGTCAAAAACTACATACTCAGATCTTCACCAAACTTTGCAGGGATACATTGGATGTCAAGACACGTGGAAAAATCGTACAAAACAAGAGATTGGGGGCATCAAGATTTTGGACAGATTTTTTAGGAATTTTCAAATTTTCAGATGGGAGGTTCCAGATAAGGTCAAAAACTACATACTCAGATCTTCACCAAACTTTGCAGGGATACATTGGATGTCAAGACACGTGGAAAAAACGTACAAAACAAGAGATTGGAGACGTCAAGATTTTGGACGAATTTTTTAAGAATTTTCAAATTTTCAGAAAGGATGTTCCAGATAAGGTCAAAAACGACATACTCAGATCTTCACCAAACTTTGCAGGGATACTTTGGATGTCAAGACACGTGGAAAAAACGTACAAAACAAGAGATTGGAGACATCAAGATTTTGGACGAATTTTTTAAGAATTTTCAAATTTTCAGATAGGAGGTTCCAGATAAGGTCAAAAACTACATACTCAGATCTTGACCAAACTTTGCAGGGATACATTGGATGTCAAGACACGTGGAAAAAACGTACAAAACAAGAGATTGGGGACGTCAAGATTTTGGACGAATTTTTTAAGAATTTTCAAATTTTCAGAAAGGATGTTCCAGATAATGTCAAAAACGACATACTCAGATCTTCACCAAACTTTGCAGGGATACATTGGATGTCAAGACACTTGGAAAAAACGTAAAAAACAAGAGATTGGAGACATCAAGATTTTGGACGAATTTTTGAGGAATTTTCAAATTTTCAGAAATGAGGTTCCAGATAAGGTCAAAAACTACATACTCAGATCTTCACCAAACTTTGCAGGGATACATTGGTTGTCAAGACACGTGGAAAAAACGTACAAAACAAGAGATTGGAGACATCAAGATTTTGGACGAATTTTTTAAGAATTTTCAAATTTTCAGAAAGGATGTTGCAGATAAGGTCAAAAACGACATACTCAGATCTTCACCAAACTCTGCAGGGATACATTGGATGTCAAGACACGGGGAAAAAACATACAAAACATAGGATTGGGGACATCAAGATTTTGGTCAAATTTTTTAAGAATTTTCAAATTTTCAGATAGGAGGTTCCATATAAGGTCAAAAACTACATACTCAGATCTTCACCAAACTTTGCAGGGATACATTGGATGTCAAGACACGTGGAAAAAACGTACAAAACAAGAGATTGGAGACATCAAGATTTTGGACGAATTTTTTAAGAATTTTCAAATTTTCAGAAAGGATGTTCCAGATAAGGTCAAAAACGACATACTCAGATCTTCACCAAACTTTGCAGGGATACATTGGATGTCAAGACACGTGGAAAAAACATACAAAACATAGGATTGGGGACATCAAGATTTTGGTCAAATTTTTTAAGAATTTTCAAATTTTCAGATAGGAGGTTCCATATAAGGTCAAAAACTACATACTCAGATCTTCACCAAAGATTGCAGGGATACATTGGAGGTCAAGACACGTGGAAAAAACGTACAAAACAAGAGATTGGAGACATCAAGATTTTCGACGAATTTTTGAAGAATTTTCAAATTTTCAGATGGGAGGTTCCAGATAAGGTCAAAAACGACATACTCAGATCTTCACCAAACTTTGCATGGATACATTGGATGTCAAGACACGTGGAAAAAACATACAAAACATAGGATTGGGGACATCAAGATTTTGGTCAAATTTTTTAAGAATTTTCAAATTTTCAGATAGGAGGTTCCATATAAGGTCAAAAACTACATACTCAGATCTTCACCAAACTTTGCAGGGATACATTGGATGTCAAGACACGTGGAAAAAACGTACAAAACAAGAGATTGGAGACATCAAGATTTTGGACGAATTTTTTAAGAATTTTCAAATTTTCAGAAAGGATGTTCCAGATAAGGTCAAAAACGACATACTCAGATCTTCACCAAACTTTGCAGGGATACATTGAATGTCAAGACACGTGGAAAAAACATACAAAACATAGGATTGGGGACATCAAGATTTTGGTCAAATTTTTTAAGAATTTTCAAATTTTCAGATAGGAGGTTCCATATAAGGTCAAAAACTACATACTCAGATCTTCACCAAAGATTGCAGGGATACATTGGAGGTCAAGACACGTGGAAAAAACGTACAAAACAAGAGATTGGAAACATCAAGATTTTGGACGAATTTTTCAAAAATTTTCAAATTTTCAGATAGGAGGTTCCAGATAAGGTCAAAAACTACATACTCAGATCTTCACCAAACTTTGCAGGGAAACATTGGATGTCAAGACACGTGGAAAAAACATACAAAACATAGGATTGGGGATATCAAGATTTTGGTCAAATTTTTTAAGAATTTTCAAATTTTCAGATAGGAGGTTCCATATAAGGTCAAAAACTACATACTCAGATCTTCACCAATCATTGCAGGGATACATTGGATGTCAAGAAACGTGGAAAAAACGTACACAACAAGAGATTGGAGACATCAAGATTTTGGACGAATTTTTGAAGAATTTTCAAATTTTCAGATAGGAGGTTCCAGATAAGTTCAAAAACTACATACTCAGATCTTCACCAAACGTTGCAGGGATACTTTGCATGTCAAGAAACGTGGAAAAAACGTACAAAACAAGAGATTGGAGACATCAAGATTTTGGACGAATTTTTGAAGAATTTTCAAATTTTCAGATAGGAGGTTCCAGATAAGTTCAAAAACTACATACTCAGATCTTCACCAAACGTTGCAGGGATACTTTGCATGTCAAGACACGTGGAAAAAACGTACAAAACAAGAGATTGGAGACATCAAGATTTTCGACGAATTTTTGAAGAATTTTCAAATTTTCAGATGGGAGGTTCCAGATAAGGTCAAAAACGACATACTCAGATCTTCACCAAACTTTGCATGGATACATTGGATGTCAAGACACGTGGAAAAAACATACAAAACATAGGATTGGGGACATCAAGATTTTGGTCAAATTTTTTAAGAATTTTCAAATTTTCAGATAGGAGGTTCCATATAAGGTCAAAAACTACATACTCAGATCTTCACCAAACTTTGCAGGGATACATTGGATGTCAAGACACGTGGAAAAAACGTACAAAACAAGAGATTGGAGACATCAAGATTTTGGACGAATTTTTTAAGAATTTTCAAATTTTCAGAAAGGATGTTCCAGATAAGGTCAAAAACGACATACTCAGATCTTCACCAAACTTTGCAGGGATACATTGGATGTCAAGACACGTGGAAAAAACATACAAAACATAGGATTGGGGACATCAAGATTTTGGTCAAATTTTTTAAGAATTTTCAAATTTTCAGATAGGAGGTTCCATATAAGGTCAAAAACTACATACTCAGATCTTCACCAAAGATTGCAGGGATACATTGGAGGTCAAGACACGTGGAAAAAACGTACAAAACAAGAGATTGGAAACATCAAGATTTTGGACGAATTTTTCAAAAATTTTCAAATTTTCAGATAGGAGGTTCCAGATAAGGTCAAAAACTTAATACTCAGATCTTCACCAAACTTTGCAGGGAAACATTGGATGTCAAGACACGTGGAAAAAACATACAAAACATAGGATTGGGGATATCAAGATTTTGGTCAAATTTTTTAAGAATTTTCAAATTTTCAGATAGGAGGTTCCATATAAGGTCAAAAACTACATACTCAGATCTTCACCAATCATTGCAGGGATACATTGGATGTCAAGAAACGTGGAAAAAACGTACACAACAAGAGATTGGAGACATCAAGATTTTGGACGAATTTTTGAAGAATTTTCAAATTTTCAGATAGGAGGTTCCAGATAAGTTCAAAAACTACATACTCAGATCTTCACCAAACGTTGCAGGGATACTTTGCATGTCAAGACACGTGGAAAAAACGTACAAAACAAGAGATTGGAGACATCAAGATTTTCGACGAATTTTTGAAGAATTTTCAAATTTTCAGATGGGAGGTTCCAGATAAGGTCAAAAACGACATACTCAGATCTTCACCAAACTTTGCATGGATACATTGGATGTCAAGACACGTGGAAAAAACATACAAAACATAGGATTGGGGACATCAAGATTTTGGACGAATTTTTTAAGAATTTTCAAATTTTCATAAAGGAGGTTCCATATAAGGTCAAAAACTACATACTCAGATCTTCACCAAACATTGCAGCGATACATTGGATGTCAAGAAACGTGGAAAAAACGTACAAAACAAGAGATTGGAGACATCAAGATTTTGGACGAATTTTTGAAGAATTTTCAAATTTTCAGATAGGAGGTTCCAGATAAGGTCAAAAACTACATACTCAGATCTTCACCAAACGTTGCAGGGATACTTTGCATGTCAAGACACGTGGAAAAAACGTACAAAACAAGAGATTGGAGACATCAAGATTTTCGACGAATTTTTGAAGAATTTTCAAATTTTCAGATGGGAGGTTCCAGATAAGGTCAAAAACGACATACTCAGATCTTCACCAAACTTTGCATGGATACATTGGATGTCAAGACACGTGGAAAAAACATACAAAACATAGGATTGGGGACATCAAGATTTTGGACGATTTTTTTAAGAATTTTCAAATTTTCAGAAAGGAGGTTCCATATAAGGTCAAAAACTACATACTCAGATCTTCACCAAACTTTGCATGGATACAATGGATGTCAAGACACGTGGAAAAAACGTACAAAACAAGAGATTGGAAACATCAAGATTTTGGACGAATTTTTTAAGAATTTTCAAATTTTCAGATAGGAGGTTCCATATAAGGTCAAAAACTACATACTCAGATCTTCACCAAACTTTGCATGGATACATTGGATGTCAAGACACGTGGAAAAACGTACAAAACAAGAGATTGGTGTCATCAAGATTTTGGACGAATTTTTGAAGAATTTTCAAATTTTCAGATAGGAGGTTCCAGATAAGGTCAAAAACTACATACTCAGATCTTCACCAAACGTTGCAGGGATACTTTGCATGTCAAGACACGTGGAAAAAACGTACAAAACAAGAGATTGGAGACATCAAGATTTTCGACGAATTTTTTAAGAATTTTCAAATTTTCAGATAGGAGGTTCCAGATAAGGTCAAAAACTACATACTCAGATCTTCACCAAACTTTGCAGGGATACATTGGATGTCAAGACACGTGGAAAAAACGTACAAAACAAGAGATTGGAGACATCAAGATTTTGGACGAATTTTTGAGGAATTTTCAAATTTTCAGAAATGAGGTTCCAGATAAGGTCAAAAACTACATACTCAGATCTTCACCAAACTTTGCAGGTATACATTGGATGTCAAGACACGTGGCAAAAACGTACAAAACAAGAGATTGGAGACATCAAGATTTTGGACGAATTTTCTAAGAATTTTCAAATTTTCAGAAAGGATGTTCCATATAAGGTCAAAAACTACATACTCAGATCTTCACCAAACTTTGCAGGGATACAATGGATGTCAAGACACGTGGAAAAAACGTACAAAACAAGAGATTGAGGTCATCAAGATTTTGGACGGATTTTTTAGGAATTTTTCAAATTTTCAGATGGGAGGTTCCAGATAAGGTCAAAAACTACATACTCATATCTTCACCAAACTTTGCAGGGATACATTGGATGTCAAGACACGTGGAAAAAACGTACAAAACAAGAGATTGGAAACATCAAGATTTTGGACGAATTTTTTAAGAATTTTCAAATTTTCAGATAGGAGGTTCCATATAAGGTCAAAAACTACATACTCAGATCTTCACCAAACTTTGCATGGATACATTGGATGTCAAGACACGTGGAAAAACGTACAAAACAAGAGATTGGTGTCATCAAGATTTTGGACGAATTTTTGAAGAATTTTCAAATTTTCAGATAGGAGGTTCCAGATAAGGTCAAAAACTACATACTCAGATCTTCACCAAACGTTGCAGGGATACTTTGCATGTCAAGACACGTGGAAAAAACGTACAAAACAAGAGATTGGAGACATCAAGATTTTCGACGAATTTTTTAAGAATTTTCAAATTTTCAGATAGGAGGTTCCAGATAAGGTCAAAAACTACATACTCAGATCTTCACCAAACTTTGCAGGGATACATTGGATGTCAAGACACGTGGAAAAAACGTACAAAACAAGAGATTGGAGACATCAAGATTTTGGACGAATTTTTGAGGAATTTTCAAATTTTCAGAAATGAGGTTCCATATAAGGTCAAAAACTACATACTCAGATCTTCACCAAACTTTGCAGGGATACATTGGATGTCAAGACACGTGGCAAAAACGTACAAAACAAGAGATTGGAGACATCAAGATTTTGGACGAATTTTTTAAGAATTTTCAAATTTTCAGATAGGAGGTTCCAGATAAGGTCAAAAACTACATACTCAGATCTTCACCAAACTTTGCAGGGATACATTGGATGTCAAGACACGTGGAAAAATCGTACAAAACAAGAGATTGGGGGCATCAAGATTTTGGACAGATTTTTTAGGAATTTTCAAATTTTCAGATGGGAGGTTCCAGATAAGGTCAAAAACTACATACTCAGATCTTCACCAAACTTAGCAGGGATACATTGGATGTCAAGACACGTGGAAAAAACGTACAAAACAAGAGATTGGAGACGTCAAGATTTTGGACGAATTTTTTAAGAATTTTCAAATTTTCAGAAAGGATGTTCCAGATAAGGTCAAAAACGACATACTCAGATCTTCACCAAACTTTGCAGGGATACTTTGGATGTCAAGACACGTGGAAAAAACGTACAAAACAAGAGATTGGAGACATCAAGATTTTGGACGAATTTTTTAAGAATTTTCAAATTTTCAGATAGGAGGTTCCAGATAAGGTCAAAAACTACATACTCAGATCTTGACCAAACTTTGCAGGGATACATTGGATGCCAAGACACGTGGAAAAAACGTACAAAACAAGAGATTGGGGACGTCAAGATT
This sequence comes from Lepisma saccharinum, assembly GCF_977018435.1. Classification (NCBI taxonomy): domain Eukaryota; kingdom Metazoa; phylum Arthropoda; class Insecta; order Zygentoma; family Lepismatidae; genus Lepisma; species Lepisma saccharinum. The sequence goes on from NW_028142909.1 coordinate 1,048,328, forward strand.
TTGGACGAATTTTTTAAGAATTTTCAAATTTTCAGAAAGGATGTTCCAGATAAGGTCAAAAACGACATACTCAGATCTTCACCAAACTTTGCAGGGATACATTGGATGTCAAGACACTTGGAAAAAACGTACAAAACAAGAGATTGGAGACATCAAGATTTTGGACGAATTTTTGAGGAATTTTCAAATTTTCAGAAATGAGGTTCCAGATAAGGTCAAAAACTACATACTCAGATCTTCACCAAACTTTGCAGGGATACATTGGTTGTCAAGACACGTGGAAAAACGTACAAAACAAGAGATTGGAGACATCAAGATTTTGGACGAATTTTTTAAGAATTTTCAAATTTTCAGAAAGGATGTTGCAGATAAGGTCAAAAACGACATACTCAGATCTTCACCAAACTCTGCAGGGATACATTGGATGTCAAGACACGGGGAAAAAACATACAAAACATAGGATTGGGGACATCAAGATTTTGGTCAAATTTTTTAAGAATTTTCAAATTTTCAGATAGGAGGTTCCATATAAGGTCAAAAACTACATACTCAGATCTTCACCAAACTTTGCAGGGATACATTGGATGTCAAGACACGTGGAAAAAACGTACAAAACAAGAGATTGGAGACATCAAGATTTTGGACGAATTTTTTAAGAATTTTCAAATTTTCAGAAAGGATGTTCCAGATAAGGTCAAAAACGACATACTCAGATCTTCACCAAACTTTGCATGGATACATTGGATGTCAAGACACGTGGAAAAAACATACAAAACATAGGATTGGGGACATCAATATTTTGGTCAAATTTTTTAAGAATTTTCAAATTTTCAGATAGGAGGTTCCATATAATGTCAAAAACTACATACTCAGATCTTCACCAAAGATTGCAGGGATACATTGGAGGTCAAGACACGTGGAAAAAACGTACAAAACAAGAGATTGGAGACATCAAGATTTTGGACGAATTTTTCAAAAATTTTCAAATTTTCAGATAGGAGGTTCCAGATAAGGTCAAAAACTACATACTCAGATCTTCACCAAACTTTGCAGGGAAACATTGGATGTCAAGACACGTGGAAAAAACATACAAAACATAGGATTGGGGATATCAAGATTTTGGTCAAATTTTTTAAGAATTTTCAAATTTTCAGATAGGAGGTTCCATATAAGGTCAAAAACTACATACTCAGATCTTCACCAATCATTGCAGGGATACATTGGATGTCAAGAAACGTGGAAAAAACGTACAAAACAAGAGATTGGAGACATCAAGATTTTGGACGAATTTTTGAAGAATTTTCAAATTTTCAGATAGGAGGTTCCAGATAAGGTCAAAAACTACATACTCAGATCTTCACCAAACGTTGCAGGAATACTTTGCATGTCAAGACACGTGGAAAAAACGTACAAAACAAGAGATTGGAGACATCAAGATTTTCGACGAATTTTTGAAGAATTTTCAAATTTTCAGATGGGAGGTTCCAGATAAGGTCAAAAACGACATACTCAGATCTTCACCAAACTTTGCATGGATACATTGGATGTCAAGACACGTGGAAAAAACATACAAAACATAAGGATTGGGGACATCAAATTTTGGACGAATTTTTTAAGAATTTTCAAATTTTCAGAAAGGAGGTTCCATATAAGGTCAAAAACTACATACTCAGATCTTCACCAAACATTGCAGCGATACATTGGATGTCAAGAAACGTGGAAAAAACGTACAAAACAAGAGATTGGAGACATCAAGATTTTGGACGAATTTTTGAAGAATTTTCAAATTTTCAGATAGGAGGTTCCAGATAAGGTCAAAAACTACATACTCAGATCTTCACCAAACGTTGCAGGGATACTTTGCATGTCAAGACACGTGGAAAAAACGTACAAAACAAGAGATTGGAGACATCAAGATTTTCGACGAATTTTTGAAGAATTTTCAAATTTTCAGATGGGAGGTTCCAGATAAGGTCAAAAACGACATACTCAGATCTTCACCAAACTTTGCATGGATACATTGGATGTCAAGACACGTGGAAAAAACATACAAAACATAGGATTGGGGACATCAAGATTTTGGACGAATTTTTTAAGAATTTTCAAATTTTCAGAAAAGAGGTTCCATATAAGGTCAAAAACTACATACTCATATCTTCACCAAACTTTGCAGGGATACAATGGATGTCAAGACACGTGGAAAAAACGTACAAAACAAGAGATTGAGGTCATCAAGATTTTGGACGGATTTTTTAGGAATTTTCAAATTTTCAGATGGGAGGTTCCAGATAAGGTCAAAAACTACATACTCATATCTTCACCAAACTTTGCAGGGATACATTTAATGTCAAGACACGTGGAAAAAACGTACAAAACAAGAGATTGGAAACATCAAGATTTTGGACGAATTTTTTAAGAATTTTCAAATTTTCAGATAGGAGGTTCCATATAAGGTCAAAAACTACATACTCAGATCTTCACCAAACTTTGCATGGATACATTGGATGTCAAGACACGTGGAAAAACGTACAAAACAAGAGATTGGTGTCATCAAGATTTTGGACGAATTTTTGAAGAATTTTCAAATTTTCAGATAGGAGGTTCCAGATAAGGTCAAAAACTACATACTCAGATCTTCACCAAACGTTGCAGGGATACTTTGCATGTCAAGACACGTGGAAAAAACGTACAAAACAAGAGATTGGAGACATCAAGATTTTCGACGAATTTTTTAAGAATTTTCAAATTTTCAGATAGGAGGTTCCAGATAAGGTCAAAAACTACATACTCAGATCTTCACCAAACTTTGCAGGGATACATTGGATGTCAAGACACGTGGAAAAAACGTACAAAACAAGAGATTGGAGACATCAAGATTTTGGACGAATTTTTGAGGAATTTTCAAATTTTCAGAAATGAGGTTCCAGATAAGGTCAAAAACTACATACTCAGATCTTCACCAAACTTTGCAGGTATACATTGGATGTCAAGACACGTGGCAAAAACGTACAAAACAAGAGATTGGAGACATCAAGATTTTGGACGAATTTTTTAAGAATTTTCAAATTTTCAGATAGGAGGTTCCAGATAAAGTCAAAAACTACATATTCAGATCTTCACCAAACTTTGCAGGGATACATTGGATGTCAAGACACGTGGAAAAATCGTACAAAACAAGAGATTGGGGGCATCAAGATTTTGGACAGATTTTTTAGGAATTTTCAAATTTTCAGATGGGAGGTTCCAGATAAGGTCAAAAACTACATACTCAGATCTTCACCAAACTTTGCAGGGATACATTGGATGTCAAGACACGTGGAAAAAACGTACAAAACAAGAGATTGGAGACGTCAAGATTTTGGACGAATTTTTTAAGAATTTTCAAATTTTCAGAAAGGATGTTCCAGATGAGTTCAAAAACGACATACTCAGATCTTCACCAAACTTTGCAGGGATACATTGGATGTCAAGACACGTGGAAAAAACGTACAAAACAAGAGATTGGAGACATCAAGATTTTGGACGAATTTTTGAAGAATTTTCAAATTTTCAGATGGGAGGTTCCAGATAAGGTCAAAAACGACATACTCAGATCTTCACCAAACTTTGCATGGATACATTGGATGTCAAGACACGTGGAAAAAACATACAAAACATAGGATTGGGGACATCAAGATTTTGGACGAATTTTTTAAGAATTTTCAAATTTTCAGAAAGGAGGTTCCATATAAGGTCAAAAACTACATACTCAGATCTTCACCAAACTTTGCAGGGATACAATGGATGTCAAGACACGTGGAGAAAACGTACAAAACAAGAGATTGAGGTCATCAAGATTTTGGAAGGATTTTTTAGAAATTTTCAAATTTTCAGATGGGAGAGTAGTTGTATTTACGGGGGGATAAACTCGAGAAAGTACGAACCCCCCTCCAGCAGCTTTGGCCATACTTAAAACTTGCTCAACATGCCCATATGAGTTTTTTGCTCAAGTGTGGAGCTCTTATATTTCAAGATTTTTGTAAAAAATGCCCTCGGGGAATTTTTCAGAAAGTACGAGCTTTCTCAGATTGATTTGTGCATACTTACAAAAGTTGCATCAGCCAGATTTTTGTCAAAAAGTGATATATTTTTGGCTACACCAGAAATTAAGCTTATAGTATGTTTTTCTGTCAAAATCCCAGGAATCTTGAATTGATATCTATTGGGTTCTGAGACCGAGTGGAGTGTGGTGCATAGTTTTTATTGTCTTGTAATCAAAAGGTTCGGGTTTGAGTCCTCATAAAATCTGATGGCAAAATGTTAATATTGTAGTTTTGTAAACAAGGGGCTCTGGGTTCGAGTCCTGATAGATGTGGCATTCCATATGTGAGATTTTGAGAATAATTTTGTTTTGTTGATAGCCCCCAGATCTTAAATTTAGTAAAAATGTTGTATAACAGAGCAAAATTATTCTCTATTAAGAATCACCAGAGTTTTGTTATCTGGGTAAAATATCAGCTCAACAATACGGGCAAAACTGCCTGATCGATACAATAGAATGGAGGTCAAGTAAACATTCCATGTTCTTTCCAATCTTTTGATCAGTCCCATGTTTCTGCCAACAATTAATCATGCTTGCCCGGGAAATTAATGCCAATAGATTTAATCTTTATTGTGTTTTTTCAGAGAGTTATTCATCATCAAAGAGACATTAGTAAATGCATGAGTGATTATATCTGTTGATGTTACCTACACTGTGCCTTTTCCGAGGAAAATTACATGTCATTTGTCATGGAACTCAAAGAGAAATTCTTATCTGTACTGTGCCCCCCTTTCAGGGACCATTCCATCATATTGAGGAAATTCCTGGATATTGTCATGCAAAGGTTTGGTCTTGTTGTACACAAGTCTGTAACTTACAGAATAATTATTACAATATTTCTGTATTTCAGTTTTTGGCAAATGTGCTGGGTAGGTAAAAGCTTTTTTGCCACGAGCAGAGGTGCTATAAAATGGGTAGGTAACTGACGGTAAAGTATTGTTTTATATCCAAAGGGCTTCTGTGTTTGAATCGTGCTTCTAGAACTGCTCTGTGACTCGCTCATTTCTTACATCATAAACATATGATTTTTCACCTATGAGAATGACGCTACATATGGTGTCATCTGGTAAAGCCTCGTGGAATTCACAGATAATTTTAATGTTTGTTCTGTCATTCACCACAACCTGTTTCCTTTTCGAAGTGTTAATTACAAACATGGGTCTCTGTGTCTTGAATTCATCTGGAGTGTAGTACATGTCAGTATTGCCAGTAGTGACACGCTTGAAAGCCGAAAAAGCTTCATATAATTTGAGAAAATCACCCTTGGACATGTCTAAATTATAATTTTCTCTAGGAAAAACCTCATTTCTGCCATTTTTAAGATATATGTTCTTGATGTTGCAGTTATCAAATTTGCTTGAATTTTTTTCCTGATTATTGTGTCTCCCAGTCTGAAACAGTACCACCACAAAATCAGGCATGTCAAATTGAATACTGGAGAATGAATTTGTGGCATCAAATTCATAATAAGTACCAGTGGCAACCTTCTGTACGCATTGATATGTGTAAAATTGCAGAGGAATTTGCGGATTTTTTAGGATATCAGCTTTGTATTTAAGAGCATAGCCGGCCTCATATTCAACAACCGGGATTCTTAACTCCATAGTCTGAATAATGCATTTGCCTGCATCAGGTAGGGTATTAGGCAGAGCTTCCCCTGTAGGGTTTATTGCACTGTACCTCATCAAAGCATTATCATCATTTGCAGCTCTTCTAAATGTAATTCTTAACCCCCCCTTCCACATAATTTCTTTGTAATCCGAGAAGAATCCTGGCAACAGGCGCATGGGGAACAGCACAGTGTGGCTCTTGGATAATATCTTATCACCAGCTTCAAATCCACCGATTCTGTAGTATGAAGCCTCGGTTTTGGATAATTTTAATGTAGCCAAAGCTGTGGAGGTAATGCCTGGATAATCCACTCTGTTTATAACAACGCCATGCTTTCTGATCTCAATTTCAGAGAACAGATGCGGCACAAAATTGTCCACCAGTCTTATATTTGTATTTGCCGGATAATCTGTTCCATCGAGCTTTACAACATCAAATTTGATGTATAGATCTGCTCTGTGGGGGTGTATAAAGCCGTCCCCTACATCAAGATCAACCTCGATCTGTGTGTTGGGTTGATTTAAATTTGCAAATGTCCTCCTGTTTGGGGGGAATGATTGTAGCTCATAACTCTCAATATTTTCCATTGTATGTATTTTTATTTAAATGTTAATCTCTACGATTGCAGTTGTTGTGGCTCCAGCAAAATCAACTAATTCTTCTTTTTCATTAGTGACCATCAATTCAATGTTATCTATTCTGTTATGACACACAGGAAAATATAATGTTGGGGATGGATTGTAGATGATGGGCTCCATGAATTCGGAATTAGGTTTGAATGTTGCAATGATGCCGGTTTGTTTGTGAGTGCCTATGCCATTTGATTTAGTAATCATACCCTCAGCCACATTACAGTGAATATTCAGAGTCTCTATGGCTAAGAATTTAGGTATATTCATAGCAGTGTGTTTGATGGCCGGTTCGAGTTTTGTGTTGTTCTCAAATCCTAACAGCTCTCCTATAGTACCCAGATGCACTGTTTCCGTAGCAGATACAATCTCTACTCTGTGAGTGACAGAATTTTGACTTAAAACTACACCTCTGGGTAATTGAGCATTTAGAGTGGACAGATTATATTGCCCTGGAGTGATGACAATTTTTTGATCCCCTACTGCAATTGTGTTGTTGTGGTGAGTAATATTAGGGATCAAGTACATGCCGTAAAATGCTCTGAGAGCTATTGTTTTGGGATACACTATGTCATCATGCAATTTGAGTTTCAATATTGAATTTTGGCTGGTGAGATGGAATACCCCCATGATGTTTCAGATACCACAAGGCTTTTTGAAAATTTTCAATTGATGGTTTATTTATTTGAGACATGTATCTGAGAACAGATAAACACAGATGTCCACAATTAACATCTTTGAAGTTTTGAACACGGGCATTATTGTAATAAAGATTAGCTGATTTTAAATATTTTATTAAATTTTCAGGTGGAACACCTCCAAATGAATCAAACACAAATGCCTCATCGTTTAAATATTTAAGATAACAGATCCAGTGAGTGCCCTGATTTTTGTACTCATCCAAATTAACAATGCCACACTCTTTGTTGAGTGGTTGTTCCGGTAAAGAATCAGACATGTACACACCTCTAAAATGTTTGATGCCCAGTGGCTTGATTAAAGCTTCAATATCTTGGTTTGTAAGCGGCTCTTGTTTTTTTTAAACTTATTCATGGCTCTCTTAACACCTTTGCCTTTTTTCTCCATGGCCAGGTTATGGCGCTTCTGCTCATCTAATTCTGCCCTATTTTTCTTGGCATCTATTACTGTTTTTGCTATGGCAGCTGATCCCCCAGCCAAGCTCCCAACAGCCCCGAGTGCTGCTAAGATGGCAGGGATGGTAAATATGAATCCCCCCACATGTGATTTTTTTCTTGATTGCTGTAATTTTTTTAATTGGGGGGTACTAAGCAACAATTTCATACCATGGCCCTTGGCAATACAAGAGCTTTTTTTCTTGCGCTGCTTTTTGGTTAAAAGACTGTCAATAGTTTTAAGAGATTTAAGACCTGCATAAGGTATTTGATACATAACACCCTTGGCCTTCATTGTAGGTTTATTATATACATATTCACAACCCCCACCCCAGTTTTTGTTTGGTGCTCATAGCTATGGTGGTTCCCAATGCCGCTATTTTTTCACTCAAAGAAGCATCTTTGCTTACAAATCTACCAAATGCAGCCTCTTCTAATTTCTTGTCTGCAACATGTCTCTTGTCAAGATCAGAATCTGTGTTGTATGCAATGTCATGGTCTCTACAAGCAGCATCTAAAGGATTAACACCAGGGTCCCCTCTGTTTAATCTATGGTCCAATTTTGTGCCTGGACCACAATACTGATAGCCTGGAATGTGTAGTTCAAATGGCAGCTTGTTTATAATGTCATTAACCAACCCCCGACCCTCAGAAACATTCCAAAATTTAGGTGGTAGAGTATTAATAATTTTTATGAGATATCCAATCCCCTTAGGGTCATTCACTATAAAATTAGATAATTTGGTGCTTATCATGTCCATAATTCCAACCTTTTCATTGTAAAAATTGTGGTTGCCAGCATTTTCCTCCCCAGCTATCACCAGCAACCTATCTACAAGTTTCCTGACATCATCAACCCACACAAATTCTTTAGGCAGGGTGTTGTATTGTTTGATTCCACTGCCTGTCTTAATCTGTGACCATATGGGCTTGATTAAATTATTGTATTTTGCCCCACTGCTCGACTTGACTCTTTTTTGTGTGGGATCATTGTTCTGGTACAGAGCATCTGATTTTATTAATATTTCTTTGTAATGTTCATAATCTTGATCTGTATAGCTGCCAGGCCTCTTCCTAGTCATCAGTTCCCACAATCCAGGTGTGCCGGGGTACTTAACAAAAGCACCTTTTTCTCCGAGACGAGATTCTGAATAAACAATCAGATCATCCCCCATAAAAGTTACTCTGAAATTACCGATTCTATGAATAATGCTGCCATCAAGCTCTGTGTCGGCATATAAGCCAAAAACCTCATCTTTGTTGTCTTTAGGTGTGCTTAAATATTTTTGAGCAAGAAGACCCAATTCAATAGGATCCTGACTAGCCTCAATTCTTCTAGGAGCAACAGGACTAGGTGTATGAATACTGGAAAGTGGGGTGAATGGATAATCTAATATGTTCCTTGCAGCTACAGGCACAAGCTCTGTGATCAAATCTTGATTTTGCTCTGTAACAGTTTTGATATTCTTACCTAAATTATTAATAGCATCAATGACAGGCTGTTCTGTTTGTTTGTGTTTTTCATAAATTCCACGGTTCTCTGATTTCCATCCCTTAAATCTTTTTACAAGATAATCTCTTAACTTAAGATCATCAATGACTGGTCGTTTCATGGTTGTTTATTTATGTCTCAACGTCTAGAAAATCGTTGATTTTATTTCTGTATTTGCCAGTATTAGGTGTTCTTGTCATATCAATTGTGACAAACCCATAACTGTCCTGGTTCCAGCACTTGCTGCAAAACTTGGAAAAATCATTGTAGCTCAAGTCCCCACCTACATATTCATCGTGTATGTGTTTGAGGTTGGTATGATCTTGATGAAACATACATATAAAATTGCTGTTGTCTCGGATCAGTTGCTTCGGAATTTTAGAAAAAGTCTGTGCCAGGTAGAAGCAGTCAATGTTTTTGTGCCGGCCCTGTGTAAAGAAATTTCTAACCTTGTTTTGATTATCCAGTATAATGTCATCAAACACAACAACAGAATTATCGAGACATTCATCTAATGGCTTAACATCTGGTTCAAAAGTGGCAATATCCAATCCATCATATAGCTTCATCAGCTGCTGATATTTTAATTGTTCCAAGCTCTTTGAGAAAACATACAAGTGCCTGTTTTTCCAGTCTAACCAGTTGGGTGCCAATAAAAAATTATCAACCATTAGTGTAGTTTTACCACAAGCAGATGGCCCAACAATAAGACACCTAATATTATCAGGCAGCAAGTTGCCATTTCTCTTATTCTGCTGTTCAGGTTCTGGCAGCCTTTTTATAACATCCCAGGTGCTCATATTATCACTTTGTCTGCATCGATCCAGCTGTTTTCCGGATGACCTAGCCATTTGACAAATAACTTGTTGCCTTTTCTGCGGATGATTTTTTCTATGAGATATGTGTCGGGCTGTTTAGTTTTGCTGACTTCTTGTTCATAGAATCGGTTTTTGAGAATTTCTCCTCGGTGATCTTTTATTATATATGTGTTAAGGGTCCCGGGTTTAACTTGAACCACTGTAAATAATTCGGTGCTCCAGTTTCTCGTAAAGCCTCTTTTGAATAAGTGCTTATATTTGCTGATTCTTACTTGTTCACCCACCCTGTATTTGGCTTTTCTTGTTGTTGGCTGGTATCTAGGATAATAAACAGTCCTGATCAATTTTTGCTCATCAATTGAAGTTACTTCAGAGGGCTTCATGTTGATTGTGGAATGGACCGAGTTGTTGTATTTATGTAGAAGTTCGGGAAGAATATTAATCCATTTATAATTACCTTGCAGGGTAAATTGTTTATACATAAGATTTTTTAAGGTTCTGTTGAATCTCTCTACAATTGAGGCCTTGAGATCACTGTAACTCGAATAATGTTTTATTGCCTGGCTTTTAATAAATTGTTGGAACACTGAATTATAAAATTCTTTGCCATTATCTGTTAGCAAATAGCGCGGTGATCTTCCTGAATAATTGATGATTGTCCTGAGGGCTTCTGTAACACATTTTCCAGTCTTGGATTTGAGTGGCACAGCCCAGGCAAATTTTGAAAATGTGTCTATGACAGTGAGTAGATACTTGTAGCCCTTGTTGATTTTGTCTAAGTTTTTTAGCTGTCCACTTGCCATCTCAATCAAGTCGCTCTGCCATAAATCATCTATGCCCTTTGTGACTACTGGCAGTCTCTTATAATTATGTCGGGCTTGTCTGTGTAATTCATCAACAATAATTTGTCTAGACATAATATGAAAACAAGAATATTGCAACTATGGGGTGTTCAGCAGCTGATACTACAGGATTTTCTAAATATAATTTGTCCCCTATTTGTATTTTAAATTCCAAAGTGCCATCATCTTCAACATAGGCTGTTTCTAATGTATTGGGGTCTGTAAAATCCTCTAACTCTACACTGGTGATTTTTGGTTTGTTGTCAGCATTTGTTATTGATAAGGTAGGGTAGTGGTGTGCCTGTGGCTGATGCCAATATTTGATCTTGATTGGTCTCAATGTGCCCCCAACAAAAAACTGGTAATAAAATTGTGCAGGGGACAGCATATATATTTTGCCACCTGGTGTAAATGGTGAATCATATTCTTTGTTGGGGATGCTGTACAATTCAAGAATTACTGTATGTTTTGGATTCTCGATTATGCCCGTTATTTCTTTTTCTGCTGTAAGCAATCTGCTTGTTACAGATTCAAGGTGCTCATTGATGGTCCTAACAACATCATCATGGCCTGGCTTGATCTTTATGTCCACAACAAGTTTCTTGTATTGTTGCACAATTTCTTGTAGCTGGGTGGCAAAAACAGACAGGGCATTTGCTTGATTGGATTCCATGGTCCCTAGCTGTTGCTTGATATTAGCTACAATTTGTTGCAAATTTTCAACAACTGCCAATTTTGAATTTTGAGCAGTAAGATCATGGACCTGTCTTCTGATATCCTCAAACAGGGCATGCAGTTCATTAATATGTTGATTGGTTGGAAGAGTGGCCACTGTCTGTGTGAGATGTTTGATCTCTGTCTGGATATTCTTGATATCTTCTGATTTCAATATGCGATTCACTGCCCTCTTAATATTTTTAAGTTCCTGTGATGTGGGAAGATTTGATACTGTATTTTGCAAAAATTCAAGTGCCAATTTCACATTGTTTAATTCAGAAGCATCAGCCACATTTTGCATAGCATTTTGGAGCAGGGCTATATCTGCCTGAGAGGGTGTTGATTGTTGTAAAATTTCAAGTTTTGTTTGGATATCATCTATCAAGTGATGAAAATGAGATAGTTCAGATTCAGTGTTGAGGTTTTCAAGCTTTGTGATCTGTTGTTGGACACTGACAAGTGTGTCTACAATACCAGGCAATCGGGATTCTAGTACATTTGCCAAATCACTTTGCACTGCTGCTATTGTACCCTCAAGATGGGTTATGGAACTTTGAATTTTTCCAAAATCTTCATATGTTTCAAGTTGCAGCTTGATATTTGCAACACTCCGAGTTATTGCATTCAAAGCTTCAGAAGATGGCAAGTTGTTCATAAAATTTTCAAGTGTCTCAATTTTTTCTTTAACCTCGGCTATGGCATTGTTCAGGGGATCCAGATTAGGTATTTGGAGTGACTGAATCTGTTCCTTTAGAGTGGAAATCACTAGATCAAAATCTTCTTGTGATTTTATGCTTTTGACAATTGTTTGGAGCTGTGTCTGGACATTATTTATCTGCTCTTCCAATTGTTGTTTCAATTGCTCAGAGTTGTTAGCCTGGGTCTTAAATTTGGCTTGAAGAGCTGCTACAGCTTCTTCCAAACTTTGAAAATTATCTAATGTGGCCAGATCAGTATATTTCTGAAGCAATAATTTAAGTTCAGAATCAATTTTAAGAAGAGGGTCCATGCATTGTGATTGCAAATTTGTAATTTCTAATTGAAGACTGGCATTGAGTGTGGTCTGTAAAGCTTGTAAATCACTTCTTAATTTCTTGACTCTGACATCAAGCATCAGAATCTCATCACTGTGATCTTCATGTCTTGTATGGCCAAATATATCATTAGGCATTTTTGTTTTAATGGTTATTTATTATAGAGTATCTGATTCTTAATTCTATAAAAAAAGGTATAAGCTTGTCATGTGACCCAGGGACCTCAATATATAAGCAGTCACCAGCAGAAACAGTATATACAGTGCCAGAAACCATGTTTGAGTGCTTAATTCTATAAATATTTCTCCCTACTGAAATTTTGACATCACCCTCAGGGGTTGTAATAAATTGCAATTGACCACCTACAGGTAATTGGTAATGATTTAAATTATTGTTAAATATGTACAATATTTTGCCTGTTTCATCATCATTATCTGTAAGTATGCTGTTCAGATGAATAATTAACAAGCCACTCAGTTTAGACAGCATATCAGAAGAGGGTTGTGGTGTTGGCAGCTCCATAATAGCCTGTTTTTTGAACCCAAATAAGTTCATAGGCATGTTTATTTATTTCAAATCATGCTCTGTAATTGGGCATTGTTTCCCATTTTTCAAATCACAATGCCCCCAAGGTAAAGTATGTATGTCACATGATAAAATGCATCTCTTATCATCATGTGGGTCCAGGGCCACTTTTCTTACAATATTGCTAGTCAACAAGTGATCCTCACTCTGAATTCTATTTTCTGATGTTCTGATTGAACTCTGGGATTTGATGCAATTTTTATAATCTTCAAATACAAGATCTTTTTCCACAGTAACTCTGCCAATACCCTTGGCCTTTTTGACAACAGCACTACATGTTTTAAAACTGTACACCTTGGCACTTAACCCAGCAAATTCCACAATAACATCACCACATGTCTCATCTTTTAACTTGCCAGGCACCTTTTTGTTGTGGTGATGTTGAATTATTGTATGTTCACTGGTATCAAAGTATTGAAACAATTCAGGCTGTGACATATCTTGATAAACATCTTCTGTTTGAATATCAAGAATAAAACTATCCGTGTCCATGTACAATAATTTTACACGATCACCATAAAAAGGTTTCAGCACATCATAATACAATGTTAACATATGTAATTTGGACAATTCCAATATCACAGCCCCTACATAAATAGGTTTATCAAATTTGATCTTTGTTTTCATCATGTTGAAAAGTGCCATGTGCTCATCATAAATTCTTCTGTAATTGAAGTTGGGCTTTGCAACCAATTTTTTGCTCAGGCTGGGGTCAGTAATTATTTTAACATCGGTATGTTTTCTGACATTTTCAATTGTTTTGCCATACACTGAATTCACCATCAATTTAAACAAGCCCTTATCAAATTGGCTCTTTGCAGATGTTCGAAGCTCTGTATTTGTATCAATGTATGATTTCAACCATTCTGAGTGCCTGAACCTTAAGACTTTGCCAACTTTGGTCACTTGAACACCATGTTTCATCAGGAACTGGAGGTTTTTTGTAATATATGACATAGCCTTGTTTCGGCTCCAGAGTCATCATGAGTTTCTTCTGTTTAGAGCCAGGTGAGCACTGAACCTCGGGAATTGGGGGCAGATCAGAAAATTTATTGTGTAAATCATCAGGAATTGTCAGATCAACCTCTAAGAAGAGGCCATAGTCACTGTCATCAAAGTCCTGAAGATCTTCAATATTGAAATCTTCAACCCATTCAAGCCCTGCATATGGCAATTTATCCATCATAGCGTGACCATAGAGGTTGTTTGCATCTACATACGTTATATAATTTGATGGCCGTGCTGGATCATAATCAGGCATATACTTGTTATTTGCTCTGGCATATCTCTGGGAACATTGCACCATCCCACCTCTTATACATTTCTCCATAAACAGATACATATCTTGATCGTGGATCAGATCCAATTGCTTTTTGGTGTTCAAAAACGTTGCGGCCCATGCTAGGCCCGGGGCACTGTAAAAATACACTGGGTCCAGTCCATAATTTTGCATGGAAGATTTTCTGAATGCCTGCAATATATCAGCTAAGAGGGTCACATCAAGTTTCAAATATGCCATGTGATAATCACCAAATGTCTTGCATTTTAAATCGTTCCACATCAACTGAGCATGGTGATAATCATCATCACTGATTCCAGATCCTCTGATTTTGCTGTAAAACTCTTCTTGTGGTGGCAGGGAACACTCATCAAATTTAGAAAAATCTGTGACATAGTCATATGGATATACGCCCTTCCGCCTAATTAATTTCAGGTCCTGATTTGGAAACAATGCACGTGTGATTTTTAATTTATCATCAGGTAATTGAGTGGCCAGTGTATCCAGGCTAGCAGATAAAAATCTGTAAGAATCAAGAAATCTTATGTGAATAGGAACACCATCAACTTTAATTATCTTGCTAATAGATATATATTTCTCATCATTTTCAGCTAAAATATTTAAATTCTGCTTCTCAAACCCCTCGTACCTGATCAGATGATGGAAATCATAATTGGATGCTCCATGGCAAAATATGGGGATAAATCTTGGTCTCTTGATCTTAATATTACAGCTATTACACAGGGCCATTAAGAATTTACCATCTGTATGAGAATGGTGATGAACCTTGATATTTGTATCTGAAAATTCACAATCACATACCGGGCATTTTTCTGCATTGTTGAAATCTTCAATCTGTTCCTCTGTTAAAGGCAACATAGGCTTTGATATTAATAAGATGTTAGATGCTATGTCACGGCACACATTTTCTATTCTATGTGCAAATATTTTGATGGCATTTGGTCCCTTGTATGAATATTTTTTAATAACAACACCATCCCGTATAACCATAAAACAAAAGCTGGAAGGTTCATGTTGCTGGTATGGTGTACTTGAAGATTCTTCAGGATCTGGATTGCAGAATGCAAGAGATTTGAGATTCGATTCAGAATCCCAGACAATATATACTGGGTGTTCCAACAAGGCTTCAAACTTTTTGAATTTGCAATTTTCACTTGGATTGGGCATCACCATATGAACAGGTTTATGATTGCCACAGTATTTCAGATGCTCAATTAGCTTGTTTTTAGCAATTTCTGCACTCTCTTCCCGAACCCCATTTACCATTTTTTGACCATAAAATACAGTTAAGCATCTTCTGCACAACTTGAATATTTTTTTATATTTGTCTAGTTGTGTTCTCACTAAAGCTTCAAGATTATGTATCAGAGTATAATGATATGTACCATCCTTTTCAATTAAGAGCAGATCAATCGGAACTGCAGATTCATCATCAAGTGTACTGATTCTGAGAGGATCTATCAAGCAATTGCCAGTGGAACAAGTAAATACATTAATAGATAATTGTTTGCCATCGATGTGCCTGGCCTTTTTTTCAAATTTATCAATATTCTGAACTGACATTGGATATTCCAAACCCTCCATTGCATCGTCAAAAATATGTTCATGCTGTTTGTAATAACTTATTCTCTGAGGATTCCTTGAAACTGGATACAAAACAGCTAATATACACCACAAAAAGCATTTCTGGTCGGTATTTTCAATATTGACCACGGCTCTTTTGTTTTTGATATTGGCAGGTAATGGCAGATATGTAGATCCTTGTAATGGGTTGAATTCAGAAATATTAACATATAACTTGTGTGATGAACCACATAGGCTCCATCCTGATTCTTTTGCCGCAAATTCAGAGTGTTTGATATTCAGTTGATTTATCAAGCTGCTTATTATTGTGTCTAAATTTGCATTTGAATATACCGGTACAGTTTCTGTTACGTGGGGGTGTGTAAATTTTGTATCATTTGGTTTCTTATATTGTACAAACAATTTGAGGGAGAGCTTATAAGAGCCATTTTGTGCATTTAGAATTGCCTGCACTTTAGGATTTACACTGTTCAAGAAATTCTCAATGCCGCATCTTGGCTCTGATACAAACCGGTGATCCCTTAATTGGCCGTTAAAACTGCTACGGATGGGTTCATAGCGTGGCTGTTTTGCTGCTCTGGCATTAACAGGTGCTTCGTACTTTCTTTTCAGACCAGAAGTGGATGGTTGTGCAGAGCAAGTATTTTTATGTGTATATGTGAAATATTCCATGTTATATTTTCTATTGCATTTGGGGCAAATTTTTGTGGGAGTTCTGTATTTGTCTGGATTACAAATTTTTTGATGTTTGGCCCAATTAGAGCTGGATATATTCTTATTGCACTGATTACAATATTTTTGATTCGGCATTTTTGTTATATACAATTTCCTGGGATTCAATTCAAAACTTTATACTGAACAAAAAATATCAGATGGGTTCAGCTGTGTGCTTTGTGTGTGTGTAGGTGTATATGTGTGTATGTGTGTTAATATTTTTGGCTTTGGTATTTATATAAAATTTCCTGGGTTTTAAATCTAATCTCTATGGATTAATATTATTAATATTAATCTTATGACAGGTTGTAAAGCCAATAGCCCACAAGTGTAAAAATCATTCACACTGACCCAGCGCAAATGCCTGCACAAACATGCATATCTTGAATAGCAATGACCTTGTTATGTATAACAGGCTGGGACAAATATAAGCTTGACTCTAAATATGAGTGGATTACAACAAATAACAGATTTTATATTGTTCAATATGAATTTAAACCTGTAAGTATAAGAAGTACTGTATCAATACATCTGTTCTCCTCAGTCAGTCTCACAATACTGAATGATGCAATACTCGGGAATTTCTGTAAATACTGGCGCTGAGGGCAAGGCAAAAATCAATACTACCGTCTCGGGAATTCCACACACTGACACAGAGGAGAAACATGCAAACATATAATATAAGAAATAGAGTGTCACGGAGCAAGCAAATTGAACCTAGTATCCAATTAAACTTAAACCGGAAGTAAATATGTGTGTGTATGTATGTGTATGTGCTTAATTTCTGGTGTAGCCAAAAATATATCACTTTTTGACAAAAATCTGGCTGATGCAACTTTTGTAAGTATGCACAAATCAATCTGAGAAAGCTCGTACTTTCTGAAAAATTCCCGAGGGCATTTTTTACAAAAATCTTGAATTATAAGAGCTCCACACTTGAGCAAAAAACTCATATGGGCATGTTGAGCAAGTTTTAAGTATGGCCAAAGCTGCTGGAGGGGGGTTCGTACTTTCTCGAGTTTATCCCCCCGTAAATACAACTACTTGGGAGGTTCCAGATAAGGTCAAAAACTACATACTCAGATCTTCACCAAACTTTGCAGGGATACATTGGATGTCAAGACACGTGGAAAAAACGTACAAAACAAGAGATTGGAGACATCAAGATTTTGGACGAATTTTTTAAGAATTTTCAAATTTTCAGATAGGAGGTTCCATATAAGGTCAAAAACTACATACTCAGATCTTCACCAAACTTTGCATGGATACATTGGATGTCAAGACACGTGGAAAAAACGTACAAAACAAGAGATTGGTGTCATCAAGATTTTGGACGAATTTTTGAAGAATTTTCAAATTTTCAGATAGGAGGTTCCAGATAAGGTCAAAAACTACATACTCAGATCTTCACCAAACGTTGCAGGGATACTTTGCATGTCAAGACACGTGGAAAAAACGTACAAAACAAGAGATTGGAAACGTCAAGATTTTGGACGAATTTTTTAAGAATTTTCAAATTTTCAGATAGGAGGTTCCAGATAGGGTCAAAAACTACATACTCAGATCTTGACCAAACTTTGCAGGGATACATTGGATGTCAAGACACGTGGAAAAAACGTACAAAACAAGAGATTGGGGACGTCAAGATTTTGGACGAATTTTTTAAGAATTTTCAAATTTTCAGAAAGGATGTTCCAGATAAGGTCAAAAACGACATACTCAGATCTTCACCAAACTTTGCAGGGATACATTGGATGTCAAGACACGTGGAAAAAACGTACAAAACAAGAGATTGGAGACATCAAGATTTTGGACGAATTTTTGAAGAATTTTCAAATTTTCAGATAGGAGGTTCCAGATAAGGTCAAAAACTACATACTCAGATCTTCACCAAACGTTGCAGGGATACTTTGCATGTCAAGACACGTGGAAAAAACGTACAAAACAAGAGATTGGAGACATCAAGATTTTCGACGAATTTTTGAAGAATTTTCAAATTTTCAGATGGGAGGTTCCAGATAAGGTCAAAAACTACATACTCAGATCTTCACCAAACTTTGCAGGGATACTTTGCATGTCAAGACACGTGGAAAAAACGTACAAAACAAGAGATTGGAGACATCAAGATTTTCGACGAATTTTTTAAGAATTTTCAAATTTTCAGATAGGAGGTTCCAGATAAGGTCAAAAACTACATACTCAGATCTTCACCAAACTTTGCAGGGATACATTGGATGTCAAGACAAGTGGAAAAATCGTACAAAACAAGAGATTGGGGGCATCAAGATTTTGGATGGATTTTTTAGGAATTTTCAAATTTTCAGATGGGAGGTTCCAGATAAGGTCAAAAACTACATACTCAGATCTTCACCAAACTTTGCAGGGATACATTGGATGTCAAGACACGTGGAAAAAACGTACAAAACAAGAGATTGGGGTCATCAAGATTTTGGACGGATTTTTTAGGAATTTTCAAATTTTCAGATGGGAGGTTCCAGATAAGGTCAAAAACTACATACTCAGATCTTCACCAAACGTTGCAGGGATACTTTGCATGTCAAGACACGTGGAAAAAACGTACAAAACAAGAGATTGGAGACATCAAGATTTTCGACGAATTTTTGAAGAATTTTCAATTTTTCAGATGGGAGGTTCCAGATAAGGTCAAAAACGACATACTCAGATCTTCACCAAACTTTGCATGGATACATTGGATGTCAAGACACGTGGAAAAAACATACAAAACATAGGATTGGGGACATCAAGATTTTGGACGAATTTTTTAAGAATTTTCAAATTTTCAGAAAGGAGGTTCCATATAAGGTCAAAAACTACATACTCAGATCTTCACCAAACATTGCAGCGATACATTGGATGTCAAGAAACGTGGAAAAAACGTACAAAACAAGAGATTGGAGACATCAAGATTTTGGACGAATTTTTGAAGAATTTTCAAATTTTCAGATAGGAGGTTCCAGATAAGGTCAAAAACTACATACTCAGATCTTCACCAAACGTTGCAGGGATACTTTGCATGTCAAGACACGTGGAAAAAACGTACAAAACAAGAGATTGGAAACGTCAAGATTTTGGACGAATTTTTTAAGAATTTTCAAATTTTCAGATAGGAGGTTCCAGATAGGGTCAAAAACTACATACTCAGATCTTGACCAAACTTTGCAGGGATACATTGGATGTCAAGACACGTGGAAAAAACGTACAAAACAAGAGATTGGGGACGTCAAGATTTTGGACGAATTTTTTAAGAATTTTCAAATTTTCAGAAAGGATGTTCCAGATAAGGTCAAAAACGACATACTCAGATCTTCACCAAACTTTGCAGGGATACATTGGATGTCAAGACACGTGGAAAAAACGTACAAAACAAGAGATTGGAGACATCAAGATTTTGGACGAATTTTTGAAGAATTTTCAAATTTTCAGATAGGAGGTTCCAGATAAGGTCAAAAACTACATACTCAGATCTTCACCAAACGTTGCAGGGATACTTTGCATGTCAAGACACGTGGAAAAAACGTACAAAACAAGAGATTGGAGACATCAAGATTTTCGACGAATTTTTGAAGAATTTTCAAATTTTCAGATGGGAGGTTCCAGATAAGGTCAAAAACTAAATACTCAGATCTTCACCAAACTTTGCAGGGATACATTGGATGTCAAGACACGTGGAAAAAACGTACAAAACAAGAGATTGGAAACATCAAGATTTTGGACGAATTTTTTAAGAATTTTCAAATTTTCAGATAGGAGGTTCCATATAAGGTCAAAAACTACATACTCAGATCTTCACCAAACTTTGCATGGATACATTGGATGTCAAGACACGTGGAAAAACGTACAAAACATAGAGATTGGTGTCATCAAGATTTTGGACGAATTTTTGAAGAATTTTCAAATTTTCAGATAGGAGGTTCCAGATAAGGTCAAAAACTACATACTCAGATCTTCACCAAACGTTGCAGGGATACTTTGCATGTCAAGACACGTGGAAAAAACGTACAAAACAAGAGATTGGAGACATCAAGATTTTCGACGAATTTTTTAAGAATTTTCAAATTTTCAGATAGGAGGTTCCAGATAAGGTCAAAAACTACATACTCAGATCTTCACCAAACTTTGCAGGGATACATTGGATGTCAAGACAAGTGGAAAAATCGTACAAAACAAGAGATTGGGGGCATCAAGATTTTGGATGGATTTTTTAGGAATTTTCAAATTTTCAGATGGGAGGTTCCAGATAAGGTCAAAAACTACATACTCAGATCTTCACCAAACTTTGCAGGGATACATTGGATGTCAAGACACGTGGAAAAAACGTACAAAACAAGAGATTGGGGTCATCAAGATTTTGGACGGATTTTTTAGGAATTTTCAAATTTTCAGATGGGAGGTTCCAGATAAGGTCAAAAACTACATACTCAGATCTTCACCAAACGTTGCAGGGATACTTTGCATGTCAAGACACGTGGAAAAAACGTACAAAACAAGAGATTGGAGACATCAAGATTTTCGACGAATTTTTGAAGAATTTTCAATTTTTCAGATGGGAGGTTCCAGATAAGGTCAAAAACGACATACTCAGATCTTCACCAAACTTTGCATGGATACATTGGATGTCAAGACACGTGGAAAAAACATACAAAACATAGGATTGGGGACATCAAGATTTTGGACGAATTTTTTAAGAATTTTCAAATTTTCAGAAAGGAGGTTCCATATAAGGTCAAAAACTACATACTCAGATCTTCACCAAACATTGCAGCGATACATTGGATGTCAAGAAACGTGGAAAAAACGTACAAAACAAGAGATTGGAGACATCAAGATTTTGGACGAATTTTTGAAGAATTTTCAAATTTTCAGATAGGAGGTTCCAGATAAGGTCAAAAACTACATACTCAGATCTTCACCAAACGTTGCAGGGATACTTTGCATGTCAAGACACGTGGAAAAAACGTACAAAACAAGAGATTGGAGACATCAAGATTTTCGACGAATTTTTGAAGAATTTTTAAATTTTCAGATGGGAGGTTCCAGATAAGGTCAAAAACGACATACTCAGATCTTCACCAAACTTTGCATGGATACATTGGATGTCAAGACACGTGGAAAAAACATACAAAACATAGGATTGGGGACATCAAGATTTTGGACGAATTTTTTAAGAATTTTCAAATTTTCAGAAAGGAGGTTCCATATAAGGTCAAAAACTACATACTCAGATCTTCACCAAACTTTGCAGGGATACAATGGATGTCAAGACACGTGGAAAAAACGTACAAAACAAGAGATTGAGGTCATCAAGATTTTGGACGGATTTTTTAGGAATTTTCAAATTTTCAGATGGGAGGTTCCAGATAAGGTCAAAAACTACATACTCATATCTTCACCAAACTTTGCAGGGATACATTGGATGTCAAGACACGTGGAAAAAACGTACAAAACAAGAGATTGGAAACATCAAGGTTTTGGACGAATTTTTTAAGAATTTTCAAATTTTCAGATAGGAGGTTCCATATAAGGTCAAAAACTACATACTCAGATCTTCACCAAACTTTGCATGGATACATTGGATGTCAAGACACGTGGAAAAACGTACAAAACAAGAGATTGGTGTCATCAAGATTTTGGACGAATTTTTGAAGAATTTTCAAATTTTCAGATAGGAGGTTCCAGATAAGGTCAAAAACTACATACTCAGATCTTCACCAAACGTTGCAGGGATACTTTGCATGTCAAGACACGTGGAAAAAACGTACAAAACAAGAGATTGGAGACATCAAGATTTTCGACGAATTTTTTAAGAATTTTCAAATTTTCAGATAGGAGGTTCCAGATAAGGTCAAAAACTACATACTCAGATCTTCACCAAACTTTGCAGGGATACATTGGATGTCAAGACACGTGGAAAAAACGTACAAAACAAGAGATTGGAGACATCAAGATTTTGGACGAATTTTTTAAGAATTTTCAAATTTTCAGATAGGAGGTTCCAGATAAGGTCAAAAACTTCATACTCAGATCTTCACCAAACTTTGCATGGATACATTGGATGTCAAGACACGTGGAAAAACGTACAAAACAAGAGATTGGTGTCATCAAGATTTTGGACGAATTTTTGAAGAATTTTCAAATTTTCAGATAGGAGGTTCCATATAAGGTCAAAAACTACATACTCAGATCTTCACCAAACTTTGCATGGATACATTGGATGTCAAGACACGTGGAAAAACGTACAAAACAAGAGATTGGTGTCATCAAGATTTTGGACGAATTTTTGAGGAATTTTCAAATTTTCAGAAATGAGTTTCCAGATAAGGTCAAAAACTACATACTCAGATCTTCACCAAACTTTGCAGGTATACATTGGATGTCAAGACACGTGGCAAAAACGTACAAAACAAGAGATTGGAGACATCAAGATTTTGGACGAATTTTTTAAGAATTTTCAAATTTTCAGATAGGAGGTTCCAGATAAGGTCAAAAACTACATATTCAGATCTTCACCAAACTTTGCAGGGATACATTGGATGTCAAGACACGTGGAAAAATCGAACAAAACAAGAGATTGGGGGCATCAAGATTTTGGACAGATTTTTTAGGAATTTTCAAATTTTCAGATGGGAGGTTCCAGATAAGATCAAAAACTACATACTCAGATCTTCACCAAACTTTGCAGGGATACATTGGATGTCAAGACACGTGGAAAAAACGTACAAAACAAGAGATTGGAGACGTCAAGATTTTGGACGAATTTTTTAAGAATTTTCAAATTTTCAGAAAGGATGTTCCAGATGAGTTCAAAAACGACATACTCAGATCTTCACCAAACTTTGCAGGGATACATTGGATGTCAAGACACGTGGCAAAAACGTACAAAACAAGAGATTGGAGACATCAAGATTTTGGACGAATTTTTGAAGAATTTTCAAATTTTCAGATGGGAGGTTCCAGATAAGGTCAAAAACGACATACTCAGATCTTCACCAAACTTTGCATGGATACATTGGATGTCAAGACACGTGGAAAAAACATACAAAACATAGGATTGGGGACATCAAGATTTTGGACGAATTTTTTAAGAATTTTCAAATTTTCAGAAAGGAGGTTCCATATAAGGTCAAAAACTACATACTCAGATCTTCACCAAACTTTGCAGGGATACAATGGATGTCAAGACACGTGGAGAAAACGTACAAAACAAGAGATTGAGGTCATCAAGATTTTGGAAGGATTTTTTAGGAATTTTCAAATTTTCAGATGGGAGGTTCCAGATAAGGTCAAAAACTACATACTCAGATCTTCACCAAACTTTGCAGGGATACATTGGATGTCAAGACACGTGGAAAAAACGTACAAAACAAGAGATTGGAGACATCAAGATTTTGGACGAATTTTTTAAGAATTTTCAAATTTTCAGATAGGAGGTTCCATATAAGGTCAAAAACTACATACTCAGATCTTCACCAAACTTTCCATGGATACATTGGATGTCAAGACACGCGGAAAAAACGTACAAAACAAGAGATTGGTGTCATCAAGATTTTGGACGAATTTTTGAAGAATTTTCAAATTTTCAGATAGGAGGTTCCAGATAAGGTCAAAAACTACATACTCAGATCTTCACCAAACGTTGCAGGGATACTTTGCATGTCAAGACACGTGGAAAAAACGTACAAAACAAGAGATTGGAGACATCAAGATTTTCGACGAATTTTTTAAGAATTTTCAAATTTTCAGATAGGAGGTTCCAGATAAGGTCAAAAACTACATACTCAGATCTTCACCAAACTTTGCAGGGATACATTGGATGTCAAGACACGTGGAAAAAACGTACAAAACAAGAGATTGGGGTCATCAAGATTTTGGACGGATTTTTTAGGAATTTTCAAATTTTCAGATGGGAGGTTCCAGATAAGGTCAAAAACTACATACTCAGATCTTCACCAAACTTTACAGGGATACATTGGATGTCAAGACACGTGGAAACAACGTACAAAACAAGAGATTGGAAACGTCAAGATTTTGGACGAATTTTTTAAGAATTTTCAAATTTTCAGATAGGAGGTTCCAGATAAGGTCAAAAACTACATACTCAGATCTTGACCAAACTTTGCAGGGATACATTGGATGTCAAGACACGTGGAAAAAACGTACAAAACAAGAGATTGGGGACGTCAAGATTTTGGACGAATTTTTTAAGAATTTTCAAATTTTCAGAAAGGATGTTCCAGATAAGGTCAAAAACGACATACTCAGATCTTCACCAAACTTTGCAGGGATACATTGGATGTCAAGACACGTGGAAAAAACGTACAAAACAAGAGATTGGAGACATCAAGATTTTGGACGAATTTTTGAGGAATTTTCAAATTTTCAGAAATGAAGTTCCAGATAAGGTCAAAAACTACATACTCAGATCTTCACCAAACTTTGCAGGGATACATTGGATGTCAAGACACGTGGAAAAAACGTACAAAACAAGAGATTGGAGACATCAAGATTTAGGACGAATTTTTTAAGAATTTTCAAATTTTCAGATAGGAGGTTCCAGATAAGGTCAAAAACTACATACTCAGATCTTCACCAAACTTTGCAGGGATACATTGGATGTCAAGACACGTGGAAAAATCGTACAAAACAAGAGATTGGGGGCATCAAGATTTTGGATGGATTTTTTAGGAATTTTCAAATTTTCAGATGGGAGGTTCCAGATAAGGTCAAAAACTACGTACTCAGATCTTCACCAAACTTTGCAGGGATACATTGGATGTCAAGACACGTGGAAAAAACGTACAAAACAAGAGATTGGGGTCATCAAGATTTTGGACGGATTTTTTAGGAATTTTCAAATTTTCAGATGGGAGGTTCCAGATAAGGTCAAAAACTACATACTCAGATCTTCACCAAACTTTACAGGGATACATTGGATGTCAAGACACGTGGAAACAACGTACAAAACAAGAGATTGGAAACGTCAAGATTTTGGACGAATTTTTTAAGAATTTTCAAATTTTCAGAAAGGATGTTCCAGATAAGGTCAAAAACTACATACTCAGATCTTCACCAAACGTTGCAGGGATACTTTGCATGTCAAGACACGTGGAAAAAACGTACAAAACAAGAGATTGGAGACATCAAGATTTTCGACGAATTTTTGAAGAATTTTCAAATTTTCAGATGGGAGGTTCCAGATAAGGTCAAAAACGACATACTCAGATCTTCACCAAACTTTGCATGGATACATTGGATGTCAAGACACGTGGAAAAAACATACAAAACATAGGATTGGGGACATCAAGATTTTGGACGAATTTTTTAAGAATTTTCAAATTTTCAGAAAGGAGGTTCCATATAAGGTCAAAAACTACATACTCAGATCTTCACCAAACATTGCAGCGATACATTGGATGTCAAGAAACGTGGAAAAAACGTACAAAACAAGAGATTGGAGACATCAAGATTTTGGACGAATTTTTGAAGAATTTTCAAATTTTCAGATAGGAGGTTCCAGATAAGGTCAAAAACTACATACTCAGATCTTCACCAAACGTTGCAGGGATACTTTGCATGTCAAGACACGTGGAAAAAACGTACAAAACAAGAGATTGGAGACATCAAGATTTTCGACGAATTTTTGAAGAATTTTCAAATTTTCAGATGGGAGGTTCCAGATAAGGTCAAAAACGACATACTCAGATCTTCACCAAACTTTGCATAGATACATTGGATGTCAAGACACGTGGAAAAAACATACAAAACATAGGATTGGGGACATCAAGATTTTGGACGAATTTTTGAGGAATTTTCAAATTTTCAGAAAGGAGGTTCCATATAAGGTCAAAAACTACATACTCAGATCTTCACCAAACTTTGCAGGGATACAATGGATGTCAAGACACGTGGAAAAAACGTACAAAACAAGAGATTGAGGTGATCAAGATTTTGGACGGATTTTTTAGGAATTTTCAAATTTTCAGATGGGAGGTTCCAGATAAGGTCAAAAACTACATACTCATATCTTCACCAAACTTTGCAGGGATACATTGGATGTCAAGACACGTGGAAAAAACGTACAAAACAAGAGATTGGAAACATCAAGATTTTGGACGAATTTTTTAAGAATTTTCAAATTTTCAGATAGGAGGTTCCATATAAGGTCAAAAACTACATACTCAGATCTTCACCAAACTTTGCATGGATACATTGGATGTCAAGACACGTGGAAAAACGTACAAAACAAGAGATTGGTGTCATCAAGATTTTGGACGAATTTTTGAAGAATTTTCAAATTTTCAGATAGGAGGTTCCAGATAAGGTCAAAAACTACATACTCAGATCTTCACCAAACGTTGCAGGGATACTTTGCATGTCAAGACACGTGGAAAAAACGTACAAAACAAGAGATTGGAGACATCAAGATTTTCGACGAATTTTTTAAGAATTTTCAAATTTTCAGATAGGAGGTTCCAGATAAGGTCAAAAACTACATACTCAGATCTTCACCAAACTTTGCAGGGATACATTGGATGTCAAGACACGTGGAAAAATCGTACAAAACAAGAGATTGGGGGCATCAAGATTTTGGACGGATTTTTTAGTAATTTTCAAATTTTCAGATGGGAGGTTCCAGATAAGGTCAAAAACTACATACTCAGATCTTCACCAAACTTTGCAGGGATACATTGGATGTCAAGACACGTGGAAAAAACGTACAAAACAAGAGATTGGGGTCATCAAGATTTTGGACGGATTTTTTAGGAATTTTCAAATTTTCAGATGGGAGGTTCCAGATAAGGTCAAAAACTACATACTCAGATCTTCACCAAACTTTACAGGGATACATTGGATGTCAAGACACGTGGAAACAACGTACAAAACAAGAGATTGGAAACGTCAAGATTTTGGACGAATTTTTTAAGAATTTTCAAATTTTCAGATAGGAGGTTCCAGATAAGGTCAAAAACTACATACTCAGATCTTGACCAAACTTTGCAGGGATACATTGGATGTCAAGACACGTGGAAAAAACGTACAAAACAAGAGATTGGGGACGTCAAGATTTTGGACGAATTTTTTAAGAATTTTCAAATTTTCAGAAAGGATGTTCCAGATAAGGTCAAAAACGACATACTCAGATCTTCACCAAACTTTGCAGGGATACATTGGATGTCAAGACACGTGGAAAAAACGTACAAAACAAGAGATTGGAGACATCAAGATTTTGGACGAATTTTTGAGGAATTTTCAAATTTTCAGAAATGAGGTTCCAGATAAGGTCAAAAACTACATACTCAGATCTTCACCAAACTTTGCAGGGATACATTGGATGTCAAGACACGTGGAAAAAACGTACAAAACAAGAGATTGGAGACATCAAGATTTAGGACGAATTTTTTAAGAATTTTCAAATTTTCAGATAGGAGGTTCCAGATAAGGTCAAAAACTACATACTCAGATCTTCACCAAACTTTGCAGGGATACATTGGATGTCAAGACACGTGGAAAAATCGTACAAAACAAGAGATTGGGGGCATCAAGATTTTGGATGGATTTTTTAGGAATTTTCAAATTTTCAGAAAGGAGGTTCCAGATAAGGTCAAAAACTACATACTCAGATCTTCACCAAACTTTGCACGGATACATTGGATGTCAAGACACGTGGAAAAAACGTACAAAACAAGAGATTGGGGTCATCAAGATTTTGGACGGATTTTTTAGGAATTTTCAAATTTTCAGATGGGAGGTTCCAGATAAGGTCAAAAACTACATACTCAGATCTTCACCAAACTTTACAGGGATACATTGGATGTCAAGACACGTGGAAACAACGTACAAAACAAGAGATTGGAAACGTCAAGATTTTGGACGAATTTTTTAAGAATTTTCAAATTTTCAGAAAGGATGTTCCAGATAAGGTCAAAAACTACATACTCAAATCTTCACCAAACGTTGCAGGGATACTTTGCATGTCAAGACACGTGGAAAAAACGTACAAAACAAGAGATTGGAGACATCAAGATTTTCGACGAATTTTTGAAGAATTTTCAAATTTTCAGATGGGAGGTTCCAGATAAGGTCAAAAACGACATACTCAGATCTTCACCAAACTTTGCATGGATACATTGGATGTCAAGACACGTGGAAAAAACATACAAAACATAGGATTGGGGACATCAAGATTTTGGACGAATTTTTTAAGAATTTTCAAATTTTCAGAAAGGAGGTTCCATATAAGGTCAAAAACTACATACTCAGATCTTCACCAAACATTGCAGCGATACATTGGATGTCAAGAAACGTGGAAAAAACGTACAAAACAAGAGATTGGAGACATCAAGATTTTGGACGAATTTTTGAAGAATTTTCAAATTTTCAGATAGGAGGTTCCAGATAAGGTCAAAAACTACATACTCAGATCTTCACCAAACGTTGCATCGATACTTTGCATGTCAAGACACGTGGAAAAAACGTACAAAACAAGAGATTGGAGACATCAAGATTTTCGACGAATTTTTGAAGAATTTTCAAATTTTCAGATGGGAGGTTCCAGATAAGGTCAAAAACGACATACTCAGATCTTCACCAAACTTTGCATGGATACATTGGATGTCAAGACACGTGGAAAAAACATACAAAACATAGGATTGGGGACATCAAGATTTTGGACGAATTTTTTAAGAATTTTCAAATTTTCAGAAAGGAGGTTCCATATAAGGTCAAAAACTACATACTCAGATCTTCACCAAACTTTGCAGGGATACAATGGATGTCAAGACACGTGGAAAAAACGTACAAAACAAGAGATTGAGGTCATCAAGATTTTGGACGGATTTTTTAGGAATTTTCAAATTTTCAGATGGGAGGTTCCAGATAAGGTCAAAAACTACATACTCATATCTTCACCAAACTTTGCAGGGATACATTGGATGTCAAGACACGTGGAAAAAACGTACAAAACAAGAGATTGGAAACATCAAGATTTTGGACGAATTTTTTAAGAATTTTCAAATTTTCAGATAGGAGGTTCCATATAAGGTCAAAAACTACATACTCAGATCTTCACCAAACTTTGCATGGATACATTGGATGTCAAGACACGTGGAAAAACGTACAAAACAAGAGATTGGTGTCATCAAGATTTTGGACGAATTTTTGAAGAATTTTCAAATTTTCAGATAGGAGGTTCCAGATAAGGTCAAAAACTACATACTCAGATCTTCACCAAACGTTGCAGGGATACTTTGCATGTCAAGACACGTGGAAAAAACGTACAAAACAAGAGATTGGAGACATCAAGATTTTCGACTAATTTTTTAAGAATTTTCAAATTTTCAGATAGGAGGTTCCAGATAAGGTCAAAAACTACATACTCAGATCTTCACCAAACTTTGCAGGGATACATTGGATGTCAAGACACGTGGAAAAAACGTACAAAACAAGAGATTTGAGACATCAAGATTTTGGACGAATTTTTGAGGAATTTTCAAATTTTCAGAAATGAGGTTCCAGATAAGGTCAAAAACTACATACTCAGATCTTGACCAAACTTTGCAGGTATACATTGGATGTCAAGACACGTGGCAAAAACGTACAAAACAAGAGATTGGAGACATCAAGATTTTGGACGAATTTTTTAAGAATTTTCAAATTTTCAGATAGGAGGTTCCAGATAAGGTCAAAAACTACATACTCAGATCTTCACCAAACTTTGCAGGGATACATTGGATGTCAAGACACGTGGAAAAATCGTACAAAACAAGAGATTGGGGGCATCAAGATTTTGGACAGATTTTTTAGGAATTTTCAAATTTTCAGATGGGAGGTTCCAGATAAGGTCAAAAACTACATACTCAGATCTTCACCAAACTTTGCAGGGATACATTGGATGTCAAGACACGTGGAAAAAACGTACAAAACAAGAGATTGGAGACGTCAAGATTTTGGACGAATTTTTTAAGAATTTTCAAATTTTCAGATAGGATGTTCCAGATGAGTTCAAAAACGACATACTCAGATCTTCACCAAACTTTGCAGGGATACATTGGATGTCAAGACACGTGGAAAAAACGTACAAAACAAGAGATTGGAGACATCAAGATTTTGGACGAATTTTTGAAGAATTTTCAAATTTTCAGATGGGAGGTTCCAGATAAGGTCAAAAACGACATACTCAGATCTTCACCAAACTTTGCATGGATACATTGGATGTCAAGACACGTGGAAAAAACATACAAAACATAGGATTGGGGACATCAAGATTTTGGACGAATTTTTTAAGAATTTTCAAATTTTCAGAAAGGAGGTTCCATATAAGGTCAAAAACTACATACTCAGATCTTCACCAAACTTTGCAGGGATACAATGGATGTCAAGACACGTGGAGAAAACGTACAAAACAAGAGATTGAGGTCATCAAGATTTTGGAAGGATTTTTTAGGAATTTTCAAATTTTCAGATGGGAGGTTCCAGATAAGGTCAAAAACTACATACTCAGATCTTCACCAAACTTTGCAGGGATACATTGGATGTCAAGACACGTGGAAAAAACGTACAAAACAAGAGATTGGAGACATCAAGATTTTGGACGAATTTTTGAAGAATTTTCAAATTTTCAGATAGGAGGTTCCAGATAAGGGCAAAAACTACATACTCAGATCTTCACCAAACGTTGCAGGGATACTTTGCATGTCAAGACACGTGGAAAAAACGTACAAAACAAGAGATTGGAGACATCAAGATTTTCGACGAATTTTTTAAGAATTTTCAAATTTTCAGATAGGAGGTTCCAGATAAGGTCAAAAACTACATACTCAGATCTTCACCAAACTTTGCAGGGATACATTGGATGTCAAGACACGTGGAAAAATCGTACAAAACAAGAGATTGGGGGCATCAAGATTTTGGACGGATTTTTTAGGAATTTTCAAATTTTCAGATGGGAGGTTCCAGATAAGGTCAAAAACTACATACTCAGATCTTCACCAAACTTTGCAGGGATACATTGGATGTCAAGACACGTGGAAAAAACGTACAAAACAAGAGATTGGGGTCATCAAGATTTTGGACGGATTTTTTAGGAATTTTCAAATTTTCAGATGGGAGGTTCCAGATAAGGTCAAAAACTACATACTCAGATCTTCACCAAACTTTGCAGGGATACATTGGATGTCAAGACACGTGGAAAAAACGTACAAAACAAGAGATTGGAGACATCAAGATTTTGGACGAATTTTTGAGGAATTTTCAAATTTTCATAAATGAGGTTCCAGATAAGGTCAAAAACTACATACTCAGATCTTCACCAAACTTTGCAGGGATACATTGGATGTCAAGACACGTGGAAAAAACGTACAAAACAAGAGATTGGAGACATCAAGATTTAGGACGAATTTTTTAAGAATTTTCAAATTTTCAGATAGGAGGTTCCAGATAAGGTCAAAAACTACATACTCAGATCTTCACCAAACTTTGCAGGGATACATTGGATGTCAAGACACGTGGGAAAAACGTACAAAACAAGAGATTGGAGACATCAAGATTTTGGACGAATTTTTGAGGAATTTTCAAATTTTCAGAAATGAGGTGCCAGATAAGGTCAAAAACTACATACTCAGATCTTCACCAAACATTGCAGGGATATATTGGAGGTCAAGACACGTGGAAAAAACGTACAAAACAAGAGATTGGAGACATCAAGGTTTTGGACGAATTTTTCAAAAATTTTCAAATTTTCAGATAGGAGGTTCCAGATAAGGTCAAAAACTACATACTCAGATCTTCACCAAACTTTGCAGGGATACATTGGATGTCAAGACACGTGGAAAATCGTACAAAACAAGAGATTGGAGACATCAAGATTTTGGACGAATTTTTGAGGAATTTTCAAATTTTCAGAAATGAGGTGCCAGATAAGGTCAAAAACTACATACTCAGATCTTCACCAAACTTTGCAGGGATACATTGGATGTCAAGACACGTGGGAAAAACGTACAAAACAAGAGATTGGAGACATCAAGATTTTGGACGAATTTTTGAGGAATTTTCAAATTTTCAGAAATGAGGTGCCAGATAAGGTCAAAAACTACATACTCAGATCTTCACCAAACTTTGCAGGGATACATTGGATGTCAAGACACGTGGAAAAAAGGTACAAAACAAGAGATTGGAGACATCAAGATTTTGGACGAATTTTTTAAGAATTTTCAAATTTTCAGATAGGAGGTTCCAGATGAGGTCAAAAACTACATACTCAGATCTTCACCAAACTTTGCAGGAACACTTTGCATGTCAAGACACGTGGAAAAAACGTACAAAACAAGAGATCGGAGACATCAAGATTTTGAACGAATTTTTTAAGAATTTTCAAATTTTCAGATAGGAGGTTCCAGATAAGGTCAAAAACGACATACTCAGATCTTCACCAAACTTTGCAGGGATACATTGGATGTCAAGACACGTGGAAAAAAGGTACAAAACAAGAGATTGGAGACATCAAGATTTTGGACGAATTTTTTAAGAATTTTCAAATTTTCAGAAAGGATGTTCCAGATAAGGTCAAAAACGACATACTCAGATCTTCACCAAACTTTGCAGGGATACATTGGAGGTCGAGACACGTGGAAAAAACGTACAAAACAAGAGATTGGAGACAACAAGATTTTGGACGAATTATTTAAAAATTTTCAATTTTTCAGATAGGAGGTTCCAGATAAGGTCAAAAACTACATACTCAGATCTTCACCAAACTTTGCAGGGATACATTGGATGTCAAGACACGTGGAAAAATCGTACAAAACAAGAGATTGGGGGCATCAAGATTTTGGATGGATTTTTTAGGAATTTTCAAATTTTCAGATGGGAGGTTCCAGATAAGGTCAAAAACTACATACTCAGATCTTCACCAAACTTTGCAGGGATACATTGGATGTCAAGACACGTGGAAAAAACGTACAAAACAAGAGATTGGGGTCATCAAGATTTTGGACGGATTTTTTAGGAATTTTCAAATTTTCAGATGGGAGGTTCCAGATAAGGTCAAAAACTACATACTCAGATCTTCACCAAACTTTACAGGGATACATTGGATGTCAAGACACGTGGAAACAACGTACAAAAGAAGAGATTGGAAACGTCAAGATTTTGGACGAATTTTTTAAGAATTTTCAAATTTTCAGAAAGGATGTTCCAGATAAGGTCAAAAACTACATACTCAGATCTTCACCAAACTTTGCAGGGATACTTTGGATGTCAAGACACGTGGAAAAAACGTACAAAACAAGAGATTGGAGACATCAAGATTTTGGACGAATTTTTTAAGAATTTTCAAATTTTCAGATAGGAGGTTCCAGATAAGGTCAAAAACTACATACTCAGATCTTGACCAAACTTTGCAGGGATACATTGGATGTCAAGACACGTGGAAAAAACGTACAAAACAAGAGATTGGGGACGTCAAGATTTTGGACGAATTTTTTAAGAATTTTCAAATTTTCAGAAAGGATGTTTCAGATAAGGTCAAAAACGACATACTCAGATCTTCACCAAACTTTGCAGGGATACATTGGATGTCAAGACACGTGGAAAAACGTACAAAACAAGAGATTGGAGACATCAAGATTTTGGACGAAGTTTTGAGGAATTTTCAAATTTTCAGAAATGATGTTCCAGATAAGGTCAAAAACTACATACTCAGATCTTCACCAAACTTTGCAGGGATACATTGGATGTCAAGACACGTGGAAAAAACGTACAAAACAAGAGATTGGAGACATCAAGATTTTGGACGAATTTTTTAAGAATTTTCAAATTTTCAGAAAGGATGTTGCAGATAAGGTCAAAAACGACATACTCAGATCTTCACCAAACTCTGCAGGGATACATTGGATGTCAAGACACGGGGAAAAAACATACAAAACATAGGATTGGGGACATCAAGATTTTGGTCAAATTTTTTAAGAATTTTCAAATTTTCAGATAGGAGGTTCCATATAAGGTCAAAAACTACATACTCAGATCTTCACCAAACTTTGCAGGGATACATTGGATGTCAAGACACGTGGAAAAAACGTACAAAACAAGAGATTGGAGACATCAAGATTTTGGACGAATTTTTTAAGAATTTTCAAATTTTCAGAAAGGATGTTCCAGATAAGGTCAAAAACGACATACTCAGATCTTCACCAAACTTTGCAGGGATACATTGGATGTCAAGACACGTGGAAAAAACATACAAAACATAGGATTGGGGACATCAAGATTTTGGTCAAATTTTTTAAGAATTTTCAAATTTTCAGATAGGAGGTTCCATATAAGGTCAAAAACTACATACTCAGATCTTCACCAAACATTGCAGGGATACATTGGAGGTCAAGACACGTGGAAAAAACGTACAAAACAAGAGATTGGAGACATCAAGATTTTGGACGAATTTTTCAAAAATTTTCAAATTTTCAGATAGGAGGTTCCAGATAAGGTCAAAAACTACATACTCAGATCTTCACCAAACTTTGCAGGGATACATTGGATGTCAAGACACGTGGAAAAAACATACAAAACATAGGATTGGGGATATCAAGATTTTGGTCAAATTTTTTAAGAATTTTCAAATTTTCAGATAGGAGGTTCCAGATAAGGTCAAAAACTACATACTCAGATCTTCACCAAACGTTGCAGGGATACTTTGCATGTCAAGACACGTGGAAAAAACGTACAAAACAAGAGATTGGAAACGTCAAGATTTTGGACGAATTTTTTAAGAATTTTCAAATTTTCAGATAGGAGGTTCCAGATAGGGTCAAAAACTACATACTCAGATCTTGACCAAACTTTGCAGGGATACATTGGATGTCAAGACACGTGGAAAAAACGTACAAAACAAGAGATTGGGGACGTCAAGATTTTGGACGAATTTTTTAAGAATTTTCAAATTTTCAGAAAGGATGTTCCAGATAAGGTCAAAAACGACATACTCAGATCTTCACCAAACTTTGCAGGGATACATTGGATGTCAAGACACGTGGAAAAAACGTACAAAACAAGAGATTGGAGACATCAAGATTTTGGACGAATTTTTGAAGAATTTTCAAATTTTCAGATAGGAGGTTCCAGATAAGGTCAAAAACTACATACTCAGATCTTCACCAAACGTTGCAGGGATACTTTGCATGTCAAGACACGTGGAAAAAACGTACAAAACAAGAGATTGGAGACATCAAGATTTTCGACGAATTTTTGAAGAATTTTCAAATTTTCAGATGGGAGGTTCCAGATAAGGTCAAAAACTACATACTCAGATCTTCACCAAACTTTGCAGGGATACATTGGATGTCAAGACACGTGGAAAAAACGTACAAAACAAGAGATTGGAAACATCAAGATTTTGGACGAATTTTTTAAGAATTTTCAAATTTTCAGATAGGAGGTTCCATATAAGGTCAAAAACTACATACTCAGATCTTCACCAAACTTTGCATGGATACATTGGATGTCAAGACACGTGGAAAAACGTACAAAACATAGAGATTGGTGTCATCAAGATTTTGGACGAATTTTTGAAGAATTTTCAAATTTTCAGATAGGAGGTTCCAGATAAGGTCAAAAACTACATACTCAGATCTTCACCAAACGTTGCAGGGATACTTTGCATGTCAAGACACGTGGAAAAAACGTACAAAACAAGAGATTGGAGACATCAAGATTTTCGACGAATTTTTTAAGAATTTTCAAATTTTCAGATAGGAGGTTCCAGATAAGGTCAAAAACTACATACTCAGATCTTCACCAAACTTTGCAGGGATACATTGGATGTCAAGACAAGTGGAAAAATCGTACAAAACAAGAGATTGGGGGCATCAAGATTTTGGATGGATTTTTTAGGAATTTTCAAATTTTCAGATGGGAGGTTCCAGATAAGGTCAAAAACTACATACTCAGATCTTCACCAAACTTTGCAGGGATACATTGGATGTCAAGACACGTGGAAAAAACGTACAAAACAAGAGATTGGGGTCATCAAGATTTTGGACGGATTTTTTAGGAATTTTCAAATTTTCAGATGGGAGGTTCCAGATAAGGTCAAAAACTACATACTCAGATCTTCACCAAACGTTGCAGGGATACTTTGCATGTCAAGACACGTGGAAAAAACGTACAAAACAAGAGATTGGAGACATCAAGATTTTCGACGAATTTTTGAAGAATTTTCAATTTTTCAGATGGGAGGTTCCAGATAAGGTCAAAAACGACATACTCAGATCTTCACCAAACTTTGCATGGATACATTGGATGTCAAGACACGTGGAAAAAACATACAAAACATAGGATTGGGGACATCAAGATTTTGGACGAATTTTTTAAGAATTTTCAAATTTTCAGAAAGGAGGTTCCATATAAGGTCAAAAACTACATACTCAGATCTTCACCAAACATTGCAGCGATACATTGGATGTCAAGAAACGTGGAAAAAACGTACAAAACAAGAGATTGGAGACATCAAGATTTTGGACGAATTTTTGAAGAATTTTCAAATTTTCAGATAGGAGGTTCCAGATAAGGTCAAAAACTACATACTCAGATCTTCACCAAACGTTGCAGGGATACTTTGCATGTCAAGACACGTGGAAAAAACGTACAAAACAAGAGATTGGAGACATCAAGATTTTCGACGAATTTTTGAAGAATTTTTAAATTTTCAGATGGGAGGTTCCAGATAAGGTCAAAAACGACATACTCAGATCTTCACCAAACTTTGCATGGATACATTGGATGTCAAGACACGTGGAAAAAACATACAAAACATAGGATTGGGGACATCAAGATTTTGGACGAATTTTTTAAGAATTTTCAAATTTTCAGAAAGGAGGTTCCATATAAGGTCAAAAACTACATACTCAGATCTTCACCAAACTTTGCAGGGATACAATGGATGTCAAGACACGTGGAAAAAACGTACAAAACAAGAGATTGAGGTCATCAAGATTTTGGACGGATTTTTTAGGAATTTTCAAATTTTCAGATGGGAGGTTCCAGATAAGGTCAAAAACTACATACTCATATCTTCACCAAACTTTGCAGGGATACATTGGATGTCAAGACACGTGGAAAAAACGTACAAAACAAGAGATTGGAAACATCAAGGTTTTGGACGAATTTTTTAAGAATTTTCAAATTTTCAGATAGGAGGTTCCATATAAGGTCAAAAACTACATACTCAGATCTTCACCAAACTTTGCATGGATACATTGGATGTCAAGACACGTGGAAAAACGTACAAAACAAGAGATTGGTGTCATCAAGATTTTGGACGAATTTTTGAAGAATTTTCAAATTTTCAGATAGGAGGTTCCAGATAAGGTCAAAAACTACATACTCAGATCTTCACCAAACGTTGCAGGGATACTTTGCATGTCAAGACACGTGGAAAAAACGTACAAAACAAGAGATTGGAGACATCAAGATTTTCGACGAATTTTTTAAGAATTTTCAAATTTTCAGATAGGAGGTTCCAGATAAGGTCAAAAACTACATACTCAGATCTTCACCAAACTTTGCAGGGATACATTGGATGTCAAGACACGTGGAAAAAACGTACAAAACAAGAGATTGGAGACATCAAGATTTTGGACGAATTTTTTAAGAATTTTCAAATTTTCAGATAGGAGGTTCCAGATAAGGTCAAAAACTTCATACTCAGATCTTCACCAAACTTTGCATGGATACATTGGATGTCAAGACACGTGGAAAAACGTACAAAACAAGAGATTGGTGTCATCAAGATTTTGGACGAATTTTTGAAGAATTTTCAAATTTTCAGATAGGAGGTTCCATATAAGGTCAAAAACTACATACTCAGATCTTCACCAAACTTTGCATGGATACATTGGATGTCAAGACACGTGGAAAAACGTACAAAACAAGAGATTGGTGTCATCAAGATTTTGGACGAATTTTTGAGGAATTTTCAAATTTTCAGAAATGAGTTTCCAGATAAGGTCAAAAACTACATACTCAGATCTTCACCAAACTTTGCAGGTATACATTGGATGTCAAGACACGTGGCAAAAACGTACAAAACAAGAGATTGGAGACATCAAGATTTTGGACGAATTTTTTAAGAATTTTCAAATTTTCAGATAGGAGGTTCCAGATAAGGTCAAAAACTACATATTCAGATCTTCACCAAACTTTGCAGGGATACATTGGATGTCAAGACACGTGGAAAAATCGAACAAAACAAGAGATTGGGGGCATCAAGATTTTGGACAGATTTTTTAGGAATTTTCAAATTTTCAGATGGGAGGTTCCAGATAAGATCAAAAACTACATACTCAGATCTTCACCAAACTTTGCAGGGATACATTGGATGTCAAGACACGTGGAAAAAACGTACAAAACAAGAGATTGGAGACGTCAAGATTTTGGACGAATTTTTTAAGAATTTTCAAATTTTCAGAAAGGATGTTCCAGATGAGTTCAAAAACGACATACTCAGATCTTCACCAAACTTTGCAGGGATACATTGGATGTCAAGACACGTGGAAAAAACGTACAAAACAAGAGATTGGAGACATCAAGATTTTGGACGAATTTTTTAAGAATTTTCAAATTTTCAGATAGGAGGTTCCAGATAAGGTCAAAAACTTCATACTCAGATCTTCACCAAACTTTGCATGGATACATTGGATGTCAAGACACGTGGAAAAACGTACAAAACAAGAGATTGGTGTCATCAAGATTTTGGACGAATTTTTGAAGAATTTTCAAATTTTCAGATAGGAGGTTCCATATAAGGTCAAAAACTACATACTCAGATCTTCACCAAACTTTGCATGGATACATTGGATGTCAAGACACGTGGAAAAACGTACAAAACAAGAGATTGGTGTCATCAAGATTTTGGACGAATTTTTGAGGAATTTTCAAATTTTCAGAAATGAGGTTCCAGATAAGGTCAAAAACTACATACTCAGATCTTCACCAAACTTTGCAGGTATACATTGGATGTCAAGACACGTGGCAAAAACGTACAAAACAAGAGATTGGAGACATCAAGATTTTGGACGAATTTTTTAAGAATTTTCAAATTTTCAGATAGGAGGTTCCAGATAAGGTCAAAAACTACATATTCAGATCTTCACCAAACTTTGCAGGGATACATTGGATGTCAAGACACGTGGAAAAATCGAACAAAACAAGAGATTGGGGGCATCAAGATTTTGGACAGATTTTTTAGGAATTTTCAAATTTTCAGATGGGAGGTTCCAGATAAGATCAAAAACTACATACTCAGATCTTCACCAAACT
Organism: Lepisma saccharinum; assembly: GCF_977018435.1. NCBI lineage: Eukaryota > Metazoa > Arthropoda > Insecta > Zygentoma > Lepismatidae > Lepisma > Lepisma saccharinum. The sequence goes on from NW_028142909.1 coordinate 1,088,193, forward strand.
TTGCAGGGATACATTGGATGTCAAGACACGTGGAAAAAACGTACAAAACAAGAGATTGGAGACGTCAAGATTTTGGACGAATTTTTTAAGAATTTTCAAATTTTCAGAAAGGATGTTCCAGATGAGTTCAAAAACGACATACTCAGATCTTCACCAAACTTTGCAGGGATACATTGGATGTCAAGACACGTGGCAAAAACGTACAAAACAAGAGATTGGAGACATCAAGATTTTGGACGAATTTTTGAAGAATTTTCAAATTTTCAGATGGGAGGTTCCAGATAAGGTCAAAAACGACATACTCAGATCTTCACCAAACTTTGCATGGATACATTGGATGTCAAGACACGTGGAAAAAACATACAAAACATAGGATTGGGGACATCAAGATTTTGGACGAATTTTTTAAGAATTTTCAAATTTTCAGAAAGGAGGTTCCATATAAGGTCAAAAACTACATACTCAGATCTTCACCAAACTTTGCAGGGATACAATGGATGTCAAGACACGTGGAGAAAACGTACAAAACAAGAGATTGAGGTCATCAAGATTTTGGAAGGATTTTTTAGGAATTTTCAAATTTTCAGATGGGAGGTTCCAGATAAGGTCAAAAACTACATACTCAGATCTTCACCAAACTTTGCAGGGATACATTGGATGTCAAGACACGTGGAAAAAACGTACAAAACAAGAGATTGGAGACATCAAGATTTTGGACGAATTTTTTAAGAATTTTCAAATTTTCAGATAGGAGGTTCCATATAAGGTCAAAAACTACATACTCAGATCTTCACCAAACTTTCCATGGATACATTGGATGTCAAGACACGCGGAAAAAACGTACAAAACAAGAGATTGGTGTCATCAAGATTTTGGACGAATTTTTGAAGAATTTTCAAATTTTCAGATAGGAGGTTCCAGATAAGGTCAAAAACTACATACTCAGATCTTCACCAAACGTTGCAGGGATACTTTGCATGTCAAGACACGTGGAAAAAACGTACAAAACAAGAGATTGGAGACATCAAGATTTTCGACGAATTTTTTAAGAATTTTCAAATTTTCAGATAGGAGGTTCCAGATAAGGTCAAAAACTACATACTCAGATCTTCACCAAACTTTGCAGGGATACATTGGATGTCAAGACACGTGGAAAAAACGTACAAAACAAGAGATTGGGGTCATCAAGATTTTGGACGGATTTTTTAGGAATTTTCAAATTTTCAGATGGGAGGTTCCAGATAAGGTCAAAAACTACATACTCAGATCTTCACCAAACTTTACAGGGATACATTGGATGTCAAGACACGTGGAAACAACGTACAAAACAAGAGATTGGAAACGTCAAGATTTTGGACGAATTTTTTAAGAATTTTCAAATTTTCAGATAGGAGGTTCCAGATAAGGTCAAAAACTACATACTCAGATCTTGACCAAACTTTGCAGGGATACATTGGATGTCAAGACACGTGGAAAAAACGTACAAAACAAGAGATTGGGGACGTCAAGATTTTGGACGAATTTTTTAAGAATTTTCAAATTTTCAGAAAGGATGTTCCAGATAAGGTCAAAAACGACATACTCAGATCTTCACCAAACTTTGCAGGGATACATTGGATGTCAAGACACGTGGAAAAAACGTACAAAACAAGAGATTGGAGACATCAAGATTTTGGACGAATTTTTGAGGAATTTTCAAATTTTCAGAAATGAGGTTCCAGATAAGGTCAAAAACTACATACTCAGATCTTCACCAAACTTTGCAGGGATACATTGGATGTCAAGACACGTGGAAAAAACGTACAAAACAAGAGATTGGAGACATCAAGATTTAGGACGAATTTTTTAAGAATTTTCAAATTTTCAGATAGGAGGTTCCAGATAAGGTCAAAAACTACATACTCAGATCTTCACCAAACTTTGCAGGGATACATTGGATGTCAAGACACGTGGAAAAATCGTACAAAACAAGAGATTGGGGGCATCAAGATTTTGGATGGATTTTTTAGGAATTTTCAAATTTTCAGATGGGAGGTTCCAGATAAGGTCAAAAACTACGTACTCAGATCTTCACCAAACTTTGCAGGGATACATTGGATGTCAAGACACGTGGAAAAAACGTACAAAACAAGAGATTGGGGTCATCAAGATTTTGGACGGATTTTTTAGGAATTTTCAAATTTTCAGATGGGAGGTTCCAGATAAGGTCAAAAACTACATACTCAGATCTTCACCAAACTTTACAGGGATACATTGGATGTCAAGACACGTGGAAACAACGTACAAAACAAGAGATTGGAAACGTCAAGATTTTGGACGAATTTTTTAAGAATTTTCAAATTTTCAGAAAGGATGTTCCAGATAAGGTCAAAAACTACATACTCAGATCTTCACCAAACGTTGCAGGGATACTTTGCATGTCAAGACACGTGGAAAAAACGTACAAAACAAGAGATTGGAGACATCAAGATTTTCGACGAATTTTTGAAGAATTTTCAAATTTTCAGATGGGAGGTTCCAGATAAGGTCAAAAACGACATACTCAGATCTTCACCAAACTTTGCATGGATACATTGGATGTCAAGACACGTGGAAAAAACATACAAAACATAGGATTGGGGACATCAAGATTTTGGACGAATTTTTTAAGAATTTTCAAATTTTCAGAAAGGAGGTTCCATATAAGGTCAAAAACTACATACTCAGATCTTCACCAAACATTGCAGCGATACATTGGATGTCAAGAAACGTGGAAAAAACGTACAAAACAAGAGATTGGAGACATCAAGATTTTGGACGAATTTTTGAAGAATTTTCAAATTTTCAGATAGGAGGTTCCAGATAAGGTCAAAAACTACATACTCAGATCTTCACCAAACGTTGCAGGGATACTTTGCATGTCAAGACACGTGGAAAAAACGTACAAAACAAGAGATTGGAGACATCAAGATTTTCGACGAATTTTTGAAGAATTTTCAAATTTTCAGATGGGAGGTTCCAGATAAGGTCAAAAACGACATACTCAGATCTTCACCAAACTTTGCATAGATACATTGGATGTCAAGACACGTGGAAAAAACATACAAAACATAGGATTGGGGACATCAAGATTTTGGACGAATTTTTGAGGAATTTTCAAATTTTCAGAAAGGAGGTTCCATATAAGGTCAAAAACTACATACTCAGATCTTCACCAAACTTTGCAGGGATACAATGGATGTCAAGACACGTGGAAAAAACGTACAAAACAAGAGATTGAGGTGATCAAGATTTTGGACGGATTTTTTAGGAATTTTCAAATTTTCAGATGGGAGGTTCCAGATAAGGTCAAAAACTACATACTCATATCTTCACCAAACTTTGCAGGGATACATTGGATGTCAAGACACGTGGAAAAAACGTACAAAACAAGAGATTGGAAACATCAAGATTTTGGACGAATTTTTTAAGAATTTTCAAATTTTCAGATAGGAGGTTCCATATAAGGTCAAAAACTACATACTCAGATCTTCACCAAACTTTGCATGGATACATTGGATGTCAAGACACGTGGAAAAACGTACAAAACAAGAGATTGGTGTCATCAAGATTTTGGACGAATTTTTGAAGAATTTTCAAATTTTCAGATAGGAGGTTCCAGATAAAGTCAAAAACTACATACTCAGATCTTCACCAAACGTTGCAGGGATACTTTGCATGTCAAGACACGTGGAAAAAACGTACAAAACAAGAGATTGGAGACATCAAGATTTTCGACGAATTTTTTAAGAATTTTCAAATTTTCAGATAGGAGGTTCCAGATAAGGTCAAAAACTACATACTCAGATCTTCACCAAACTTTGCAGGGATACATTGGATGTCAAGACACGTGGAAAAATCGTACAAAACAAGAGATTGGGGGCATCAAGATTTTGGACGGATTTTTTAGTAATTTTCAAATTTTCAGATGGGAGGTTCCAGATAAGGTCAAAAACTACATACTCAGATCTTCACCAAACTTTGCAGGGATACATTGGATGTCAAGACACGTGGAAAAAACGTACAAAACAAGAGATTGGGGTCATCAAGATTTTGGACGGATTTTTTAGGAATTTTCAAATTTTCAGATGGGAGGTTCCAGATAAGGTCAAAAACTACATACTCAGATCTTCACCAAACTTTACAGGGATACATTGGATGTCAAGACACGTGGAAACAACGTACAAAACAAGAGATTGGAAACGTCAAGATTTTGGACGAATTTTTTAAGAATTTTCAAATTTTCAGATAGGAGGTTCCAGATAAGGTCAAAAACTACATACTCAGATCTTGACCAAACTTTGCAGGGATACATTGGATGTCAAGACACGTGGAAAAAACGTACAAAACAAGAGATTGGGGACGTCAAGATTTTGGACGAATTTTTTAAGAATTTTCAAATTTTCAGAAAGGATGTTCCAGATAAGGTCAAAAACGACATACTCAGATCTTCACCAAACTTTGCAGGGATACATTGGATGTCAAGACACGTGGAAAAAACGTACAAAACAAGAGATTGGAGACATCAAGATTTTGGACGAATTTTTGAGGAATTTTCAAATTTTCAGAAATGAGGTTCCAGATAAGGTCAAAAACTACATACTCAGATCTTCACCAAACTTTGCAGGGATACATTGGATGTCAAGACACGTGGAAAAAACGTACAAAACAAGAGATTGGAGACATCAAGATTTAGGACGAATTTTTTAAGAATTTTCAAATTTTCAGATAGGAGGTTCCAGATAAGGTCAAAAACTACATACTCAGATCTTCACCAAACTTTGCAGGGATACATTGGATGTCAAGACACGTGGAAAAATCGTACAAAACAAGAGATTGGGGGCATCAAGATTTTGGATGGATTTTTTAGGAATTTTCAAATTTTCAGAAAGGAGGTTCCAGATAAGGTCAAAAACTACATACTCAGATCTTCACCAAACTTTGCACGGATACATTGGATGTCAAGACACGTGGAAAAAACGTACAAAACAAGAGATTGGGGTCATCAAGATTTTGGACGGATTTTTTAGGAATTTTCAAATTTTCAGATGGGAGGTTCCAGATAAGGTCAAAAACTACATACTCAGATCTTCACCAAACTTTACAGGGATACATTGGATGTCAAGACACGTGGAAACAACGTACAAAACAAGAGATTGGAAACGTCAAGATTTTGGACGAATTTTTTAAGAATTTTCAAATTTTCAGAAAGGATGTTCCAGATAAGGTCAAAAACTACATACTCAAATCTTCACCAAACGTTGCAGGGATACTTTGCATGTCAAGACACGTGGAAAAAACGTACAAAACAAGAGATTGGAGACATCAAGATTTTCGACGAATTTTTGAAGAATTTTCAAATTTTCAGATGGGAGGTTCCAGATAAGGTCAAAAACTACATACTCATATCTTCACCAAACTTTGCAGGGATACATTGGATGTCAAGACACGTGGAAAAAACGTACAAAACAAGAGATTGGAAACATCAAGATTTTGGACGAATTTTTTAAGAATTTTCAAATTTTCAGATAGGAGGTTCCATATAAGGTCAAAAACTACATACTCAGATCTTCACCAAACTTTGCATGGATACATTGGATGTCAAGACACGTGGAAAAACGTACAAAACAAGAGATTGGTGTCATCAAGATTTTGGACGAATTTTTGAAGAATTTTCAAATTTTCAGATAGGAGGTTCCAGATAAAGTCAAAAACTACATACTCAGATCTTCACCAAACGTTGCAGGGATACTTTGCATGTCAAGACACGTGGAAAAAACGTACAAAACAAGAGATTGGAGACATCAAGATTTTCGACGAATTTTTGAAGAATTTTCAAATTTTCAGATAGGAGGTTCCAGATAAGGTCAAAAACTACATACTCAGATCTTCACCAAACTTTGCAGGGATACATTGGATGTCAAGACACGTGGAAAAATCGTACAAAACAAGAGATTGGGGGCATCAAGATTTTGGACGGATTTTTTAGTAATTTTCAAATTTTCAGATGGGAGGTTCCAGATAAGGTCAAAAACTACATACTCAGATCTTCACCAAACTTTGCAGGGATACATTGGATGTCAAGACACGTGGAAAAAACGTACAAAACAAGAGATTGGGGTCATCAAGATTTTGGACGGATTTTTTAGGAATTTTCAAATTTTCAGATGGGAGGTTCCAGATAAGGTCAAAAACTACATACTCAGATCTTCACCAAACTTTACAGGGATACATTGGATGTCAAGACACGTGGAAACAACGTACAAAACAAGAGATTGGAAACGTCAAGATTTTGGACGAATTTTTTAAGAATTTTCAAATTTTCAGATAGGAGGTTCCAGATAAGGTCAAAAACTACATACTCAGATCTTGACCAAACTTTGCAGGGATACATTGGATGTCAAGACACGTGGAAAAAACGTACAAAACAAGAGATTGGGGACGTCAAGATTTTGGACGAATTTTTTAAGAATTTTCAAATTTTCAGAAAGGATGTTCCAGATAAGGTCAAAAACGACATACTCAGATCTTCACCAAACTTTGCAGGGATACATTGGATGTCAAGACACGTGGAAAAAACGTACAAAACAAGAGATTGGAGACATCAAGATTTTGGACGAATTTTTGAGGAATTTTCAAATTTTCAGAAATGAGGTTCCAGATAAGGTCAAAAACTACATACTCAGATCTTCACCAAACTTTGCAGGGATACATTGGATGTCAAGACACGTGGAAAAAACGTACAAAACAAGAGATTGGAGACATCAAGATTTAGGACGAATTTTTTAAGAATTTTCAAATTTTCAGATAGGAGGTTCCAGATAAGGTCAAAAACTACATACTCAGATCTTCACCAAACTTTGCAGGGATACATTGGATGTCAAGACACGTGGAAAAATCGTACAAAACAAGAGATTGGGGGCATCAAGATTTTGGATGGATTTTTTAGGAATTTTCAAATTTTCAGAAAGGAGGTTCCAGATAAGGTCAAAAACTACATACTCAGATCTTCACCAAACTTTGCACGGATACATTGGATGTCAAGACACGTGGAAAAAACGTACAAAACAAGAGATTGGGGTCATCAAGATTTTGGACGGATTTTTTAGGAATTTTCAAATTTTCAGATGGGAGGTTCCAGATAAGGTCAAAAACTACATACTCAGATCTTCACCAAACTTTACAGGGATACATTGGATGTCAAGACACGTGGAAACAACGTACAAAACAAGAGATTGGAAACGTCAAGATTTTGGACGAATTTTTTAAGAATTTTCAAATTTTCAGAAAGGATGTTCCAGATAAGGTCAAAAACTACATACTCAAATCTTCACCAAACGTTGCAGGGATACTTTGCATGTCAAGACACGTGGAAAAAACGTACAAAACAAGAGATTGGAGACATCAAGATTTTCGACGAATTTTTGAAGAATTTTCAAATTTTCAGATGGGAGGTTCCAGATAAGGTCAAAAACGACATACTCAGATCTTCACCAAACTTTGCATGGATACATTGGATGTCAAGACACGTGGAAAAAACATACAAAACATAGGATTGGGGACATCAAGATTTTGGACGAATTTTTTAAGAATTTTCAAATTTTCAGAAAGGAGGTTCCATATAAGGTCAAAAACTACATACTCAGATCTTCACCAAACATTGCAGCGATACATTGGATGTCAAGAAACGTGGAAAAAACGTACAAAACAAGAGATTGGAGACATCAAGATTTTGGACGAATTTTTGAAGAATTTTCAAATTTTCAGATAGGAGGTTCCAGATAAGGTCAAAAACTACATACTCAGATCTTCACCAAACGTTGCATCGATACTTTGCATGTCAAGACACGTGGAAAAAACGTACAAAACAAGAGATTGGAGACATCAAGATTTTCGACGAATTTTTGAAGAATTTTCAAATTTTCAGATGGGAGGTTCCAGATAAGGTCAAAAACGACATACTCAGATCTTCACCAAACTTTGCATGGATACATTGGATGTCAAGACACGTGGAAAAAACATACAAAACATAGGATTGGGGACATCAAGATTTTGGACGAATTTTTTAAGAATTTTCAAATTTTCAGAAAGGAGGTTCCATATAAGGTCAAAAACTACATACTCAGATCTTCACCAAACTTTGCAGGGATACAATGGATGTCAAGACACGTGGAAAAAACGTACAAAACAAGAGATTGAGGTCATCAAGATTTTGGACGGATTTTTTAGGAATTTTCAAATTTTCAGATGGGAGGTTCCAGATAAGGTCAAAAACTACATACTCATATCTTCACCAAACTTTGCAGGGATACATTGGATGTCAAGACACGTGGAAAAAACGTACAAAACAAGAGATTGGAAACATCAAGATTTTGGACGAATTTTTTAAGAATTTTCAAATTTTCAGATAGGAGGTTCCATATAAGGTCAAAAACTACATACTCAGATCTTCACCAAACTTTGCATGGATACATTGGATGTCAAGACACGTGGAAAAACGTACAAAACAAGAGATTGGTGTCATCAAGATTTTGGACGAATTTTTGAAGAATTTTCAAATTTTCAGATAGGAGGTTCCAGATAAAGTCAAAAACTACATACTCAGATCTTCACCAAACGTTGCAGGGATACTTTGCATGTCAAGACACGTGGAAAAAACGTACAAAACAAGAGATTGGAGACATCAAGATTTTCGACGAATTTTTTAAGAATTTTCAAATTTTCAGATAGGAGGTTCCAGATAAGGTCAAAAACTACATACTCAGATCTTCACCAAACTTTGCAGGGATACATTGGATGTCAAGACACGTGGAAAAATCGTACAAAACAAGAGATTGGGGGCATCAAGATTTTGGACGGATTTTTTAGTAATTTTCAAATTTTCAGATGGGAGGTTCCAGATAAGGTCAAAAACTACATACTCAGATCTTCACCAAACTTTGCAGGGATACATTGGATGTCAAGACACGTGGAAAAAACGTACAAAACAAGAGATTGGGGTCATCAAGATTTTGGACGGATTTTTTAGGAATTTTCAAATTTTCAGATGGGAGGTTCCAGATAAGGTCAAAAACTACATACTCAGATCTTCACCAAACTTTACAGGGATACATTGGATGTCAAGACACGTGGAAACAACGTACAAAACAAGAGATTGGAAACGTCAAGATTTTGGACGAATTTTTTAAGAATTTTCAAATTTTCAGATAGGAGGTTCCAGATAAGGTCAAAAACTACATACTCAGATCTTGACCAAACTTTGCAGGGATACATTGGATGTCAAGACACGTGGAAAAAACGTACAAAACAAGAGATTGGGGACGTCAAGATTTTGGACGAATTTTTTAAGAATTTTCAAATTTTCAGAAAGGATGTTCCAGATAAGGTCAAAAACGACATACTCAGATCTTCACCAAACTTTGCAGGGATACATTGGATGTCAAGACACGTGGAAAAAACGTACAAAACAAGAGATTGGAGACATCTAGATTTTGGACGAATTTTTGAGGAATTTTCAAATTTTCAGAAATGAGGTTCCAGATAAGGTCAAAAACTACATACTCAGATCTTCACCAAACTTTGCAGGGATACATTGGATGTCAAGACACGTGGAAAAAACGTACAAAACAAGAGATTGGAGACATCAAGATTTAGGACGAATTTTTTAAGAATTTTCAAATTTTCAGATAGGAGGTTCCAGATAAGGTCAAAAACTACATACTCAGATCTTCACCAAACTTTGCAGGGATACATTGGATGTCAAGACACGTGGAAAAATCGTACAAAACAAGAGATTGAGGGCATCAAGATTTTGGATGGATTTTTTAGGAATTTTCAAATTTTCAGAAAGGAGGTTCCAGATAAGGTCAAAAACTACATACTCAGATCTTCACCAAACTTTGCACGGATACATTGGATGTCAAGACACGTGGAAAAAACGTACAAAACAAGAGATTGGAAACATCAAGATTTTGGACGAATTTTTTAAGAATTTTCAAATTTTCAGATAGGAGGTTCCATATAAGGTCAAAAACTACATACTCAGATCTTCACCAAACTTTGCATGGATACATTGGATGTCAAGACACGTGGAAAAACGTACAAAACAAGAGATTGGTGTCATCAAGATTTTGGACGAATTTTTGAAGAATTTTCAAATTTTCAGATAGGAGGTTCCAGATAAAGTCAAAAACTACATACTCAGATCTTCACCAAACGTTGCAGGGATACTTTGCATGTCAAGACACGTGGAAAAAACGTACAAAACAAGAGATTGGAGACATCAAGATTTTCGACGAATTTTTTAAGAATTTTCAAATTTTCAGATAGGAGGTTCCAGATAAGGTCAAAAACTACATACTCAGATCTTCACCAAACTTTGCAGGGATACATTGGATGTCAAGACACGTGGAAAAATCGTACAAAACAAGAGATTGGGGGCATCAAGATTTTGGACGGATTTTTTAGTAATTTTCAAATTTTCAGATGGGAGGTTCCAGATAAGGTCAAAAACTACATACTCAGATCTTCACCAAACTTTGCAGGGATACATTGGATGTCAAGACACGTGGAAAAAACGTACAAAACAAGAGATTGGGGTCATCAAGATTTTGGACGGATTTTTTAGGAATTTTCAAATTTTCAGATGGGAGGTTCCAGATAAGGTCAAAAACTACATACTCAGATCTTCACCAAACTTTACAGGGATACATTGGATGTCAAGACACGTGGAAACAACGTACAAAACAAGAGATTGGAAACGTCAAGATTTTGGACGAATTTTTTAAGAATTTTCAAATTTTCAGATAGGAGGTTCCAGATAAGGTCAAAAACTACATACTCAGATCTTGACCAAACTTTGCAGGGATACATTGGATGTCAAGACACGTGGAAAAAACGTACAAAACAAGAGATTGGGGACGTCAAGATTTTGGACGAATTTTTTAAGAATTTTCAAATTTTCAGAAAGGATGTTCCAGATAAGGTCAAAAACGACATACTCAGATCTTCACCAAACTTTGCAGGGATACATTGGATGTCAAGACACGTGGAAAAAACGTACAAAACAAGAGATTGGAGACATCAAGATTTTGGACGAATTTTTGAGGAATTTTCAAATTTTCAGAAATGAGGTTCCAGATAAGGTCAAAAACTACATACTCAGATCTTCACCAAACTTTGCAGGGATACATTGGATGTCAAGACACGTGGAAAAAACGTACAAAACAAGAGATTGGAGACATCAAGATTTAGGACGAATTTTTTAAGAATTTTCAAATTTTCAGATAGGAGGTTCCAGATAAGGTCAAAAACTACATACTCAGATCTTCACCAAACTTTGCAGGGATACATTGGATGTCAAGACACGTGGAAAAATCGTACAAAACAAGAGATTGGGGGCATCAAGATTTTGGATGGATTTTTTAGGAATTTTCAAATTTTCAGAAAGGAGGTTCCAGATAAGGTCAAAAACTACATACTCAGATCTTCACCAAACTTTGCACGGATACATTGGATGTCAAGACACGTGGAAAAAACGTACAAAACAAGAGATTGGGGTCATCAAGATTTTGGACGGATTTTTTAGGAATTTTCAAATTTTCAGATGGGAGGTTCCAGATAAGGTCAAAAACTACATACTCAGATCTTCACCAAACTTTGCAGGGATACAATGGATGTCAAGACACGTGGAAAAAACGTACAAAACAAGAGATTGGAGACATCAAGATTTTCGACGAATTTTTGAAGAATTTTCAAATTTTCAGATGGGAGGTTCCAGATAAGGTCAAAAACGACATACTCAGATCTTCACCAAACTTTGCATGGATACATTGGATGTCAAGACACGTGGAAAAAACATACAAAACATAGGATTGGGGACATCAAGATTTTGGACGAATTTTTTAAGAATTTTCAAATTTTCAGAAAGGAGGTTCCATATAAGGTCAAAAACTACATACTCAGATCTTCACCAAACATTGCAGCGATACATTGGATGTCAAGAAACGTGGAAAAAACGTACAAAACAAGAGATTGGAGACATCAAGATTTTGGACGAATTTTTGAAGAATTTTCAAATTTTCAGATAGGAGGTTCCAGATAAGGTCAAAAACTACATACTCAGATCTTCACCAAACGTTGCATCGATACTTTGCATGTCAAGACACGTGGAAAAAACGTACAAAACAAGAGATTGGAGACATCAAGATTTTCGACGAATTTTTGAAGAATTTTCAAATTTTCAGATGGGAGGTTCCAGATAAGGTCAAAAACGACATACTCAGATCTTCACCAAACTTTGCATGGATACATTGGATGTCAAGACACGTGGAAAAAACATACAAAACATAGGATTGGGGACATCAAGATTTTGGACGAATTTTTTAAGAATTTTCAAATTTTCAGAAAGGAGGTTCCATATAAGGTCAAAAACTACATACTCAGATCTTCACCAAACTTTGCAGGGATACAATGGATGTCAAGACACGTGGAAAAAACGTACAAAACAAGAGATTGAGGTCATCAAGATTTTGGACGGATTTTTTAGGAATTTTCAAATTTTCAGATGGGAGGTTCCAGATAAGGTCAAAAACTACATACTCATATCTTCACCAAACTTTGCAGGGATACATTGGATGTCAAGACACGTGGAAAAAACGTACAAAACAAGAGATTGGAAACATCAAGATTTTGGACGAATTTTTTAAGAATTTTCAAATTTTCAGATAGGAGGTTCCATATAAGGTCAAAAACTACATACTCAGATCTTCACCAAACTTTGCATGGATACATTGGATGTCAAGACACGTGGAAAAACGTACAAAACAAGAGATTGGTGTCATCAAGATTTTGGACGAATTTTTGAAGAATTTTCAAATTTTCAGATAGGAGGTTCCAGATAAGGTCAAAAACTACATACTCAGATCTTCACCAAACGTTGCAGGGATACTTTGCATGTCAAGACACGTGGAAAAAACGTACAAAACAAGAGATTGGAGACATCAAGATTTTCGACTAATTTTTTAAGAATTTTCAAATTTTCAGATAGGAGGTTCCAGATAAGGTCAAAAACTACATACTCAGATCTTCACCAAACTTTGCAGGGATACATTGGATGTCAAGACACGTGGAAAAAACGTACAAAACAAGAGATTTGAGACATCAAGATTTTGGACGAATTTTTGAGGAATTTTCAAATTTTCAGAAATGAGGTTCCAGATAAGGTCAAAAACTACATACTCAGATCTTCACCAAACTTTGCAGGGATACATTGGATGTCAAGACACGTGGAAAAATCGTACAAAACAAGAGATTGGGGGCATCAAGATTTTGGACAGATTTTTTAGGAATTTTCAAATTTTCAGATGGGAGGTTCCAGATAAGGTCAAAAACTACATACTCAGATCTTCACCAAACTTTGCAGGGATACATTGGATGTCAAGACACGTGGAAAAAACGTACAAAACAAGAGATTGGAGACGTCAAGATTTTGGACGAATTTTTTAAGAATTTTCAAATTTTCAGATAGGATGTTCCAGATGAGTTCAAAAACGACATACTCAGATCTTCACCAAACTTTGCAGGGATACATTGGATGTCAAGACACGTGGAAAAAACGTACAAAACAAGAGATTGGAGACATCAAGATTTTGGACGAATTTTTGAAGAATTTTCAAATTTTCAGATGGGAGGTTCCAGATAAGGTCAAAAACGACATACTCAGATCTTCACCAAACTTTGCATGGATACATTGGATGTCAAGACACGTGGAAAAAACATACAAAACATAGGATTGGGGACATCAAGATTTTGGACGAATTTTTTAAGAATTTTCAAATTTTCAGAAAGGAGGTTCCATATAAGGTCAAAAACTACATACTCAGATCTTCACCAAACTTTGCAGGGATACAATGGATGTCAAGACACGTGGAGAAAACGTACAAAACAAGAGATTGAGGTCATCAAGATTTTGGAAGGATTTTTTAGGAATTTTCAAATTTTCAGATGGGAGGTTCCAGATAAGGTCAAAAACTACATACTCAGATCTTCACCAAACTTTGCAGGGATACATTGGATGTCAAGACACGTGGAAAAAACGTACAAAACAAGAGATTGGAGACATCAAGATTTTGGACGAATTTTTGAAGAATTTTCAAATTTTCAGATAGGAGGTTCCAGATAAGGTCAAAAACTACATACTCAGATCTTCACCAAACGTTGCAGGGATACTTTGCATGTCAAGACACGTGGAAAAAACGTACAAAACAAGAGATTGGAGACATCAAGATTTTCGACGAATTTTTTAAGAATTTTCAAATTTTCAGATAGGAGGTTCCAGATAAGGTCAAAAACTACATACTCAGATCTTCACCAAACTTTGCAGGGATACATTGGATGTCAAGACACGTGGAAAAATCGTACAAAACAAGAGATTGGGGGCATCAAGATTTTGGACGGATTTTTTAGGAATTTTCAAATTTTCAGATGGGAGGTTCCAGATAAGGTCAAAAACTACATACTCAGATCTTCACCAAACTTTGCAGGGATACATTGGATGTCAAGACACGTGGAAAAAACGTACAAAACAAGAGATTGGGGTCATCAAGATTTTGGACGGATTTTTTAGGAATTTTCAAATTTTCAGATGGGAGGTTCCAGATAAGGTCAAAAACTACATACTCAGATCTTCACCAAACTTTACAGGGATACATTGGATGTCAAGACACGTGGAAACAACGTACAAATCAAGAGATTGGAAACGTCAAGATTTTGGACGAATTTTTTAAGAATTTTCAAATTTTCAGATAGGAGGTTCCAGATAAGGTCAAAAACTACATACTCAGATCTTGACCAAACTTTGCAGGGATACATTGGATGTCAAGACACGTGGAAAAAACGTACAAAACAAGAGATTGGGGACGTCAAGATTTTGGACGAATTTTTTAAGAATTTTCAAATTTTCAGAAAGGATGTTCCAGATAAGGTCAAAAACGACATACTCAGATCTTCACCAAACTTTGCAGGGATACATTGGATGTCAAGACACGTGGAAAAAACGTACAAAACAAGAGATTGGAGACATCAAGATTTTGGACGAATTTTTGAGGAATTTTCAAATTTTCATAAATGAGGTTCCAGATAAGGTCAAAAACTACATACTCAGATCTTCACCAAACTTTGCAGGGATACATTGGATGTCAAGACACGTGGAAAAAACGTACAAAACAAGAGATTGGAGACATCAAGATTTAGGACGAATTTTTTAAGAATTTTCAAATTTTCAGATAGGAGGTTCCAGATAAGGTCAAAAACTACATACTCAGATCTTCACCAAACTTTGCAGGGATACATTGGATGTCAAGACACGTGGAAAAATCGTACAAAACAAGAGATTGGGGGCATCAAGATTTTGGATGGATTTTTTAGGAATTTTCAAATTTTCAGATGGGAGGTTCCAGATAAGGTCAAAAACTACATACTCAGATCTTCACCAAACTTTGCAGGGATACATTGGATGTCAAGACACGTGGAAAAAACGTACAAAACAAGAGATTGGGGTCATCAAGATTTTGGACGGATTTTTTAGGAATTTTCAAATTTTCAGATGGGAGGTTCCAGATAAGGTCAAAAACTACATACTCAGATCTTCACCAAACTTTACAGGGATACATTGGATGTCAAGACACGTGGAAACAACGTACAAAAGAAGAGATTGGAAACGTCAAGATTTTGGACGAATTTTTTAAGAATTTTCAAATTTTCAGAAAGGATGTTCCAGATAAGGTCAAAAACTACATACTCAGATCTTCACCAAACTTTGCAGGGATACTTTGGATGTCAAGACACGTGGAAAAAACGTACAAAACAAGAGATTGGAGACATCAAGATTTTGGACGAATTTTTTAAGAATTTTCAAATTTTCAGATAGGAGGTTCCAGATAAGGTCAAAAACTACATACTCAGATCTTGACCAAACTTTGCAGGGATACATTGGATGTCAAGACACGTGGAAAAAACGTACAAAACAAGAGATTGGGGACGTCAAGATTTTGGACGAATTTTTTAAGAATTTTCAAATTTTCAGAAAGGATGTTTCAGATAAGGTCAAAAACGACATACTCAGATCTTCACCAAACTTTGCAGGGATACATTGGATGTCAAGACACGTGGAAAAACGTACAAAACAAGAGATTGGAGACATCAAGATTTTGGACGAAGTTTTGAGGAATTTTCAAATTTTCAGAAATGAGGTTCCAGATAAGGTCAAAAACTACATACTCAGATCTTCACCAAACTTTGCAGGGATACATTGGATGTCAAGACACGTGGAAAAAACGTACAAAACAAGAGATTGGAGACATCAAGATTTTGGACGAATTTTTTAAGAATTTTCAAATTTTCAGAAAGGATGTTGCAGATAAGGTCAAAAACGACATACTCAGATCTTCACCAAACTCTGCAGGGATACATTGGATGTCAAGACACGGGGAAAAAACATACAAAACATAGGATTGGGGACATCAAGATTTTGGTCAAATTTTTTAAGAATTTTCAAATTTTCAGATAGGAGGTTCCATATAAGGTCAAAAACTACATACTCAGATCTTCACCAAACTTTACAGGGATACATTGGATGTCAAGACACGTGGAAAAAACGTACAAAACAAGAGATTGGAGACATCAAGATTTAGGACGAATTTTTTAAGAATTTTCAAATTTTCAGATAGGAGGTTCCAGATAAGGTCAAAAACTACATACTCAGATCTTCACCAAACTTTGCAGGGATACAATGGATGTCAAGACACGTGGAAAAATCGTACAAAACAAGAGATTGGGGGCGTCAAGATTTTGGACGGATTTTTTAGGAATTTTCAAATTTTCAGATGGGAGGTTCCAGATAAGGTCAAAAACTACATACTCAGATCTTCACCAAACTTTGCAGGGATACATTGGATGTCAAGACACGTGGAAAAAACGTACAAAACAAGAGATTGGGGTCATCAAGATTTTGGACGGATTTTTTAGGAATTTTCAAATTTTCAGATGGGAGGTTCCAGATAAGGTCAAAAACTACATACTCAGATCTTCACCAAACTTTACAGGGATACATTGGATGTCAAGACACGTGGAAACAACGTACAAAACAAGAGATTGGAAACGTCAAGATTTTGGACGAATTTTTTAAGAATTTTCAAATTTTCAGAAAGGATGTTCCAGATAAGGTCAAAAACTACATACTCAGATCTTCACCAAACTTTGCAGGGATACTTTGGATGTCAAGACACGTGGAAAAAACGTACAAAACAAGAGATTGGAGACATCAAGATTTTGGACGAATTTTTTAAGAATTTTCAAATTTTCAGATAGGAGGTTCCAGATAAGGTCAAAAACTACATACTCAGATCTTCACCAAACTTTGCAGGGATACATTGGATGTCAAGACACGTGGAAAAAACGTACAAAACAAGAGATTGGGGACGTCAAGATTTTGGACGAATTTTTTAAGAATTTTCAAATTTTCAGAAAGGATGTTTCAGATAAGGTCAAAAACGACATACTCAGATCTTCACCAAACTTTGCAGGGATACATTGGATGTCAAGACACGTGGAAAAAACGTACAAAACAAGAGATTGGAGACTTCAAGATTTTGGACGAATTTTTGAGGAATTTTCAAATTTTCAGAAATGAGGTTCCAGATAAGGTCAAAAACTACATACTCAGATCTTCACCAAACTTTGCAGGGATACATTGGATGTCAAGACACGTGGAAAAAACGTACAAAACAAGAGATTGGAGACATCAAGATTTTGGACGAATTTTTTAAGAATTTTCAAATTTTCAGAAAGGATGTTGCAGATAAGGTCAAAAAGGACATACTCAGATCTTCACCAAACTCTGCAGGGATACATTGGATGTCAAGACACGGGGAAAAAACATACAAAACATAGGATTGGGGACATCAAGATTTTGGTCAAATTTTTTAAGAATTTTCAAATTTTCAGATAGGAGGTTCCATATAAGGTCAAAAACTACATACTCAGATCTTCACCAAACTTTGCAGGGATACATTGGATGTCAAGACACGTGGAAAAAACGTACAAAACAAGAGATTGGAGACATCAAGATTTTGGACGAATTTTTTAAGAATTTTCAAATTTTCAGAAAGGATGTTCCAGATAAGGTCAAAAACGACATACTCAGATCTTCACCAAACTTTGCAGGGATACATTGGATGTCAAGACACGTGGAAAAAACATACAAAACATAGGATTGGGGACATCAAGATTTTGGTCAAATTTTTTAAGAATTTTCAAATTTTCAGATAGGAGGTTCCATATAAGGTCAAAAACTACATACTCAGATCTTCACCAAACATTGCAGGGATACATTGGAGGTCAAGACACGTGGAAAAAACGTACAAAACAAGAGATTGGAGACATCAAGATTTTGGACGAATTTTTCAAAAATTTTCAAATTTTCAGATAGGAGGTTCCAGATAAGGTCAAAAACTACATACTCAGATCTTCACCAAACTTTGCAGGGATACATTGGATGTCAAGACACGTGGAAAAAACATACAAAACATAGGATTGGGGATATCAAGATTTTGGTCAAATTTTTTAAGAATTTTCAAATTTTCAGATAGGAGGTTCCAGATAAGGTCAAAAACTACATACTCAGATCTTCACCAAACTTTGCATGGATACATTGGATGTCAAGACACGTGGAAAAAACGTACAAAACAAGAGATTGGTGTCATCAAGATTTTGGACGAATTTTTGAAGAATTTAAAATTTTCAGATAGGAGGTTCCAGATAAGGTCAAAAACTACATACTCAGATCTTCACCAAACGTTGCAGGGATACTTTGCATGTCAAGACACGTGGAAAAAACGTACAAAACAAGAGATTGGAGACATCAAGATTTTCGACGAATTTTTGAAGAATTTTCAAATTTTCAGATGGGAGGTTCCAGATAAGATCAAAAACGACATACTCAGATCTTCACCAAACTTTGCATGGATACATTGGATGTCAAGACACGTGGAAAAAACATACAAAACATAGGATTGGGGACATCAAGATTTTGGACGAATTTTTTAAGAATTTTCAAATTTTCAGAAAGGAGGTTCCATATAAGGTCAAAAACTACATACTCAGATCTTCACCAAACATTGCAGGGATACATTGGATGTCAAGAAACGTGGAAAAAACGTACAAAACAAGAGATTGGAGACATCAAGATTTTGGAGGAATTTTTGAAGAATTTTCAAATTTTCAGATAGGAGGTTCCAGATAAGGTCAAAAACTACATACTCAGATCTTCACCAAACGTTGCAGGGATACTTTGCATGTCAAGACACGAAGAAAAAACGTACAAAACAAGAGATTGGAGACATCAAGATTTTCGACGAATTTTTTAAGAATTTTCAAATTTTCAGATGGGAGGTTCCAGATAAGGTCAAAAACGACATACTCAGATCTTCACCAAACTTTGCATGGATACATTGGATGTCAAGACACGTGGAAAAAACATACAAAACATAGGATTGGGGACATCAAGATTTTGGACGAATTTTTTTAAGAATTTTCAAATTTTCAGAAAGGAGGTTCCATATAAGGTCAAAAACTACATACTCAGATCTTCACCAAACTTTGCAGGGATACAATGGATGTCAAGACACGTGGAAAAAACGTACAAAACAAGAGATTGAGGTCATCAAGATTTTGGACGGATTTTTTAGGAATTTTCAAATTTTCAGATGGGAGGTTCCAGATAAGGTCAAAAACTACATACTCAGATCTTCACCAAACTTTGCAGGGATACATTGGATGTCAAGACACGTGGAAAAAACGTACAAAACAAGAGATTGGAGACATCAAGATTTTGGACGAATTTTTTAAGAATTTTCAAATTTTCAGATAGGAGGTTCCATATAAGGTCAAAAACTACATACTCAGATCTTCACCAAACTTTGCATGGATACATTGTATGTCAAGACACGTGGAAAAAACGTACAAAACAAGAGATTGGTGTCATCAAGATTTTGGACGAATTTTTGAAGAATTTTCAAATTTTCAGATAGGAGGTTCCAGATAAGGTCAAAAACTACATACTCAGATCTTCACCAAACGTTGCAGGGATACTTTGCATGTCAGGACACGTGGAAAAAACGTACAAAACAAGAGATTGGAGACATCAAGATTTTCGACGAATTTTTTAAGAATTTTCAAATTTTCAGATAGGAGGTTCCAGATAAGGTCAAAAACTACATACTCAGATCTTCACCAAACTTTGCAGGGATACATTGGATGTCAAGACACGTGGAAAAAACGTACAAAACAAGAGATTGGAGACATCAAGATTTTGGACGAATTTTTGAGGAATTTTCAAATTTTCAGAAATGAGGTTCCAGATAAGGTCAAAAACTACATACTCAGATCTTCACCAAACTTTGCAGGGATACATTGGATGTCAAGACACGTGGCAAAAACGTACAAAACAAGAGATTGGAGACATCAAGATTTTGGACGAATTTTTTAAGAATTTTCAAATTTTCAGATAGGAGGTTCCAGATAAGGTCAAAAACTACAGTAGTAGTATTTGTACCGGCATAAACCACGAAAGGAAGAGCTTCTCTCAAGCAGTAAAACAAGCTCAACATGCCCATATGAGGTTTTTGCTCCAGTGTGGAACCCCCTCTAATCCAAGATTTTTGTAAACAATGCCCCCCACTTGGGAATTTTTCAGAAAGGAAGAATTCCTCTCAGATTGATACTTACAAAAGGCACTTCTGTGTGGACACACTTAAAATTAAGCCCCACACACACACACACACACACACACACACACATATTTACTTCCGGTCCACTTCCGGTCCACTTCCGGTCCACTTCCGGTTCACTTCTGGTTTGAGTTCAATTGGGTACCAGGCCCAACTTGCTTATCTAATACTAAACACAATTCAATATGCAGAGACCTTCTAGAATTGCTCCGTGACCCTCTCATTTCTTACATCATAAACATATGATTTTTCTCCTATGAGAATAACACTACATATGGTGTCATCAGGTAATGCCTCGTGGAATTCACAGACAATTTTAATGTTTGTCCTGTCATTAACCACAACTTGTTTCCTTTTTGAAGTGTTAATTACAAACATGGGTCTCCGTGCTTTGAATTCATCTGGAGTGTAATACATCTCAGTATTGCCAGTAGTGACACGTTTGAACGCCGAAAAAGCCTCATATAATTTGAGGAAATCATCCTTGGACATGTCTAAATTGTAATTTTCTCTAGGAAATACCTCATTTCTGCCATTTTTAAGATATATGTTCTTGATGTTGCAGCTATCAAATTTGCTTGAATTTTTTTCCTGATTATTGTGTCTCCCAGTCTGAAACAGTACCACTACAAAATCAGGCATGTCATATTGAATACTGGAGAATGAATTTGTAGCATCAAACTCATAATATGTACCAGCGGCGGGCCTCTGTACGCATTGATATGTATAAAATTGAAGAGGAACCTGTGGATTTTTTACTATATCAGCTTTGTGTTTAAGAGCATAACTGGCCTCATATTCAACAACAGGGATTCTTAACTCCATAGTCTGAATAATGCATTTGCCCTCATCAGGTAAGGTATTAGGCAGAGCTTCTCCTGTAGGGTTTAATGTGCTATACCTCATCAAAGCATTATTATCATTGGCAGCTCTTCTAAATGTAATTCTTAACCCACCCTTCCACATAATTTCTTTGTAATCCGAGAAGAATCCCGGCAACAGGCGCATGGGGAACAGCACTGTGTGGCTCTTGGTTAATATTTTCTCGCCAGCCTCAAATCCGCCTATTTTGTAGTAAGAAGCCTCGGTTTTGGATAATTTTAATGTGGCCATAGCAGTAGAGGTAATGCCGGGATAATCCACTCTGTTTATAACAACGCCGTGCTTTCTGATCTCAATTTCAGAGAACAAATGCGGCACAAAATTATCTACAAGTCTTATATTTGAATTTGCCGGATAATCTGTACCATCGAGCTTTACAACATCAAATTTGATGTATAGATCTGCTCTGTGATTGTGTATAAATCCGTCCCCCACGTCCAGATCAACCTCAATCTCTGTGTTGGGTTGATTTAAATTTGCAAATGTCCTCCTGTTTGGGGGGAATGATTGCAGCTCATAACTCTCAATATTTTCCATTGTATGTATTTTTATTTAAATGTTAATCTCTATGATAGCAGTTGTTGTGGCTCCAGCAAAATCAACTAATTCTTCTTTTTCATTGGTGACCATCAATTCAATATTGTCTATTCTATTATGACACACAGGAAAATATAATGTTGGGGATGGATTGTAGATGATGGGCTCCATGAATTCAGAATTAGGTTTGAATGTTGCAATGATGCCAGTTTGTTTGTGAGTGCCTATGCCATTTGATTTGGTGATCATACCTTCGGCCACATTACAGTGAATATTCAGAGTCTCTATGGCCAATAATTTGGGTATATTCATAGCAGTGTGTTTGATGGCCGGTTCAAGTTTTGTGTTGTTCTCAAAGCCTAACAGCTCTCCTATAGTACCCAGATCCACTGTCTCTGTTGCAGACACAATCTCTACTCTGTGAGTGACAGAATTTTGAATTAACACCACACCTCTGGGTAACTGAGCATTTAGAGTGGACAGATTATACTGCCCTGGAGTGATGACAATTTTTTCATCCCCTACTGCAATTGTATTGTTGTGGTGTGTAATATTAGGGATCAAGTACATGCCGTAAAATGCTCTGAGAGCTATTGTTTTGGGATACACTATATCATCATGCAATCTAAGTTTCAATATTGAATTTTGGTTGGTGAGATGGAATACCCCCATGATGTTTCAGATACCACAGGGCCTTTTGAAAATTTTCAATTGATGGTTTATTTATTTGAGACATATATCTAAGAACAGATAAACACAAATGTCCGCAATTAACATCTATGAAGTTTTGAACACGGGCATTATTGTAATAAAGATTAGGTGATTTTAGATATTTTATTAAATTTTCAGGTGGAACACCTCCAAATGAATCAAACACAAATGCCTCATTTTTTAAATATTTGAGATAACAGATCCAGTGAGTGCCCTGATTTTTGTACTCATCCAAATTAACAATGCCACACTCTTTGTTGAGTGGTTGTTCCGGTAAAGAATCAGACATGTACACACCTCTAAAATGTTTGATGCCCAGTGGCTTGATTAAAGCTTCAATATCTTGGTTTGTAAGCGCTTCTTGTTTTTTTTAAACTTATTCAAGGCTCTCTTAACACCTTTGCCTTGTTTCTCCATTGCCAGGTTATGGCGCCTCTGCTCATCTAATTCTGCCTTATTTTTCTTGGCATCTATTACTGTTTTTGCTATGGCGGCTGATCCCCCAGCCAAGCTCCCAACAGCCCCCAGTGCAGCTAAGATGGCAGGGATGGTGAATATGAATCCCCCCACATGTGATTTTTTTCTTGATTGCTGTATTTTTTTTAATTGGGGGGTACTAAGCAACAATTTCATACCATGTCCCTTGGCAATACAAGAGCTTTTTTTCTTGCGCTGCTTTTTGGTCAAAAGGCTATCAATAGGCCCAAGAGATTTGAGACCTGCATAAGGTATTTGATACATAACACCCTTGGCCTTCATTGTAGGTTTATTATATACATATTCACAACCCCCACCCCAGTTTTTGTTTGGTGCTCATAGCTATGGTGGTTCCCAATGCTGATATTCTCTCACTCAAAGAAGCATCTTTGCTTACAAATCTGCCAAATGCAGCCTCTTCTAATTTCTTGTCTGCAACATGTCTCTTGTCAAGATCAGAATGTGTGTTGTATGCTATGTCATGGTCTCTGCAAGCAGCATCTAGGGGATTAACACCAGGATCACCTCTGTTTAATCTATGATCCAATTTTGTGCCTGGACCACAATACTGATAGCCTGGAATTTGTAGTTCAAATGGCAGCTTGTTTATAATGTCATTAACAAGGCCCCGACCCTCAGAGACATTCCAAAATTTAGGGGGTAGAGTATTAATAATTTTTATAAGATATCCAATCCCCTTAGGGTCATTCACTATAAAATTAGACAATTTTGTGCTTATCATGTCCATAATTCCAACCTTTTCATTGTAAAAATTGTGGTTCCCAGCATTTTCCTCCCCAGCTATCACCAATAGCCTATCTATAAGTTTCCTGACATCATCAACCCACACAAATTCTTTGGGCAGGGTGTTGTATTGTTTGATTCCACTGCCAGTCTTGATCTGTGACCATATGGGCTTGATTAAATTATTGTATTTTGCCCCACTGCTAGACTTGACTCTTTTTTGTGTGGGATCATTGTTCTGGTATAGGGCATCTGATTTTATTAATATTTCTTTGTAATAATCATAATCTTGATCTGTATAGCTGCCAGGCCTTTTCCTAGTCATCAATTCCCACAATCCAGGTGTGCCGGGGTACTTAACAAAAGCACCTTTTTCTCCGAGACGAGATTCTGAATATACAATTATATCATCTCCCATAAATGTTACTCTGAAATTGCCAATTCTATGAATGATGCTCCCATCACGCTCTGTATCAGCATATAAGCCAAACACCTCATCTTTATTGTCTTTAGGTGTGGTTAAATATTTTTGAGCTAGAAGACCCAATTCAACAGGGTCCTGAGTAGCTTTAATTCTTCGAGGAGCAATAGGACTAGGTGTATGAATACTGGAAAGTGGGGTGAATGGATAATCTAATATGTTTCTTGCAGCTACAGGTACAAGATCTGTGATCAAATTTTGATTTTGCTCTGTAACAGTTTTGATATTCTTACCTAAATTATTAATAGCGTCAATTACAGGCTGTTCTGCTTGTTTGTGTTTTTCATAAATTCCACGGTTCTCTGATTTCCATCCCTTAAATCTTTTTACAAGATAATCTCTTAACTTAAGATCATCAATAATTGGCCTTTTCATGGTTGTTTATATACGTCTCAACGTCTAGAAAATCGTTGATTTTATTTCTGTATTTGCCACTATTAGGTGTTCTTGTCATATCAATTGTGACAAACCCATAACTGTCCTGGTTCCAGCACTTGCTGCAAAATTTAGAAAAATCATTGTAGCTCAAGTCCCCACCTACATACTCATCATGTATGTGCTTGAGGTTCGTATGGTCTTGATGAAACACACATATAAAATTGCTGTTGTCCCGGATCAGTTGCTTCGGTATTTTAGAAAAAGTCTGTGCCAGGTAGAAGCAATCAATGTTTTTGTGCCGGCCCTGTGTGAAGAAATTTCTAACCTTGTTTTGATTATCCAGTATAATGTCATCAAACACAACAACAGAATTATCGAGACATTCATTAAGTGGCTTAACATCTGGTTCAAAAGTGGCTATATCCAATCCATCATATAGCTTCATCAACTGCTGATATTTTAATAGTTCCAAGCTCTTAGAGAAGATATACAAGTGCCTGTTTTTCCAGTCTAACCAGTTGGGTGCCAATAAAAAATTATCAACCATTAGTGTAGTTTTACCACAAGCAGATGGCCCAACAATAAGACACCTAATATTATCAGGTAGCAGGTCGCCATTTATCTTATTCTGCTGTTCAGGCTCTGGCAGCCTCTTTATAACATCCCAGGTGCTCATATTATTATTTTGTCTGCATCGATCCAGCTGTTTTCCGGATGACCCAGCCATTTGACAAGTAACTTGTTGCCTTTTCTGCGGATAATTTTTTCTATGAGATATGTGTCAGGCTGTTTAGTTTTGCTGAGCTCTTGTTCATAGAACCTGCCTTTGAGAATTTCTCCTCGGTGATCCTTTATTATATATGTGTTAAGGCTCCCGGGTTTAATTTGAGCCACTGTAAATAATTCAGTGCTCCAGTTTCTCGTAAAGCCTCTCTTGAATAAGTGCTTATATTTGCTTATTCTTACTTGATCACCCACCCTGTATTTGGCCTTTCTTGTTGTTGGCTGGTATCTAGGATAATAAACAGTGCTGATCAATTTTTGCTCATCAGATGAAGTTACTTCAGAGGGTTTCATGTTGATTGTGGAATGGACCGAGTTGTTATATTTATGTAGAAGTTCCGGAAGAATATTAATCCATTTATAATTACCTTGCAGTGTAAATTGTTTATACATAAGATTTTTTAAGGTTCTGTTGAATCTCTCTACAATTGAGGCCTTGAGGTCACTGTAACTCGAGTAATGTTTTATTGCCTGGCTTTTAATAAATTGTTGAAACACTGAATTATAAAATTCTTTGCCATTATCTGTTTGCAAATAGCGCGGGGATCTTCCACTCTGATTGATAATTGTTCTAAAAGCTTCTGTAACACATTTTCCTGTCTTGGATTTAAGTGCCACAGCCCAGGCAAATTTTGAAAATGTGTCTATTACAGTGAGTAGATACTTGTAGCCCTTGTTGATTTTGTCTAAGTTTTTCAACTGTCCACTTGACAACTCAATCAAGTCGCTTTGCCATAAATCATCTATGCCTTTTGTGACTACTGGGAGTCTCTTAAAATTATGTCTGGCCTGTCTGTGTAATTCATCAACAATAATTTGTCTAGACATAATATGTAAACAAGAATATTGCAACTATAGGGTGTTCAGCAGCTGAGACTGCAGGATTTTCTAAATATAATTTGTCCCCAATATGTATTTTAAATTCCAGAGAGCCATCATCTTCAGTATAGGCTGTTTCTAATGTATTGGGATCTGTAAAATCCTCCAATTCTACACTGGTGATTTTTACTTTGTTCTCAGCATTTGTTATTGATAAGGTGGGGTAGTGGTGTGCCTGTGGCTGATGCCAATATTTGATCTTGATTGGTCTCAATGTGCCCCCAACAAAAAACTGGTAATAAAATTGTGCAGGGTATAGCATATATATTTTGCCACCTGGTGTAAAGGGTGAATCATATTCTTTGTTGGGGATGCTGTACAATTCAAGAATTACTGAATGTTTTGGATTCTCGATTATGCCAGTTATTTCCTTTTCTGCTGTGAGCAATCTGCTTGTTACAGATTCAAGATGCTCATTGATGGTCCTAACAACATCATCATGGCCTGGCTTGATTTTTATGTCTATAGCAAGTTTTTTGTATTGTTGCACAATATCTTGTAGCTGGGTGGCAAAAACAGACAGAGCATTTGCTTGATTGGATTCCATGGTTCCTAGCTGTTGCTTGATATTAGATACAATTTGTTGCAAATTTTCAACAATTGCCAATTTTGAATTTTGAGCAGTAAGATCATGGACCTGTCTTCTGATATCCTCAAACAGGGCATGCAGTTCATTAATATGTTGATTGGTTGGTAGAGTGGCCACTGTCTGAGTGAGTTGTTTGATCTCTGCCTGGATATTCTTGATATCTTCTGATTTCAATATGCGATTCACTGCCCTCTTAATATTTTTAAGTTCCTGTGATGTGGGCAGTTTTGATACTGTATTTTGCAAAAATTCAAGTGCCAATTTTACATTGTTTAATTCAGAAGCATCAGCCACATTTTGCATAGCATTTTGGAGCAGGGCTATATCTGCCTGAGAGGGTGTTGAATGTTGTAAAATTTCAAGCTTTGTTTGGATATCATCGATCAAGTGATGGAAATGAGATAATTCAGATTCAGTGTTGAGGTTTTCAAGCTTTGTGATTTGTTGATGGACACTAACAAGTGTATCTACAATCCCAGGCAATCGGGATTCTAGTACATTTGCCAAATCACTTTGCACTGCTGCTATTGTACCTTCAAGATGGGTTATGGAACTTTGAATTTTTCCAAAATCTTCATATGTTTCAAGTTGCAGCTTAATATTTGCTACACTCCGAGTTATTGCATTCAAAGCATCAGAAGATGGCAAGTTGTTCATAAAATTTTCAAGTGTCTCAATTTTTTCTTTAACCTCGGCTATGGCATTGTGCAGAGGGTCCAGATTAGGTATTTGGAGTGATTGAATCTGTTCTTTTAGAGTGGAAATCACTAGATCAAAATCTTCTTGTGATTTTATGCTTTTGACAATTGTTTGTAGCTGTGTCTGGACATTATTAATCTGCTCTTCCAATTGCTGTTTCAATTGCTCAGAGTTGGTGGCCTGGGTCTTAAATTTGGCTTGAAGAGCTGCTACAGCTTCTTCTAAACTTTGAAAATTATCCAATGTGGCCAGGTCAGTATATTTCTGAAGCAGCAATTTGAGTTCTGAGTCAATTTTAAGAAGAGGGTCCATGCATTGTGATTGTAAATTTGTAATTTCTAATTGAAGACTGGCATTGAGTGTAGTTTGTAAAGCTTGTAAATCACTTCTTAATTTCTTGACTCTGACATCAAGCATCAAAATCTCATCACTGTGATCTTCATGCCTTGTATGGCCAAATATATCATTAGGCATTTTGATTTATTGGTTATTTATTATTGAGTATCTGATTCTTAATTCTATAAAAAAGGGTATAAGCTTGTCATAAGATCCAGGGACCTCAATATATAAGCAGTCACCGGCAGAAACAGTATATACAGTGCCAGAAATCATGTTTGAGTGCTTAATTCTGTAAATATTTCTCCCTACTGAAATCTTGACATCACCCTCAGGGGTTGTAATAAATTGCAATTGCCCACCTACAGGTAATTGGTAATGATTTAAATTATTGTTAAATATGTACAATATTTTGCCTGTTTCTTCTTCAATATCTGTAAGTATGCTGTTCAGATGAATAATTAACAAGCCACTCAGTTTAGACAGCATATCAGGAGAGGGTTGTGGTGTTGGCAGGTCCATAATAGCCTGTTTTTTGAACCCAAATAAGTTCATAGGCATGTTTATTTATTTCAAATCATGCTCTGTAATTGGGCATTGATTCCCATTTTTCAAATCACAATGACCCCATGGTAAAGTATGTATGCCACATGATAAAATGCATCTCTTATCGTCATGTGGGTCCAGAGCCACTTTTCTTACAACATTTGAAGTCACTGAGTGATCCACACTCTGAATTCTGCATTCTGATGTTTTGATTGAACTCTGGGATTTGATGCAATTTTCATAATCTTCAATTTGGAGATCTTTTTCAACAGTTACTTTGCCAATGCCCTTGGCTTTTTTGACAACAGCACCACTACATGTTTCAAAAGTGTACATCTTGGCACTTAACCCAGCAAATTTCACAATAACATCACCAAGTGTCTCATCTTTTAACATGCCGGGTACTTTTTTGTTGTGGTGGTGTTCAATTTTTGAATGCTCACTGGTGTCAAAATATTTCAACAATTCAGGCTGTGCCATATCTTGATAAACATTTTCTGTCTGAATATCAAGGATAAAACTATCCGTGTCCATGTACAGCAGTTTTACACGATCACCATAAAAAGGTTTCAACACATCATAATACAATGTTAACATGTGTAATTTGGCCAAATCCAATATCACAGCCCCTTCATAAATAGGCTTATCAAACTTAATCTTTGTTTTTTTCATGTTGAAAAGTGCCATGTGCTCATCATAAATTCTTCTGTAATTGAAGTTGGGCTTTGCAACCAATTTTTTGCTCAGGCTGGGGTCAGTAATTATTTTAACATCGGTATGTTTTCTGACATTTTCAATAGTTTTGCCATACACAGAATTAACCATCAATTTAAACAAGGTCTTATCAAATTGGCTCTTTGCAGATGTTCGAAGCTCCGTGTTTGTATCAATGTATGGCTTCAACCATCGTGAGTGCCTGAACCTCAAAACTTTGCCAACTTTGGTCACTTGAACACCATGTTTCATCAGGAACTGGAGGTTTTTGTAATATATGACATGACCTTGTTTCGGCTCCAGTGTCATCATGAGCTTCTTCTGTTCAGAGCCAGGTGGGCACTGAACCTCGGAAATTGGGGGCAGATCAGGAAATTTGTTGTGCAAATCATCGGGAATTGTCAGATCAATCTCTAAGAAGAGGCCTTCATGACTGTCATCAAAGTCCTTAAGATCTTCAATATCAAAATCTTCGACCCATTCAAGCCCTGCATATGGCAGTTTTTGCATCATAGCGTAACCATAGAGAGTAGTGTGTTTGATACTACGGACAGTGCCGGAAAGGAAGAGTTTCTCTCCAGCAGCTTTGTTACACTTAAAACTTGCTTAACATGAGCATATGAGTTTTTTGCTCAAGTGTGGAGCTCTTCCTAATCCAAGATTTTTGTAAAAATTCCCGAGGGCATTTTTCAGAAAGGAAGAGCTCTTCAGATTGATTTGTGCATACTTACAAAAGTTGCATCAGCCAGATTTTTGTCTATAAACTTGTCAATTTTTGGCCACACCAGAAATTAAGCTTATAGTATGTTTTTCTGTCAAAATCCCAGGAATCTTGAATTGATATCTATTGGGTTCTGAGACCGAGTGGAGTGTGGTGCATGGTTTTTATTGCCTTGTAATCAAAAGGTTCGGGTTTGAGTCCTCATAAAATCTGATGGCAAAATGTTAATATTGTAGTTTTGTAAACAAGGGGCTCTGGGTTCGAGTCCTGATAGATGTGGCATTCCATATGTGAGATTTTGAGAATAAATACTGCTAGTTGATAGCTCCCAGATCTTAAATTTGGTAAAAAATGTTATACAACAGAGCAAAATTATTCTCTATTAAGAATCACCAGAGTTTTGTTATCTGGGTAAAATATCAGCTCAACAATACGGGCAAAACTGCCTGATCAATACAATAGAATGGAGGTCAAGTAAATATTCCATGTTCTTTCCAATCTTTTGATCAGTCCCATGTTTCTGCCAACAATTAATCATGCTTGCCCGGGAAATTAATGCCAATAGATATAATCTTTATTGTGTCTTTTCAGAGAGTTATTCATCATCAAAGAGACATTAGTAAATGCCTGAGTGATTATATCTGTTGATATTACCTACACTGTGCCTTTTTCCGAGGGAAATTACATGTCATTTGTCATGGAACTCAAAGAGAAATTCTTATCTACACTGTGCCTTTTCCGAGGGGAATTACATGTCATTTGTCATGGAACTCAAAGAGAAATTCTTATCTGTACTGTGCCCCCCCTTTCAGGGACCATTCCATCATATTGAGGAAATTTCTTCATGGATATTGTCATGCAAAGGTTTGGTCTTGTTGTACACAAGTCTGTAACTTACAGAATAATTATTACAATATTTCTGTATTTCAGTTTTTGGCAAATGTGCTGGGTAGGTAAAAGCTTTTTTGCCACGAGCAGAGGTGCTATAAAATGGGTAGGTAACTGACGGTAAAGTATTGTTTTATATCCAAAGGGCTTCTGTGTTTGAATCGTGCTTCTAGAACTGCTCTGTGACCCGCTCATTTCTTACATCATAAACATATGATTTTTCACCTATGAGAATGACACTGCATATGGTGTCATCTGGTAATGCCTCGTGGAATTCACAGATAATTTTAATGTTTGTTCTGTCATTCACCACAACCTGTTTCCTTTTCGAAGTGTTAATTACAAACATGGGTCTCTGTGTCTTGAATTCATCTGGAGTGTAGTACATGTCAGTATTGCCAGTAGTGACACGCTTGAAAGCCGAAAAAGCTTCATATAATTTAAGAAAATCATCCTTGGAAATGTCTAAATTGTAATTTTCTCTAGGAAAAACCTCATTTCTGCCATTTTTAAGATATATGTTCTTGATGTTGCAGCTATCAAATTTGCTTGAATTTTTTTCCTGATTATTGTGTCTTCCAGTCTGAAACAATACCACCACAAAATCAGGCATGTCAAATTGAATACTGGATAATGAATTTGTAGCATCAAACTCATAATAGGTACCAGTGGCAACCTTCTGTACGCATTGATATGTGTAAAATTGCAGAGGAATTTGCGGATTTTTTAGGATATCAGCTTTGTATTTAAGAGCATAGCCGGCCTCATATTCAACAACCGGGATTCTTAACTCCATAGTCTGAATAATGCATTTGCCTGCATCAGGTAGGGTATTAGGCAGAGCTTCCCCTGTAGGGTTTATTGCACTGTACCTCATCAAAGCATTATCATCATTGGCAGCTCTTCTAAATGTAATTCTTAACCCCCCCTTCCACATAATTTCTTTGTAATCCGAGAAGAATCCTGGCAACAGGCGCATGGGGAACAGCACTGTGTGGCTCTTGGTTAATATCTTATCACCAGCTTCAAATCCACCGATTCTGTAGTATGAAGCCTCGGTTTTGGATAATTTTAATGTAGCCAAAGCTGTGGAGGTAATGCCTGGATAATCCACTCTGTTTATAACAACGCCATGCTTTCTGATCTCAATTTCAGAGAACAGATGCGGCACAAAATTGTCCACCAGTCTTATATTTGTATTTGCCGGATAATCTGTTCCATCGAGCTTTACAACATCAAATTTGATGTATAGATCTGCTCTGTGGGGGTGTATAAAGCCGTCCCCTACATCAAGATCAACCTCAATCTGTGTGTTGGGTTGATTTAAATTTGCAAATGTCCTCCTGTTTGGGGGGAATGATTGTAGCTCATAACTCTCAATATTTTCCATTGTATGTATTTTTATTTAAATGTTAATCTCTATGATTGCAGTTGTTGTGGCTCCAGCAAAATCAACTAATTCTTCTTTTTCATTAGTGACCATCAATTCAATATAATCTATTCTATTATGGCATACAGGAAAATATAATGTTGGGGATGGATTGTAGATGATTGGCTCCATGAATTCGGAATTAGGTTTGAATGTTGTAATGATGCCGGTTTGTTTGTGAGTGCCTATGCCATTTGATTTGGTGATCATACCCTCGGCCACATTACAGTGAATATTTAGAGTCTCTATGGCTAAGAATTTAGGTATATTCATAGCAGTGTGTTTGATGCCTGCTTCAAGTTTTGTGTTGTTCTCAAATCCCAACAGCTCTCCTATAGTACCCAGATGTACTGTCTTAGTAGCAGATACAATCTCTACTCTGTGAGTGACAGAATTTTGAGTTAACACTATACCTCTGGGTAATTGAGCATTTAGAGTGGATAGATTATATTGCCCTGGAGTGATGACAATTTTTTGATCCCCTACTGCAATTGTGTTGTTGTGGTGTGTAATATTTGGGATCAGGTACATGCCGTAAAATGCTCTGAGAGCTATTGTTTTGGGATATACTATGTCATCATGCAATTTGAGTTTCAATATTGAATTTTGGCTGGTGAGATGGAATACCCCCATGATGTTTCAGATACCACAAGGCTTTTTGAAAATTTTCAATTGTTGGTTTATTTATTTGAGACATGTATCTGAGAACAGATAAACACAAATGTCCCCAATTAACATCTTTGAAGTTTTGAACACGGGCATTATTGTAATAAAGATTAGCTGATTTTAAATATTTTATTAAATTTTCAGGTGGAACACCTCCAAATGAATCAAACACAAATGCCTCATCGTTTAAATATTTAAGATAACAGATCCAGTGAGTGCCCTGATTTTTGTACTCATCCAAATTAACAATGCCACACTCTTTGTTGAGTGGTTGTTCCGGTAAAGAATCAGACATGTACACACCTCTAAAATGTTTGATGCCCAATGGCTTGATTAAAGCTTCAATATCTTGGTTTGTAAGCGGCTCCTGTTTTTTTTAAACTTATTCATGGCTCTCTTAACACCTTTGCCTTTTTTCTCCATTGCCAGGTTATGGCGCTTCTGCTCATCTAATTCTGCCCTATTTTTCTTGGCATCTATTACTGTTTTTGCTATGGCAGCTGATCCCCCAGCCAAGCTCCCAACAGCCCCGAGAGCAGCTAAGATGGCAGGGATGGTAAATATGAAACCCCCCACATGTGATTTTTTTCTTGATTGCTGTAATTTTTTTAATTGGGGGGTACTAAGCAACAATTTCATACCATGCCCCTTTGCAAGACAAGAGCTTTTTTTCTTGCGCTGCTTTTTGGTTAAAAGACTGTCAATAGTTTTAAGAGATTTGAGACCTGCATAAGGTATTTGATACATAACACCCTTGGCCTTCATTGTAGGTTTATTATATACATATTCACAGCCCCCACCCCAGTTTTTGTTTGGTGCTCATAGCTATGGTGGTTCCCAATGCTGCTATTTTTTCACTTAAAGAAGCATCTTTGCTTACAAATCTGCCAAATGCAGCCTCTTCTAATTTCTTGTCTGCAACATGTCTCTTGTCAAGATCGGAATGTGTGTTGTATGCTATGTCATGGTCTCTACAAGCAGCATTTAAAGGATTAACACCAGGGTCCCCTCTGTTTAATCTATGGTCCAATTTTGTGCCTGGACCACAATATTGATAGCCTGGAATGTGTAGTTCAAATGGCAGCTTGTTTATAATGTCATTAACCAGGCCCCGACCCTCAGAAACATTCCAAAATTTGGGGGGTAGAGTATTAATAATTTTTATAAGATATCCAATGCCCTTAGGGTCATTCACTATAAAATTAGATAATTTTGTGCTTATCATGTCCATAATTCCAACCTTTTCATTGTAAAAATTGTGGTTGCCAGCATTTTCCTCCCCAGCTATCACCAATAACCTATCTACAAGTTTCCTGACATCATCAACCCACACAAATTCTTTAGGCAGGTTGTTGTATTGTTTGATCCCACTACCTGTCTTGATCTGAGACCATATGGGCTTGATTAAATTATTGTATTTTGCTCCACTGCTCGACTTGACTCTTTTTTGTGTGGGATCATTGTTCTGGTACAGAGCATCTGATTTTATTAATATTTCTTTGTAATGTTCATAATCTTGATCTGTATAGCTGCCAGGCCTTTTCCTAGTCATCAGTTCCCACAATCCAGGTGTGCCGGGGTACTTAACAAAAGCACCTTTTTCTCCGAGACGAGATTCTGAATAAACAATGATATCATCCCCCATAAAAGTTACTCTGAAATTACCGATTCTATGAATAATGCTGCCATCAAGCTCTGTGTCGGCATATAAGCCAAAAACCTCATCTTTATTGTCTTTAGGTGTGGTTAAATATTTTTGAGCAAGAAGACCCAATTCAATAGGATCCTGACTAGCCTCAATTCTTCTAGGAGCAACAGGACTAGGTGTATGAATACTGGAAAGTGGGGTGAATGGATAATCTAATATGTTCCTTGCAGCTACAGGCACAAGCTCTGTGATCAAATCTTGATTTTGCTCTGTAACAGTTTTGATATTCTTACCTAAATTATTAATAGCATCAATGACAGGCTGTTCTGTTTGTTTGTGTTTTTCATAAATTCCACGGTTCTCTGATTTCCATCCCTTAAATCTTTTTACAAGATAATCTCTTAACTTAAGATCATCAATGACTGGTCGTTTCATGGTTGTTTATTTATGTTTCAACGTCTAGAAAATCGTTGATTTTATTTCTGTATTTGCCACTATTGGGTGTTCTTGTCATATCAATTGTGACAAACCCATAACTGTCCTGGTTCCAGCACTTGCTGCAAAACTTGGAAAAATCATTGTAGCTCAAGTCCCCACCTACATATTCATCATGTATGTGTTTGAGGTTGGTATGGTCTTGATGAAACACACATATAAAATTGCTGTTGTCTCGGATCAGTTGCTTCGGTATTTTAGAAAAAGTCTGTGCCAGGTAGAAGCAATCAATGTTTTTGTGTCGGCCCTGTGTAAAGAAATTTCTAACCTTGTTTTGATTATCCAGTATAATGTCATCAAACACAACAACAGAATTATCGAGACATTCATCTAATGGCTTAACATCTGGTTCAAAAGTGGCAATATCCAATCCATCATATAGCTTCATTAGCTGCTGATATTTTAATTGTTCCAAGCTCTTAGAGAAAACATACAAGTGCCTGTTTTTCCAGTCTAACCAGTTGGGTGCCAATAAAAAATTATCAACCATTAGTGTAGTTTTACCACAAGCAGATGGCCCAACAATAAGACACCTAATATTATCAGGCAGCAAGTTGCCATTTCTCTTATTCTGCTGTTCAGGTTCTGGCAGCCTTTTTATAACATCCCAGGTGCTCATATTATTATTTTGTTTGCATCGATCCAGCTGTTTTCCGGATGACCCAGCCATTTGACAAATAACTTGTTGCCTTTTCTGCGGATGATTTTTTCTATGAGATATGTGTCGGGCTGTTTAGTTTTGCTGAGCTCTTGTTCATAGAACCTGCCTTTGAGAATTTCTCCTCGGTGATCTTTTATTATATATGTGTTAAGGGTCCCGGGTTTAACTTGAACCACTGTAAATAATTCGGTGCTCCAGTTTCTCGTAAAGCCTCTTTTGAATAAGTGCTTATATTTGCTTATTCTTACTTGATCCCCCACCTTGTATTTGGCTCTTCTTGTTGTTGGCTGGTATCTAGGATAATAAACAGTCCTGATCAATTTTTGCTCATCAGATGGAGTTACTTCAGAGGGTTTCATGTTGATTGTAGAATGGACCGAGTTGTTATATTTATGTAGAAGTTCTGGAAGAATATTAAGCCATTTATAATTACCTTGGAGGGTAAATTGTTTATACATAAGATTTTTTAAGGTTCTGTTGAATCTCTCTACAATTGAGGCTTTGAGGTCACTGTAACTCGAATAATGTTTTATTGCCTGGCTTTTAATAAATTGTTGAAACACTGAATTATAAAATTCTTTGCCATTATCTGTTTGCAAATAGCGCGGTGATCTTCCTGAATGATT
Source organism: Lepisma saccharinum (assembly GCF_977018435.1). NCBI lineage: Eukaryota > Metazoa > Arthropoda > Insecta > Zygentoma > Lepismatidae > Lepisma > Lepisma saccharinum. Next base: position 1,124,887 of record NW_028142909.1, read on the forward strand.
GATGATTGTCCTGAGGGCTTCTGTAACACATTTTCCAGTCTTGGATTTGAGTGGCACAGCCCAGGCAAATTTTGAAAATGTGTCTATTACAGTGAGTAGATACTTGTAGCCCTTGTTGATTTTGTCTAAGTTTTTCAACTGCCCACTTGCCATTTCAATCAAGTCGCTCTGCCATAAATCATCTATGCCCTTTGTGACTACTGGAAGTCTCTTATAATTATGTCGGGCTTGTCTGTGTAATTCATCAACAATAATTTGTCTAGACATAATATGTAAACAAGAATATTGCAACTATGGGGTGTTCAGCAGCTGAGACTGCAGGATTTTCTAAATATAATTTGTCCCCTATTTGTATTTTAAATTCCAAAGTGCCATCATCTTCAACATAGGCTGTTTCTAATGTATTGGGGTCTGTAAAATCCTCTAACTCTACACTGGTGATTTTTGGTTTGTTGTCAGCATTTGTTATTGATAAGGTAGGGTAGTGGTGTGCCTGTGGCTGATGCCAATATTTGATCTTGATTGGTCTCAATGTGCCCCCAACAAAAAACTGGTAATAAAATTGTGCAGGGGACAGCATATATATTTTGCCACCTGGTGTAAATGGTGAATCATATTCTTTGTTGGGGATGCTGTACAATTCAAGAATTACTGTATGTTTAGGATTCTCGATTATGCCTGTTATTTCTTTTTCTGCTGTAAGCAATCTGCTTGTTACAGATTCAAGGTGCTCATTGATGGTCCTAACAACATCATCATGGCCTGGCTTGATTTTTATGTCCACAGCAAGTCTCTTGTATTGTTGCACAATTTCTTGTAGCTGGGTGGCAAAAACAGACAGGGCATTTGCTTGATTGGATTCCATGGTTCCTAGCTGTTGCTTGATATTAGCTACAATTTGTTGCAAATTTTCAACAACTGCCAATTTTGAATTTTGAGCAGTAAGATCATGGAACTGTCTTCTGATATCCTCAAACAGGGCATGCAGTTCATTAATATGTTGATTGGTTGGAAGAGTGGCCACTGTCTGTGTGAGTTGTTTGATCTCTGCTTGGATATTCTTGATATCTTCTGATTTCAATATCCTATTCACTGCCCTCTTAATATTTTTAAGTTCCTGTGATGTAGGAAGATTTGATACTGTATTTTGCAAAAATTCAAGTGCCAATTTCACATTGTTTAATTCAGAAGCATCAGCCACATTTTGCATAGCATTTTGGAGCAGGGCTATATCTGCCTGAGAGGGTGTTGATTGTTGTAAAATTTCAAGCTTTGTTTGGATATCATCGATCAAGTGATGAAAATAAGATAGTTCAGATTCAGTATTGAGGTTTTCAAGCTTTGTGATTTGTTGCTGGATACTGACAAGTGTGTCTACAATCCCAGGCAATCTGGATTCTAGTACATTTGCCAAATCACTTTGCACTGCTGCTATTGTACCTTCAAGATGGGTTATGGAACTTTGAATTTTTCCAAAATCTTCATATGTTTCAAGTTGCAGCTTGATGTTGGCAACACTCCGAGTTATTGCATTCAAAGCATCAGAAGATGGCAAGTTGTTCATAAAATTTTCAAGTGTCTCAATTTTTTCTTTAACCTCGGCTATGGCATTGTTCAGAGGGTCCAGATTAGGTATCTGGAGTGAGTCAATCTGTTCCTTTAGAGTGGAAATCACTAGATCAAAATCTTCTTGTGATTTTATGCTTTTGACAATTGTTTGGAGCTGTGTCTGGACATTATTTATCTGCTCTTCCAATTGCTGTTTCAATTGCTCGGAGTTGGTGGCCTGGGTCTTAAATTTGGCTTGAAGAGCTGCTACAGCTTCTTCTAAACTTTGAAAATTATCCAATGTTGCCAGATCAGTATATTTCTGAAGCAGCACTTTGAGTTCAGAATCAATTTTAAGAAGAGGGTCCATGCATTGTGATTGTAAATTTGTAATTTCTAATTGAAGACTGGCATTGAGTGTGGTTTGTAAAGCTTGTAAATCACTTCTTAATTTCTTGACTCTGACATCAAGCATCAGAATCTCATCACTGTGATCTTCATGTCTTGTATGGCCAAATATATCATTAGGCATTTTTGTTTTAATGGTTATTTATTATAGAGTATCTGATTCTTAATTCTATAAAAAAAGGTATAAGCTTGTCATAAGATCCAGGGACCTCAATATATAAGCAGTCACCAGCAGAAACAGTATATACAGTGCCAGAAACCATGTTTGAGTGCTTGATTCTATAAATATTTCTCCCTACTGAAATCTTGACATCACCCTCAGGAGTTGTAATAAATTGCAATTGACCACCTACAGGTAATTGGTAATGATTTAAATTATTGTTAAATATGTACAATATTTTGCCTGTTTCATCATCATTATCTGTAAGTATGCTGTTCAGATGAATAATTAACAAGCCACTCAGTTTAGATATCATATCAGAAGAGGGTTGTGGTGTCGGCAGCTCCATAATAGCGTGTTTTTTGAACCCAAATAAGTTCATAGGCATGTTTATTTATTTCAAATCATGCTCTGTAATTGGGCATTGTTTGCCATTTTTCAAATCACAATGCCCCCAAGGTAAAGTATGTATGTCACATGATAAAATGCATCTCTTATCATCATGTGGGTCCAGAGCCACTTTTCTTACAATATTTGAAGTCAGCAAGTGATCCTCACTCTGAATTCTATTTTCTGATGTTCTGATTGAACTCTGGGATTTGAGGCAATTTTTATAATCTTCAAATTGGAGATCTTTTTCCACAGTTACTTTGCCAATGCCCTTGGCCTTTTTGGCAACAGCACCACTACATGTCTCAAAAGTGTACATCTTGGCTCTTAACCCAGCAAATTCCACAATAACATCACCAAGCGTCTCATCTTTTAACTTGCCAGGCACCTTTTTGTTGTGGGGTTGAATCCTTGTATGTTCACTGGTATCAAAGTATTGAAACAATTCAGGTTGTGACATATCTTGATAAACATCTTCTGTTTGAATATCAAGAATAAAACTATCCGTGTCCATGTACAATAATTTTACACGATCACCATAAAAAGGTTTCAACACATCATAATACAATGTTAACATATGTAATTTGGACAATTCCAATATCACAGCCCCTACGTAAATAGGTTTATCAAACTTGATCTTTGTTTTCATCATGTTGAAAAGTGCCATGTGCTCATCATAAATTCTTCTGTAATTGAAGTTGGGCTTTGCAACCAATTTTTTGCTCAGGCTGGGGTCAGTAATTATTTTAACATCGGTATGTTTTCTGACATTTTCAATTGTTTTGCAATACACTGAATTCACCATCAATTTAAACAAGGCCTTATCAAATTGGCTCTTTGCAGATGTTCGAAGTTCCGTGTTTGTATCAATGTATGGTTTCAACCTTCTGAGTGCCTGAACCTCAAGACTTTGCCAAGTTTGGTCACTTGGACACCATGTTTCATCAGGAACTCGAGGTTTTTGTAATATATGACATAATCCTGTTTTGGCTCCAGGGTCATCATGAGCTTCTTCTGTTTAGAGCCAGGTGAGCACTGAACCTCAGGAATTGGGGGCAGATCAGAAAATTTATTGTGCAAATCATCAGGAATTGTCAGATCAACCTCTAAGAAGAGGCCATATTCACTGTCATCAAAATCCTGAAGATCTTCAATATTGAAATCTTCAACCCATTCAAGCCCTGCATATGGCAGTTTTTTCATCATGGCATGACCATAGAGGCTGTTTGCATCTACATACGTTATATAATTTGATGGCCGTGCTGGATCATAATCAGGCATATACTTGTTATTTGCTCTGGCATATCTCTGGGAACATTGCACCATCCCACCTCTTATACATTTCTCCATAAACAGATACATATCTTGATCGTGGATCAGATCCAATTGCTTTTTGGTGTTGAAAAACATTGCAGACCATGCTAGGCCCGGGGCACTGTAAAAATACACTGGGTCCAGTCCATAATTTTGCATGGAAGATTTTCTGAATGCCTGCAATATATCAGCTAAGAGGGTGACATCAAGTTTTAAATATGTCATGTGATAATCACCAAATGTCTTGCATTTTAAATTGTTCCACATCAACTGAGCATGGTGATAATCATCATCAGTGATTCCAGATCCTCTGATTTTGCTGTAGAACTCTTCTTGTGGTGGCAGGGAACACTCATCAAATTTAGAAAAATCTGTAACATAGTCATATGGATATACACCCTTTCGCCTAATTAATTTCAGGTCCTGATTTGGAAACAATGCACGTGTGATTTTGAATTGATCATCAGGTAATTGAGTGGCCAGTGTATCCAGGCTAGCAGATAAAAATCTGTAAGAATCAAGAAATCTTATGTGAATAGGAACACCATCAACTTTAATTATCTTGCTAATAGATATATATTTCTCATCATTTTCAGCTAAAATATTTAAATTCTGCTTCTCAAACCCCTCGTACCTGATCAGATGATGGAAATCATAATTGGATGCTCCGTGGCAAAATACGGGGATAAATTTTGGTCTCTTGATCTTAATATTGCAGCTATTACACAGGGCCTGTTTATATCGACCATCTGTATGAGAATGGTGATGTACCTTGATATTTGTATCTGAAAATTCAGAATCACATACCGGACATTTTTCTGTATTGTTGAAATCTTCAATCTGTTTCTCTGTTAAAGGCAACATGGGTTTTGATATTAATAAGATGTTAGATGCTATGTCACGGCACTCATTTTCTATTCTATGTGCAAATATTTTGATGGCATCTGGTCCCTTGTATGAATATTATTTAATAACAACACCATCCCGTATAACCATATAACAAAAGCTGGAAGGTTCATGTTGCTGGTATGGTGTACTTGAAGATTCTTCGGGATCTGGGCTACAGAATGCAAGAGATTTGAGATTTGATTCGGAATCCCAGACAATATATGCTGGGTGTTCCAACGAGGCTTCATACTTTTTGAATTTGCAATTTTCACTTGGATTGGGCATCACCATATGAACAGGTTTATGGTTGCCACAGTATTTCAGATGCTCAATTAACTTGTTTTTGGCAATTTCTGCATTTTTTTCACGAACCCCATTTACCATTTTTTGACCATCAAATACAGTTAAACATCTTCTGCACAACTTGAATATTGTATGAGTTTTGTCTAGTTGTGTTCTCACTATAGCTTCAAGATTATGTATCAGAGTATAATGGTATGTATCATCCCCTTCAATTAAGAGCAGATCAATCGGAATTGCAGCTTCATCATCAATTGTACTGATTCTGAGAGGTGCTATCGGGCAATTGCCAGTGGAACAAATAAATACATTAATAGATAATTGTTTGCCATTGATGTGCCTGGCCTTTTTTTCAAATTTGTCAATATTCTGAACAGACATTGGATATTCCAAACCCTCCATTGCATCGTCAAAATCGTGCTCATGCTGTTTGTAATAAGTTATTCTCTCAGGATTCCTTGAAACTGGATACAAAGCAGCTAATATACACCACAAAAAGCATTTCGCGTCATTATTTTTTATATTGACCACGGCTCTTTTGTTTTTGATATTGGCAGGTAATGGCACATATGTAGATCCTTGCAATGGGCTGAATTCAGAAATATTAACATATAACTTGTGTGATGAACCGCATAGGCTCCATCCTGACTCTTTTGCCGCAAATTCAGAGTGTTTAATATTCAATTGATCTATCAACCTGCTTATTATTGTGTCTGAATTTGCGTTTGAATATACCGGTACAGTTTCTGTTACGTGGGGGTGTGTAAATTTTGTGTCATTTGGTTTCTTATATTGTACAAACAATTTGAGGGAGAGCTTATAAGAGCCATTTTGTGCATTTAGAATTGCCTGCACATTAGGATTTACACTGTTCAAGAAATTCTCAATGCCACATCTTGGCTCTGATACAAAACGGTGATCCCTTAATTGGCCGTTAAAACTGCTACGGATAGGTTCATAGCGTGGCTGTTTTGCTGCTCTGGCATTAAGACGTACTTCGTGCCTTCTTTTCAGAGCAGATGTGGATGGTTGAGAGGGCAAAGCAGAGCAAGTATCTTTATGTGTATATGTGAAGTATTGCATGCTGTATTTTCTATTGCATTTGGGGCAAATTTTTGTGGGAGTTCTGTATTTATCTGGGTTACAAATTTTTTGGTGTCTGGCCCAATTAGAGCTACATATATTTTTATTGCACTGATTGCAATATTTTTGATTCGGCATTTTTGCTGTTGTTTATTATATACAATTTCCTGGGATTCAATTCAAAACTTTATACTGAATAAAAAATATCAGTTGGGTTCAGCTGTGTGCTTTGTGTGTGTGTGTGTATGTGTGTAGGTGTGTATACACTTAATATTTTGGCTTTGGTATTTATATAAAATTTCCTGGGTTTTAAATCTAATCTCTATGGATTAATATTAATCTTATGACAGGTTGTAAAGCCAATAGCCCACAAGTGGAAAATCATTCACATTGACCCAGCGCAAATGCCTGCACAAACATGCATATCTTGAATAGCAATGACCTTGTTATGTATAACAGGCTGGGACAAATATAAGCTTGACTCTAAATATGAGTGGATTACAACAAATAACAGATTTTATATTGTTCAATATGAATTTAAACCTGTAAGTATGAGAAGTACTGTATCAACACATCTATTCTCCTCAGTCAGTCTCACAATACTGAATGATGCAATACTCGGGAATTTCTGTAAATACTGGCGCTGAGGGTAAAGCAAAAATCAATACTACCGTCTCGGGAATTCCACACACTGACACAGAGGAGAAACATGCAAACACGAAGCAATTCTAGAGGTAGGCTCTGCATATTGTATTGTTTTAATATTGGATAAGCAAATTGAATGGTATCCAATTGAACTTAAACCTGAAGTAAATATGTATAGGTGGGTATGGATACAAATTTATAGACAAAAATCTGCTTGATGGGGGTTGATACTTTCCGATTACAAAACTCTTGGGTTAGGCAGGTACTACACTTGAACAAATGGACATGTTGAGCAAGTTTTAAGTATGCACAAATCAATCTGAAGAGCTCTTCCTTTCTGAAAAATGCCCTCGGGAATTTTTACAAAAATCTTGGATTAGGAAGAGCTCCACACTTGAGCAAAAAACTCATATGCTCATGTTAAGCAAGTTTTAAGTGTAGCAAAGCTGCTGGAGAGAAACTCTTCCTTTCCGGCACTGTCCGTAGTATCAAACACACTACTATAGAGGCTGTTTGCATCTACATACACTATATAATTTGATGGCCGTGCTGGATCATAATCAGGCATATATTTGTTATTTGCTCTGGCATATCTCTGGGAACATTGCACCATCCCTCCTCTTATACATTTCTCCATAAACAAATACATATCTTGATCTTGGATTAGATCTAATTGCTTTTTGGTGTTTAAAAACATTGCAGCCCATGCTAGGCCCGGGGCACTGTAAAAATACACTGGGTCCAACCCATAATTTTCCATGGAAGATTTTCTGAATGCCTGCATTATATCAGCTGAGAGGGCCACATCAAGTTTCAAATAAGCCATGTGATAATCACCAAATGTCTTGCATTTTAAACTGTTCCACATCAATTGGGCATGGTGATAATCTTCATCAGTGATTCCAGATCCTCTGATTTTGCTGTAAAATGCTTCTTGTGGTGGCAGGGAACACTCATCAAATTTAGAAAAATCTGTAACATAGTCATATGGATATACACCCTTCCGCCTAATTAATTTCAGATCCTGATTTGGAAACATGGCACGTGTGATTTTGAATTGTTCATCAGATAATTGAGAGGCCAGTGTAGCCAGGCTAGCAGGTAAAATTCTGTAAGAATCAAGAAATCTTATGTGAATAGGAACATCTTTATCATCATCATTTTTAACTTTAATTATTTTGCTAATAGATATATATTTCTCATCATTTTCAGCTAAAATATTTAAATTCTGCTTGTCAAACCCCTCGTACCTGATCAGATGATGGAAATCATAATTGGATGCTCCATGGCAAAATATGGGGATAAATTTTGGTCTCTTGATCTTAATATTACAGCTTTTGCACAGGGCCTTTAAGAATTTACCATCTGTATGAGAATGGTGTTTCACCTTGATATTTGTATCTGAAAATTCAGAATCACATACCGGGCATTTTTCTGCATTGTTGAAATCTTCAATCTGTTTCTCTGTTAAAGGCAACATGGGTGTTGATTTTAATAAGATGTTAGATGCTATGTCACGGCACTCATTTTCTATTCTATGTGCAAATATTTTGATGGCATTTGGTCCCAAGTATGAGCGTGGCTCACTAGCTACACCGTCCCGTATAACTGTATAACAAAAACTGGAAGTTTCATGTAGCTGGTATGGTGTAATTGAAGAATCTTCGGGATCTGGGCTACAAAATGCAAGAGGTTTGAGGTTCGATTCAAAATCACAGACAATATATGCAGGGTGTTCCAACACGGCTTCAAACTTATTGAATTTTGCTTTTTCACTTGGATTGGGCATCACCATATGAACGGGTTTATGGTTGCCACAATATTTCAGATGCTCAATTAACTTGTTTTTTGCAATTTCTGCACTCTTTTGACAAACCCCATTCACCATTTTCCTGCCATCAAATACACTTAAACATCTTCTGCACAACTTGAATATTGTATTGGATTTGTCTAGTTGTGTTCTCACTAAAGCTTGAAGATTATGTATCAGAGTGTAATGATATTTGCCGTCCCCTTCAATTATGAGCAGATCAATCGGAATAGCAGATTCATCATCAAGTGTACTGATTCTGAGAGGTGCTATCGGGCAATTGTCACGATCAGTGGAACAAATAAAAACGTTAATAGATAATTGTTTGCCATTGATATGCCTGGCTCTTTTTTCAAATTTATCGATATTCTGAATTAACATTGGATATTCCAAACCCTCCATTGCATCGTCAAATTGATGTTCATGTTGTTTGTAATAATTTATTCTCCCAGGATGATCTAAAACTGGATACAAAGCAGCTAATATACACCACAGAAAGCATTTCTCATCACTATTTTCTATGTTGACCACGGCTCTTTTGTATTTGATATTGTCAGGTAATGGAAGATATGTAGATCCTTGCAATGGGCTGAATTCGGAAATGTTAACATATAACTTGTGTGGAGAACCGCATAGAGTCCAGCCACTCTCTTTTGCAGCAAATTCAGAGTGTTTGATGTTCAATTGATCTATCAAACTGCTTATTACTGTGTCTGAATTTGCATTTGAATGTACCGGTACAGTTTCTGTTATGTGGGGCTGTGTAAATTTTGTGCCGTTTGGTTTCTTATATTGTGTAAACAATTTGAGGGACAGCTTATAAGAGCCATTTTGTGCATTAAGAATTGCCTGCAGATCAGGATTTACACTGTTCAAAAAATTCTCAATGCCACATCTTGGCTCTGATACAAACGGGTAATCTCTTAATTGGCCATTAAAACTGCTACGGATGGGTGGTGCATTGCGTGGCTGCTTTGCAGGTCCAGCATTAACAGGTGCTTCGTGCTTCCTTTTCGGAGCAGATGTGGATGGTTGTGTTGATGACTGTGCAGAACAAGTATTTTTATGTATATTTATGAAGTATGGCAAGCTATATTCTCCATGGCATTTAGGGCATATTATTCTGGGAGTTCTGTATTTGTCTGGGTTGCAAATCTTTTGGTGTCTGGCCCAATTAGAGCTAAATATATTTTTATTGCATTGGTCGCAATATTTTTGTTTTGGCATTTTTTTTGTTGTTTATTATATACAATTTCCGGGGATTCAAATCAAAATTCTATGCTGGATCAGTTGGGTTCAGCACTGTGCTTTGTGTGTGTGTATGTATATATGTGTGTATGTGTGTATGTGTGTGAATATTTTTGGCTTTGGTATTTATATAAAATTTCCTGGGGTTCAAATCAAAACTCTATACTGGATCAGTTGGGTTCAGTGCAGACAAAAAAAACTGCATAGCTCTATGTCAATTAGTTCTTGAGATATTGTATTTAGGAACCACTTTGGCCCCCCTGCCAAAAATTGGCTTTTATTGTATCAATGTATATTGTCTCTATGACCTTACTTGGGTTATTCCGCCAAATTATATGCTTCAAGTCTCCTATACTTTGGTGGAGCCTGTTCAGGTTCTATCCCCCGCTTGTGGGTTCCACTACCGATCCAGCAGTGGTAAAGAATCGGCACTGTGCCCTGGCTTATATAGATTTGCAGAGCCAATCAGAAAACACCACACATCGCATTATGTCGTACAATATTAATTGATTAAATAGTTACAACATGATGCAATAGAAGTGACTGGGGAGTAAATATGTATAGATGTGGGTAGGTGCGGGTACAGGTGGGTTAGGGGTGGGTAGGTGTGTATATGGGTGTGTAGGGGTGAGTTGGGGGTGTGTGGGGGTGGGTTGGGGGTGTGTGGGGGAGGGTTGGGGGTGTGTGGGGGTGGGTTGGGGGTGCATTCAGAAACATGAGACCTTTTCTTATATTTTTGTCTCCTGAGCGTACATCCCATTTTTCTGCTGAGCGTACATGCAATCGAGACCGCAGCGCCTCCACGCTTAGGGGAGCGGAATTGTCTGGAACTACTCCAATCAGTCAATAGAACTGCACGAGCTTTGTCAATAAGAGTACATGCAGGCAATAGAACTTGTTCTGCTCGAAATATCGATCCGATCCCACCTGTTGCCTGCCGCGCCGAGAAATTGCCCCGAATATTGATCCCACAACTCCGTGGCGCGGGAATCTGAGAAACTGGCCTAGCACAAATACCTGTACAGACATGCATGTCCCAGAAGGCACTGACCTAATGCCATGTGTATTGATATATGCCTGACTCTAAATATGAATAGATTAGAACAAACAAACTGGATGCAAAATATCCCAGTTTCAATTCAATCCATTTATCTGAATCGAAGAAACCAGCAATTCACATATCCCCATATCATTGTATGCTTGCCCTATTAGGAAGTAAATATGTGTGTGTGTGTGTGTGTGTGTGTGTGTGTGTGTGTGTGTGTGTGTGTGTGTGTGTGTGTGGGGGGGGCTTAATTTTAAGTGTGTCCACACAGAAGTGCCTTTTGTAAGTATCAATCTGAGAGGAATTCTTCCTTTCTGAAAAATTCCCAAGTGGGGGGCATTGTTTACAAAAATCTTGGATTAGAGGGGGTTCCACACTGGAGCAAAAACCTCATATGGGCATGTTGAGCTTGTTTTACTGCTTGAGAGAAGCTCTTCCTTTCGTGGTTTATGCCGGTACAAATACTACTACTAACTACATACTCAGATCTTCACCAAACTTTGCAGGGATACATTGGATGTCAAGACACGTGGAAAAATCGTACAAAACAAGAGATTGGGGGCATCAAGATTTTGGACGGATTTTTTAGGAATTTTCAAATTTTCAGATGGGAGGTTCCAGATAAGGTCAAAAACTACATACTCAGATCTTCACCAAACTTTGCAGGGATACATTGGATGTCAAGACACGTGGAAAAAACGTACAAAACAAGAGATTGGAGACGTCAAGATTTTGGACGAATTTTTTAAGAATTTTCAAATTTTCAGAAAGGATGTTCCAGATGAGTTCAAAAACGACATACTCAGATCTTCACCAAACTTTGCAGGGATACATTGGATGTCAAGACACGTGGAAAAAATGTACAAAACAAGAGATTGGAGACATCAAGATTTTGGACGAATTTTTGAAGAATTTTCAAATTTTCAGATGCGAGGTTCCAGATAAGGTCAAAAACGACATACTCAGATCTTCACCAAACTTTGCATGGATACATTGGATGTCAAGACACGTGGAAAAAACATACAAAACATAGGATTGGGGACATCAAGATTTTGGACGAATTTTTTAAGAATTTTCAAATTTTCAGAAAGGAGGTTCCATATAAGGTCAAAAACTACATACTCAGATCTTCACCAAACTTTGCAGGGATACAATGGATGTCAAGACACGTGGAAAAAACGTACAAAACAAGAGATTGAGGTCATCAAGATTTTGGACGGATTTTTTAGGAATTTTCAAATTTTCAGATGGGAGGTTCCAGATAAGGTCAAAAACTACATACTCAGATCTTCACCAAACTTTGCAGGGATACATTGGATGTCAAGACACGTGGAAAAAACGTACAAAACAAGAGATTGGAGACATCAAGATTTTGGACGAATTTTTTAAGAATTTTCAAATTTTCAGATAGGAGGTTCCATATAAGGTCAAAAACTACATACTCAGATCTTCACCAAACTTTGCATGGATACAATGGATGTCAAGACAAGTGGAAAAAACGTACAAAACAAGAGATTGGTGTCATCAAGATTTTGGACGAATTTTTGAAGGATTTTCAAATTTTCAGATAGGAGGTTCCAGATAAGGTCAAAAACTACATACTCAGATCTTCACCAAACGTTGCAGGGATACTTTGCATGTCAAGACACGTGGAAAAAACGTACAAAACAAGAGATTGGAGACATCAAGATTTTCGACGAATTTTTTAAGAATTTTCAAATTTTCAGATAGGAGGTTCCAGATAAGGTCAAAAACTACATACTCAGATCTTCACCAAACTTTGCAGGGATACATTGGATGTCAAGACACGTGGAAAAAACGTACAAAACAAGAGATTGGAGACATCAAGATTTTGGACGAATTTTTGAGGAATTTTCAAATTTTCAGAAATGAGGTTCCAGATAAGGTCAAAAACTACATACTCAGATCTTCACCAAACTTTGCAGGGATACATTGGATGTCAAGACACGTGGAAAAAACGTACAAAACAAGAGATTGGAGACATCAAGATTTTGGACGAATTTTTTAAGAATTTTCAAATTTTCAGATAGGAGGTTCCATATAAGGTCAAAAACTACATACTCAGATCTTCACCAAACTTTGCATGGATACATTGGATGTCAAGACAAGTGGAAAAAACGTACAAAACAAGAGATTGGTGTCATCAAGATTTTGGACGAATTTTTGAAGGATTTTCAAATTTTCAGATAGGAGGTTCCAGATAAGGTCAAAAACTACATACTCAGATCTTCACCAAACGTTGCAGGGATACTTTGCATGTCAAGACACGTGGAAAAAACGTACAAAACAAGAGATTGGAGACATCAAGATTTTCGACTAATTTTTTAAGAATTTTCAAATTTTCAGATAGGAGGTTCCAGATAAGGTCAAAAACTACATACTCAGATCTTCACCAAACTTTGCAGGGATACATTGGATGTCAAGACACGTGGAAAAAACGTACAAAACAAGAGATTGGAGACATCAAGATTTTGGACGAATTTTTGAGGAATTTTCAAATTTTCAGAAATGAGGTTCCAGATAAGGTCAAAAACTACATACTCAGATCTTCACCAAACTTTGCAGGGATACATTGGATGTCAAGACACGTGGCAAAATCGTACAAAACAAGAGATTGGAGACATCAAGATTTTGGACGAATTTTTTAAGAATTTTCAAATTTTCAGATAGGAGGTTCCAGATAAGGTCAAAAACTACATACTCAGATCTTCACCAAACTTTGCAGGGATACATTGGATGTCAAGACACGTGGAAAAATCGTACAAAACAAGAGATTGGGGGCATCAAGATTTTGGACGGATTTTTTAGGAATTTTCAAATTTTCAGATGGGAGGTTCCATATAAGGTCAAAAACTACATACTCATATCTTCACCAAACTTTGCAGGGATACATTGGATGTCAAGACACGTGGAAAAAACGTACAAAACAAGAGATTGGAGACGTCAAGATTTTGGACGAATTTTTTAAGAATTTTCAAATTTTCAGAAAGGGTGTTCCAGATGAGTTCAAAAACGACATACTCAGATCTTCACCAAACTTTGCAGGGATACATTGGATGTCAAGACACGTGGAAAAACCGTACAAAACAAGAGATTGGAGACATCAAGATTTTGGACGAATTTTTTAAGAATTTTCAAATTTTCAGATAGGAGGTTCCAGATAAGGTCAAAAACTACATACTCAGATCTTCACCAAACTTTGCAGGGATACATTGGATGTCAAGACACGTGGGAAAAACGTACAAAACAAGAGATTGGAGACATCAAGATTTTGGACGAATTTTTTAAGAATTTTCAAATTTTCAGATAGGAGGTTCCAGATAAGGTCAAAAACTACATACTCAGATCTTCACCAAACTTTGCAGGGATACATTGGATGTCAAGACACGTGGGAAAAACGTACAAAACAAGAGATTGGGGTCATCAAGATTTTGGACGGATTTTTTAGGAATTTTCAAATTTTCAGATGGGAGGTTCCAGATAAGTTCAAAAACTACATACTCAGATCTTCACCAAACTTTACAGGGATACATTGGATGTCAAGACACGTGGAAAAAACGTACAAAACAAGAGATTGGAGACATCAAGATTTTGGACGAATTTTTTAAGAATTTTCAAATTTTCAGTTAGGAGGTTCCATATAAGGTCAAAAACTACATACTCAGATCTTGACCAAACTTTGCAGGGATACATTGGATGTCAAGACACGTGGAAAAAACGTACAAAACAAGAGATTGGAGACGTCAAGATTTTGGACGAATTTTTTAAGAATTTTCAAATTTTCAGAAATGATGTTCCAGATAAGGTCAAAAACGACATACTCAGATCTTCACCAAACTTTGCAGGGATACATTGGATGTCAAGACACGTGGAAAAAACGTACAAAACAAGAGAATGGAGACATCAAGATTTTGGACGAATTTTTGAGGAATTTTCAAATTTTCAGAAATGAGGTTCCAGATGAGGTCAAAAATTACATACTCAGATCTTCACCAAACTTTGCAGGGATACAATGGATGTCAAGACACGTGGCAAAAACGTACAAAACAAGAGATTGGAGACATCAAGATTTTGGACGAATTTTTTAAGAATTTTCAAATTTTCAGATAGGAGGTTCCATATAAGGTCAAAAACTACATACTCAGATCTTCACCAAACTTTGCATGGATACAATGGATGTCAAGACAAGTGGAAAAAACGTACAAAACAAGAGATTGGTGTCATCAAGATTTTGGACGAATTTTTGAAGGATTTTCAAATTTTCAGATAGGAGGTTCCAGATAAGGTCAAAAACTACATACTCAGATCTTCACCAAACGTTGCAGGGATACTTTGCATGTCAAGACACGTGGAAAAAACGTACAAAACAAGAGATTGGAGACATCAAGATTTTCGACGAATTTTTTAAGAATTTTCAAATTTTCAGATAGGAGGTTCCAGATAAGGTCAAAAACTACATACTCAGATCTTCACCAAACTTTGCAGGGATACATTGGATGTCAAGACACGTGGAAAAAACGTACAAAACAAGAGATTGGAGACATCAAGATTTTGGACGAATTTTTGAGGAATTTTCAAATTTTCAGAAATGAGGTTCCAGATAAGGTCAAAAACTACATACTCAGATCTTCACCAAACTTTGCAGGGATACATTGGATGTCAAGACACGTGGAAAAAACGTACAAAACAAGAGATTGGAGACATCAAGATTTTGGACGAATTTTTTAAGAATTTTCAAATTTTCAGATAGGAGGTTCCATATAAGGTCAAAAACTACATACTCAGATCTTCACCAAACTTTGCATGGATACATTGGATGTCAAGACAAGTGGAAAAAACGTACAAAACAAGAGATTGGTGTCATCAAGATTTTGGACGAATTTTTGAAGGATTTTCAAATTTTCAGATAGGAGGTTCCAGATAAGGTCAAAAACTACATACTCAGATCTTCACCAAACGTTGCAGGGATACTTTGCATGTCAAGACACGTGGAAAAAACGTACAAAACAAGAGATTGGAGACATCAAGATTTTCGACTAATTTTTTAAGAATTTTCAAATTTTCAGATAGGAGGTTCCAGATAAGGTCAAAAACTACATACTCAGATCTTCACCAAACTTTGCAGGGATACATTGGATGTCAAGACACGTGGAAAAAACGTACAAAACAAGAGATTGGAGACATCAAGATTTTGGACGAATTTTTGAGGAATTTTCAAATTTTCAGAAATGAGGTTCCAGATAAGGTCAAAAACTACATACTCAGATCTTCACCAAACTTTGCAGGGATACATTGGATGTCAAGACACGTGGCAAAATCGTACAAAACAAGAGATTGGAGACATCAAGATTTTGGACGAATTTTTTAAGAATTTTCAAATTTTCAGATAGGAGGTTCCAGATAAGGTCAAAAACTACATACTCAGATCTTCACCAAACTTTGCAGGGATACATTGGATGTCAAGACACGTGGAAAAATCGTACAAAACAAGAGATTGGGGGCATCAAGATTTTGGACGGATTTTTTAGGAATTTTCAAATTTTCAGATGGGAGGTTCCATATAAGGTCAAAAACTACATACTCATATCTTCACCAAACTTTGCAGGGATACATTGGATGTCAAGACACGTGGAAAAAACGTACAAAACAAGAGATTGGAGACGTCAAGATTTTGGACGAATTTTTTAAGAATTTTCAAATTTTCAGAAAGGGTGTTCCAGATGAGTTCAAAAACGACATACTCAGATCTTCACCAAACTTTGCAGGGATACATTGGATGTCAAGACACGTGGAAAAACCGTACAAAACAAGAGATTGGAGACATCAAGATTTTGGACGAATTTTTTAAGAATTTTCAAATTTTCAGATAGGAGGTTCCAGATAAGGTCAAAAACTACATACTCAGATCTTCACCAAACTTTGCAGGGATACATTGGATGTCAAGACACGTGGGAAAAACGTACAAAACAAGAGATTGGAGACATCAAGATTTTGGACGAATTTTTTAAGAATTTTCAAATTTTCAGATAGGAGGTTCCAGATAAGGTCAAAAACTACATACTCAGATCTTCACCAAACTTTGCAGGGATACATTGGATGTCAAGACACGTGGGAAAAACGTACAAAACAAGAGATTGGGGTCATCAAGATTTTGGACGGATTTTTTAGGAATTTTCAAATTTTCAGATGGGAGGTTCCAGATAAGTTCAAAAACTACATACTCAGATCTTCACCAAACTTTACAGGGATACATTGGATGTCAAGACACGTGGAAAAAACGTACAAAACAAGAGATTGGAGACATCAAGATTTTGGACGAATTTTTTAAGAATTTTCAAATTTTCAGTTAGGAGGTTCCATATAAGGTCAAAAACTACATACTCAGATCTTGACCAAACTTTGCAGGGATACATTGGATGTCAAGACACGTGGAAAAAACGTACAAAACAAGAGATTGGAGACGTCAAGATTTTGGACGAATTTTTTAAGAATTTTCAAATTTTCAGAAATGATGTTCCAGATAAGGTCAAAAACGACATACTCAGATCTTCACCAAACTTTGCAGGGATACATTGGATGTCAAGACACGTGGAAAAAACGTACAAAACAAGAGAATGGAGACATCAAGATTTTGGACGAATTTTTGAGGAATTTTCAAATTTTCAGAAATGAGGTTCCAGATGAGGTCAAAAATTACATACTCAGATCTTCACCAAACTTTGCAGGGATACAATGGATGTCAAGACACGTGGCAAAAACGTACAAAACAAGAGATTGGAGACATCAAGATTTTGGACGAATTTTTTAAGAATTTTCAAATTTTCAGATAGGAGGTTCCAGATAAGGTCAAAAACTACATACTCAGATCTTCACCAAACTTTGCAGGGATACATTGGATGTCAAGACACGTGGAAAAATCGTACAAAACAAGAGATTGGGGGCATCAAGATTTTGGACGGATTTTTTAGGAATTTTCAAATTTTCAGATGGGAGGTTCCAGATAAGGTCTAAAACTACATACTCAGATCTTCACCAAACTTTGCAGGGATACATTGGATGTCAAGACACGTGGGAAAAACGTACAAAACAAGAGATTGGAGACGTCAAGATTTTGGACGAATTTTTTAAGAATTTTCAAATTTTCAGAAAGGATGTTCCAGATGAGTTCAAAAACGACATACTCAGATCTTCACCAAACTTTGCAGGGATACATTGGATGTCAAGACACGTGGAAAAACCGTACAAAACAAGAGATTGGAGACATCAAGATTTTGGACGAATTTTTTAAGAATTTTCAAATTTTCAGATAGGAGGTTCCAGATAAGGTCAAAAACTACATACTCAGATCTTCACCAAACTTTGCAGGGATACATTGGATGTCAAGACACGTGGAAAAAACGTACAAAACAAGAGATTGGAGACATCAAGATTTTGGACGAATTTTTGAGGAATTTTCAAATTTTCAGAAATGAGGTTCCAGATAAGGTCAAAAACTACATACTCAGATCTTCACCAAACTTTGCAGGGATACATTGGATGTCAAGACACGTGGAAAAAACGTACAAAACAAGAGATTGGAGACATCAAGATTTTGGACGAATTTTTTAAGAATTTTCAAATTTTCAGATAGGAGGTTCCATATAAGGTCAAAAACTACATGCTCAGATCTTCACCAAACTTTGCATGGATACATTGGATGTCAAGACAAGTGGAAAAAACGTACAAAACAAGAGATTGGTGTCATCAAGATTTTGGACGAATTTTTGAAGGATTTTCAAATTTTCAGATAGGAGGTTCCAGATAAGGTCAAAAACTACATACTCAGATCTTCACCAAACGTTGCAGGGATACTTTGCATGTCAAGACACGTGGAAAAAACGTACAAAACAAGAGATTGGAGACATCAAGATTTTCGACTAATTTTTTAAGAATTTTCAAATTTTCAGATAGGAGGTTCCAGATAAGGTCAAAAACTACATACTCAGATCTTCACCAAACTTTGCAGGGATACATTGGATGTCAAGACACGTGGAAAAAACGTACAAAACAAGAGATTGGAGACATCAAGATTTTGGACGAATTTTTGAGGAATTTTCAAATTTTCAGAAATGAGGTTCCAGATAAGGTCAAAAACTACATACTCAGATCTTCACCAAACTTTGCAGGGATACATTGGATGTCAAGACACGTGGCAAAATCGTACAAAACAAGAGATTGGAGACATCAAGATTTTGGACGAATTTTTTAAGAATTTTCAAATTTTCAGATAGGAGGTTCCAGATAAGGTCAAAAACTACATACTCAGATCTTCACCAAACTTTGCAGGGATACATTGGATGTCAAGACACGTGGAAAAATCGTACAAAACAAGAGATTGGGGGCATCAAGATTTTGGACGGATTTTTTAGGAATTTTCAAATTTTCAGATGGGAGGTTCCATATAAGGTCAAAAACTACATACTCGGATCTTCACCAAACTTTGCAGGGATACATTGGATGTCAAGACACGTGGAAAAAACGTACAAAACAAGAGATTGGAGACGTCAAGATTTTGGACGAATTTTTTAAGAATTTTCAAATTTTCAGAAAGGGTGTTCCAGATGAGTTCAAAAACGACATACTCAGATCTTCACCAAACTTTGCAGGGATACATTGGATGTCAAGACACGTGGAAAAACCGTACAAAACAAGAGATTGGAGACATCAAGATTTTGGACGAATTTTTTAAGAATTTTCAAATTTTCAGATAGGAGGTTCCAGATAAGGTCAAAAACTACATACTCAGATCTTCACCAAACTTTGCAGGGATACATTGGATGTCAAGACACGTGGGAAAAACGTACAAAACAAGAGATTGGAGACATCAAGATTTTGGACGAATTTTTTAAGAATTTTCAAATTTTCAGATAGGAGGTTCCAGATAAGGTCAAAAACTACACACTCAGATCTTCACCAAACTTTGCAGGGATACATTGGATGTCAAGACACGTGGGAAAAACGTACAAAACAAGAGATTGGGGTCATCAAGATTTTGGACGGATTTTTTAGGAATTTTCAAATTTTCAGATGGGAGGTTCCAGATAAGTTCAAAAACTACATACTCAGATCTTCACCAAACTTTACAGGGATACATTGGATGTCAAGACACGTGGAAAAAACGTACAAAACAAGAGATTGGAGACATCAAGATTTTGGACGAATTTTTTAAGAATTTTCAAATTTTCAGATAGGAGGTTCCAGATAAGGTCAAAAACTACATACTCAGATCTTGACCAAACTTTGCAGGGATATATTGGATGTCAAGACACGTGGAAAAAACGTACAAAACAAGAGATTGGAGACGTCAAGATTTTGGACGAATTTTTTAAGAATTTTCAAATTTTCAGAAATGATGTTCCAGATAAGGTCAAAAACGACATACTCAGATCTTCACCAAACTTTGCAGGGATACATTGGATGTCAAGACACGTGGAAAAAACGTACAAAACAAGAGAATGGAGACATCAAGATTTTGGACGAATTTTTGAGGAATTTTCAAATTTTCAGAAATGAGGTTCCAGATGAGGTCAAAAATTACATACTCAGATCTTCACCAAACTTTGCAGGGATACAATGGATGTCAAGACACGTGGCAAAAACGTACAAAACAAGAGATTGGAGACATCAAGATTTTGGACGAATTTTTTAAGAATTTTCAAATTTTCAGATAGGAGGTTCCAGATAAGGTCAAAAACTACATACTCAGATCTTCACCAAACTTTGCAGGGATACATTGGATGTCAAGACACGTGGAAAAATCGTACAAAACAAGAGATTGGGGGCATCAAGATTTTGGACGGATTTTTTAGGAATTTTCAAATTTTCAGATGGGAGGTTCCAGATAAGGTCAAAAACTACATACTCAGATCTTCACCAAACTTTGCAGGGATACATTGGATGTCAAGACACGTGGGAAAAACGTACAAAACAAGAGATTGGAGACGTCAAGATTTTGGACGAATTTTTTAAGAATTTTCAAATTTTCAGAAAGGATGTTCCAGATGAGTTCAAAAACGACATACTCAGATCTTCACCAAACTTTGCAGGGATACATTGGATGTCAAGACACGTGGAAAAACCGTACAAAACAAGAGATTGGAGACATCAAGATTTTGGACGAATTTTTTAAGAATTTTCAAATTTTCAGATAGGAGGTTCCAGATAAGGTCAAAAACTACATACTCAGATCTTCACCAAACTTTGCAGGGATACATTGGATGTCAAGACACGTAGGAAAAACGTACAAAACAAGAGATTGGAGACATCAAGATTTTGGACGAATTTTTTAAGAATTTTCAAATTTTCAGATAGGAGGTTCCAGATAAGGTCAAAAACTACATACTCAGATCTTCACCAAACTTTGCAGGGATACATTGGATGTCAAGACACGTGGAAAAAACGTACAAAACAAGAGATTGGGGTCATCAAGATTTTGGACGGATTTTTTAGGAATTTTCAAATTTTCAGATGGGAGGTTCCAGATAAGGTCAAAAATTACATACTCAGATCTTCACCAAACTTTACAGGGATACATTGGATGTCAAGACACGTGGAAAAAACGTACAAAACAAGAGATTGGAGACGTCAAGATTTTGGGCGAATTTTTTAAGAATTTTCAAATTTTCAGAAAGGATGTTCCAGATAAGGTCAAAAACTACATACTCAGATCTTCACCAAACTTTTCAGGGATACATTGGATGTCAAGACACGTGGCAAAAACGTACAAAACAAGAGATTGGAGACATCAAGATTTTGGACGAATTTTTTAAGAATTTTCAAATTTTCAGATAGGAGGTTCCAGATAAGGTCAAAAACTACATACTCAGATCTTCACCAAACTTTGCAGGGATACATTGGATGTCAAGACACGTGGAAAAATCGTACAAAACAAGAGATTGGGGGCATCAAGATTTTGGACGGATTTTTTAGGAATTTTCAAATTTTCAGATGGGAGGTTCCAGATAAGGTCAAAAACTACATACTCAGATCTTCACCAAACTTTGCAGGGATACATTGGATGTCAAGACACGTGGGAAAAACGTACAAAACAAGAGATTGGAGACGTCAAGATTTTGGACGAATTTTTTAAGAATTTTCAAATTTTCAGAAAGGATGTTCCAGATGAGTTCAAAAACGACATACTCAGATCTTCACCAAACTTTGCAGGGATACATTGGATGTCAAGACACGTGGAAAAACCGTACAAAACAAGAGATTGGAGACATCAAGATTTTGGACGAATTTTTTAAGAATTTTCAAATTTTCAGATAGGAGGTTCCAGATAAGGTCAAAAACTACATACTCAGATCTTCACCAAACTTTGCAGGGATACATTGGATGTCAAGACACGTGGGAAAAACGTACAAAACAAGAGATTGGAGACATCAAGATTTTGGACGAATTTTTTAAGAATTTTCAAATTTTCAGATAGGAGGTTCCAGATAAGGTCAAAAACTACATACTCAGATCTTCACCAAACTTTGCAGGGATACATTGGATGTCAAGACACGTGGAAAAGACGTACAAAACAAGAGATTGGGGTCATCAAGATTTTGGACGGATTTTTTAGGAATTTTCAAATTTTCAGATGGGAGGTTCCAGATAAGGTCAAAAATTACATACTCAGATCTTCACCAAACTTTACAGGGATACATTGGATGTCAAGACACGTGGCAAAAACGTACAAAACAAGAGATTGGAGACGTCAAGATTTTGGGCGAATTTTTTTAGAATTTTCAAATTTTCAGAAAGGATGTTCCAGATAAGGTCAAAAACGACATACTCAGATCTTCACCAAACTTTGCAGGGATACATTGGATGTCAAGACACGTGGAAAAAACGTACAAAACAAGAAATTGGAGACATCAAGATTTTGGACGAATTTTTTAAGAATTTTCAAATTTTCAGATAGGAGGTTCCAGATAAGGTCAAAAACTACATACTCAGATCTTGACCAAACTTTGCAGGGATACATTGGATGTCAAGACACGTGGAAAAAACGTACAAAACAAGAGATTGGAGACGTCAAGATTTTGGACGAATTTTTTAAGAATTTTCAAATTTTCAGAAATGATGTTCCAGATAAGGTCAAAAACGACATACTCAGATCTTCACCAAACTTTGCAGGGATACATTGGATGTCAAGACACGTGGAAAAAACGTACAAAACAAGAGATTGGAGATATCAAGATTTTGGACGAATTTTTGAGGAATTTTCAAATTTTCAGAAATGAGGTTCCAGATAAGGTCAAAAACTACATACTCAGATCTTCACCAAACTTTGCAGGGATACATTGGATGTCAAGACACGTGGCAAAAACGTACAAAACAAGAGATTGGAGACATCAAGATTTTGGACGAATTTTTTAAGAATTTTCAAATTTTCAGATAGGAGTTTCCAGATAAGGTCAAAAACTACATACTCAGATCTTCACCAAACTTTGCAGGGATACATTGGATGTCAAGACACGTGGAAAAATCGTACAAAACAAGAGATTGGGGCCATCAAGATTTTGGACGGATTTTTTAGGAATTTTCAAATTTTCAGATGGGAGGTTCCAGATAAGGTCAAAAACTACATACTCAGATCTTCACCAAACTTTGCAGGGATACATTGGATGTCAAGACACGTGGGAAAAACGTACAAAACAAGAGATTGGAGACGTCAAGATTTTGGACGAATTTTTTAAGAATTTTCAAATTTTCAGAAAGGATGTTCCAGATGAGTTCAAAAACGACATACTCAGATCTTCACCAAACTTTGCAGGGATACATTGGATGTCAAGACACGTGGAAAAACCGTACAAAACAAGAGATTGGAGACATCAAGATTTTGGACGAATTTTTTAGGAATTTTCAAATTTTCAGATGGGAGGTTCCAGATAAGGTCAAAAACTACATACTCAGATCTTGACCAAACTTTGCAGGGATACATTGGATGTCAAGACACGTGGAAAAAACGTACAAAACAAGAGATTGGAGACGTCAAGATTTTGGACGAATTTTTTAAGAATTTTCAAATTTTCAGAAATGATGTTCCAGATAAGGTCAAAAACGACATACTCAGATCTTCACCAAACTTTGCAGGGATACATTGGATGTCAAGACACGTGGAAAAAACGTACAAAACAAGAGATTGGAGACATCAAGATTTTGGACGAATTTTTGAGGAATTTTCAAATTTTCAGAAATGAGGTTCCAGATAAGGTCAAAAACTACATACTCAGATCTTCACCAAACTTTGCAGGGATACATTGGATGTCAAGACACGTGGGAAAAACGTACAAAACAAGAGATTGGAGACATGAAGATTTTGGACGAATTTTTTAAGAATTTTCAAATTTTCAGAAAGGATGTTGCAGATAAGGTCAAAAACGACATACTCAGATCTTCACCAAACTCTGCAGGGATACATTGGATGTCAAGACACGTGGAAAAAACATACAAAACATAGGATTGGGGACATCAAGATTTTGGTCAAATTTTTTAAGAATTTTCAAATTTTCAGATAGGAGGTTTCATATAAGGTCAAAAACTACATACTCAGATCTTCACCAAACTTTGCAGAAATACATTGGATGTCAAGACACGTGGAAAAAACGTACAAAACAAGAGATTGGAGACATCAAGATTTTGGACGAATTTTTTAAGAATTTTCAAATTTTCAGAAAGGATGTTCCAGATAAGGTCAAAAACGACATACTCAGATCTTCACCAAACTTTGCAGGGATACATTGGATGTCAAGACACGTGGAAAAAACATACAAAACATAGGATTGGGGACATCAAGATTTTGGTCAAATTTTTTAAGAATTTTAAAATTTTCAGATAGGAGGTTCCATATAAGGTCAAAAACTACATACTCAGATCTTCACCAAACTTTGCAGGGATACATTGGATGTCAAGACACGTGGAAAAAACGTACAAAACAAGAGATTGGAGACATCAAGATTTTGGACGAATTTTTTAAGAATTTTCAAATTTTCAGATAGGAGGTTCCAGATAAGGTCAAAAACGACATACTCAGATCTTCACCAAACTTTGCAGGGATACATTGGATGTCAAGACACGTGGAAAAAACGTACAAAACAAGAGATTGGAGACATCAAGATTTTGGACGAATTTTTGAGGAATTTTCAAATTTTCAGAAATGAGGTTCCAGATAAGGTCAAAAACTACATACTCAGATCTTCACCAAACTTTGCAGGGATACATTGGATGTCAAGACACGTGGGAAAAACGTACAAAACAAGAGATTGGAGACATGAAGATTTTGGACGAATTTTTTAAGAATTTTCAAATTTTCAGAAAGGATGTTGCAGATAAGGTCAAAAACGACATACTCAGATCTTCACCAAACTCTGCAGGGATACATTGGATGTCAAGACACGTGGAAAAAACATACAAAACATAGGATTGGGGACATCAAGATTTTGGTCAAATTTTTTAAGAATTTTCAAATTTTCAGATAGGAGGTTTCATATAAGGTCAAAAACTACATACTCAGATCTTCACCAAACTTTGCAGAAATACATTGGATGTCAAGACACGTGGAAAAAACGTACAAAACAAGAGATTGGAGACATCAAGGTTTTGGACGAATTTTTTAAGAATTTTCAAATTTTCAGAAAGGATGTTCCAGATAAGGTCAAAAACGACATACTCAGATCTTCACCAAACTTTGCAGGGATACATTGGATGTCAAGACACGTGGAAAAAACATACAAAACATAGGATTGGGGACATCAAGATTTTGGTCAAATTTTTTAAGAATTTTAAAATTTTCAGATAGGAGGTTCCATATAAGGTCAAAAACTACATACTCAGATCTTCACCAAACTTTGCAGGGATACATTGGATGTCAAGACACGTGGAAAAAACGTACAAAACAAGAGATTGGAGACATCAAGATTTTGGACGAATTTTTTAAGAATTTTCAAATTTTCAGATAGAAGGTTCCAGATAAGGTCAAAAACTACATACTCAGATCTTCACCAAACTTTGCAGGGATACATTGGATGTCAAGACACGTGGAAAAAACGTACAAAACAAGAGATTGGAGACATCAAGATTTTGGACGAATTTTTGAGGAATTTTCAAATTTTCAGAAATGAGGTTCCAGATAAGGTCAAAAACTACATACTCAGATCTTCACCAAACTTTGCAGGGATACATTGGATGTCAAGACACGTGGAAAAAACGTACAAAACAAGAGATTGGGGTCATCAAGATTTTGGACGGATTTTTTAGGAATTTTCAAATTTTCAGATGGGAGGTTCCAGATAAGGTCAAAAACTACATACTCAGATCTTCACCAAACTTTACAGGGATACATTGGATGTCAAGACACGTGGAAACAACGTACAAAACAAGAGATTGGAAACGTCAAGATTTTGGACGAATTTTTTAAGAATTTTCAAATTTTCAGAAAGGATGTTCCAGATAAGGTCAAAAACGACATACTCAGATCTTCACCAAACTTTGCAGGGATACTTTGGATGTCAAGACACGTGGAAAAAACGTACAAAACAAGAGATTGGAGACATCAAGATTTTGGACGAATTTTTTAAGAATTTTCAAATTTTCAGATAGGAGGTTCCATATCAGGTCAAAAACTACATACTCAGATCTTGACCAAACTTTGCAGGGATACATTGGATGTCAAGACACGTGGAAAAAACGTACAAAACAAGAGATTGGGGACGTCAAGATTTTGGACGAATTTTTTAAGAATTTTCAAATTTTCAGAAAGGATGTACCAGATAAGGTCAAAAACGACATACTCAGATCTTCACCAAACTTTGCAGGGATACATTGATTGTCAAGACACGTGGAAAAAACGTACAAAACAAGAGATTGGAGACATCAAGATTTTGGACGAATTTTTGAGGAATTTTCAAATTTTCAGAAATGAGGTTCCAGATAAGGTCAAAAACTACATACTCAGATCTTCACCAAACTTTGCAGGGATACATTGGATGTCAAGACACGTGGAAAAAACGTACAAAACAAGAGATTGGAGACATCAAGATTTTGAACGAATTTTTTAAGAATTTTCAAATTTTCAGAAAGGATGTTGCAGATAAGGTCAAAAACGACATACTCAGATCTTCACCAAACTCTGCAGGGATACATTGGATGTCAAGACACGGGGAAAAAACATACAAAACATAGGATTGGGGACATCAAGATTTTGGTCAAATTTTTTAAGAATTTTCAAATTTTCAGATAGGAGGTTCCATATAAGGTCAAAAACTACATACTCAGATCTTCACCAAACTTTGCAGGGATACATTGGATGTCAAGACAAGTGGAAAAAACGTACAAAACAAGAGATTGGAGACATCAAGATTTTGGACGAATTTTTTAAGAATTTTCAAATTTTCAGAAAGGATGTTCCAGATAAGATCAAAAACGACATACTCAGATCTTCACCAAACTTTGCAGGGATACATTGGATGTCAAGACACGTGGAAAAAACATACAAAACATAGGATTGGGGACATCAAGATTTTGGTCAAATTTTTTTAGGAATTTTCAAATTTTCAGATAGGAGGTTCCAGATAAGGTCAAAAACTACATACTCAGATCTTCACCAAACATTGCAGGGATACATTGGAGGTCAAGACACGTGGAAAAAACGTACAAAACAAGAGATTGGAGACATCAAGATTTTGGACGAATTTTTCAAAAATTTTCAAATTTTCAGATAGGAGGTTCCAGATAAGGTCAAAAACTACATACTCAGATCTTGACCAAACTTTGCAGCGATACATTGGATGTCAAGACACGTGGAAAAAACGTACAAAACAAGAGATTGGGGACGTCAAGATTTTGGACGAATTTTTTAAGAATTTTCAAATTTTCAGAAAGGATGTACCAGATAAGGTCAAAAACGACATACTCAGATCTTCACCAAACTTTGCAGGGATACATTGATTGTCAAGACACGTGGAAAAAACGTACAAAACAAGAGATTGGAGACATCAAGATTTTGGACGAATTTTTGAGGAATTTTCAAATTTTCAGAAATGAGGTTCCAGATAAGGTCAAAAACTACATACTCAGATCTTCACCAAACTTTGCAGGGATACATTGGATGTCAAGACACGTGGAAAAAACGTACAAAACAAGAGATTGGAGACATCAAGATTTTGGACGAATTTTTTAAGAATTTTCAAATTTTCAGAAAGGATGTTGCAGATAAGGTCAAAAACGACATACTCAGATCTTCACCAAACTCTGCAGGGATACATTGGATGTCAAGACACGGGGAAAAAACATACAAAACATAGGATTGGGGACATCAAGATTTTGGTCAAATTTTTTAAGAATTTTCAAATTTTCAGATAGGAGGTTCCATATAAGGTCAAAAACTACATACTCAGATCTTCACCAAACTTTGCAGGGATACATTGGATGTCAAGACAAGTGGAAAAAACGTACAAAACAAGAGATTGGAGACATCAAGATTTTGGACGAATTTTTTAAGAATTTTCAAATTTTCAGAAAGGATGTTCCAGATAAGATCAAAAACGACATACTCAGATCTTCACCAAACTTTGCAGGGATACATTGGATGTCAAGACACGTGGAAAAAACATACAAAACATAGGATTGGGGACATCAAGATTTTGGTCAAATTTTTTTAGGAATTTTCAAATTTTCAGATAGGAGGTTCCAGATAAGGTCAAAAACTACATACTCAGATCTTCACCAAACATTGCAGGGATACATTGGAGGTCAAGACACGTGGAAAAAACGTACAAAACAAGAGATTGGAGACATCAAGATTTTGGAAGAATTTTTCAAAAATTTTCAAATTTTCAGATAGGAGGTTCCAGATAAGGTCAAAAACTACATACTCAGATCTTCACCAAACTTTGCAGGGATACATTGGATGTCAAGACACGTGGAAAAAACATACAAAACATAGGATTGGGGATATCAAGATTTTGGTCAAATTTTTTAAGAATTTTCAAATTTTCAGATAGGAGGTTCCATATAAGGTCAAAAACTACATACTCAGATCTTCACCAAACATTGCAGGGATACATTGGATGTCAAGAAACGTGGAAAAAACGTACAAAACAAGAGATTGGAGACATCAAGATTTTGGACGAATTTTTGAAGAATTTTCAAATTTTCAGATAGGAGATTCCAGATAAGGTAAAAAACTACATACTCAGATCTTCACCAAACGTTGCAGGGATACTTTGCATGTCAAGACACGTGGAAAAAACGTACAAAACAAGAGATTGGAGACATCAAGATTTTCGACGAATTTTTGAAGAATTTTCAAATTTTCAGATGGGAGGTTCCAGATAAGGTCAAAAACGACATACTCAGATCTTCACCAAACTTTTCATGGATACATTGGATGTCAAGACACGTGGAAAAAACATACAAAACATAGGATTGGGGACATCAAGATTTTGGACGATTTTTTTAAGAATTTTCAAATTTTCAGAAAGGAGGTTCCATATAAGGTCAAAAACTACATACTCAGATCTTCACCAAACATTGCAGGGATACATTGGATGTCAAGAAACGTGGAAAAAACGTACAAAACAAGAGATTGGAGACATCAAGATTTTGGAAGAATTTTTGAAGAATTTTCAAATTTTCAGATAGGAGGTTCCAGATAAGGTCAAAAACTACATACTCAGATCTTCACCAAACGTTGCAGGGATACTTTGCATGTCAAGACACGTGGAAAAAACGTACAAAACAAGAGATTGGAGACATCAAGATTTTCGACGAATTTTTGAAGAATTTTCAAATTTTCAGATGGGAGGTTCCAGATAAGGTCAAAAACGACATACTCAGATCTTCACCAAACTTTGCATGGATACATTGGATGTCAAGACACGTGGAAAAAACATACAAAACATAGGATTGGGGACATCAAGATTTTGGACGAATTTTTTAAGAATTTTCAAATTTACAGAAAGGAGGTTCCATATAAGGTCAAAAACTACATACTCAGATCTTCACCAAACTTTGCAGGGATACAATGGATGTCAAGACACGTGGAAAAACGTACAAAACAAGAGATTGAGGTCATCAAGATTTTGGACGGATTTTTTAGGAATTTTCAAATTTTCAGATGAGAGGTTCCAGATAAGGTCAAAAACTACATACTCAGATCTTCACCAAACTTTGCAGGGATACATTGGATGTCAAGACACGTGGAAAAAACGTACAAAACAAGAGATTGGAGACATCAAGATTTTGGACGAATTTTTTAAGAATTTTCAAATTTTCAGATAGGAGGTTCCATATAAGGTCAAAAACTACATACTCAGATCTTCACCAAACTTTACATGGATACATTGGATGTCAAGACACGTGGAAAAAACGTACAAAACAAGAGATTGGTGTCATCAAGATTTTGGACGGATTTTTTAAGAATTTTCAAATTTTCAGATAGGAGGTTCCATATAAGGTCAAAAACGACATACTCAGATCTTCACCAAACGTTGCAGGGATACTTTGCATGTCAAGACACGTGGAAAAAACGTACAAAACAAGAGATTGGAGACATCAAGATTTTCGACGAATTTTTTAAGAATTTTCAAATTTTCAGATAGGAGGTTCCAGATAAGGTCAAAAACTACATACTCAGATCTTCACCAAACTCTGCAGGGATACATTGGATGTCAAGACACGTGGAAAAAACATACAAAACATAGGATTGGGGACATCAAGATTTTGGTCAAATTTTTTAAGAATTTTCAAATTTTCAGATAGGAGGTTTCATATAAGGTCAAAAACTACATACTCAGATCTTCACCAAACTTTGCAGAAATACATTGGATGTCAAGACACGTGGAAAAAACGTAAAAAACAAGAGATTGGAGACATCAAGATTTTGGACGAATTTTTTAAGAATTTTCAAATTTTCAGAAAGGATGTTCCAGATAAGGTCAAAAACGACATACTCAGATCTTCACCAAACTTTGCAGGGATACATTGGATGTCAAGACACATGGAAAAAACATACAAAACATAGGATTGGGGACATCAAGATTTTGGTCAAATTTTTTAAGAATTTTAAAATGTTCAGATAGGAGGTTCCATATAAGATCAAAAACTACATACTCAGATCTTCACCAAACTTTGCAGGGATACATTGGATGTCAAGACACGTGGAAAAAACGTACAAAACAAGAGATTGGAGACATCAAGGTTTTGGACGAATTTTTTAAGAATTTTCAAATTTTCAGATAGGAGGTTCCAGATAAGGTCAAAAACTACATACTCAGATCTTCACCAAACTTTGCAGGGATACATTGGATGTCAAGACACGTGGAAAAAACGTACAAAACAAGAGATTGGAGACATCAAGATTTTGGACGAATTTTTGAGGAATTTTCAAATTTTCAGAAATGAGGTTCCAGATAATGTCAAAAACTACATACTCAGATCTTCACCAAACTTTGCAGGGATACATTGGATGTCAAGACACGTGGCAAAAACGTACAAAACAAGAGATTGGAGACATCAAGATTTTGGACGAATTTTTTAAGAATTTTCAAAATTTTCAGATAGGAGGTTCCAGATAAGGTCAAAAACTACATACTCAGATCTTCACCAAACTTTGCAGGGATACATTGGATGTCAAGACACGTGGAAAAATCGTACAAAACAAGAGATTGGGGGCATCAAGATTTTGGACGGATTTTTTAGGAATTTTCAAATTTTCAGATGGGAGGTTCCAGATAAGGTCAACAACTACATACTCAGATCTTCACCAAACTTTGCAGGGATACATTGGATGTCAAGACACGTGGAAAAAACGTACAAAACAAGAGATTGGGGTCATCAAGATTTTGGACGGATTTTTTAGGAATTTTCAAATTTTCAGATGGGAGGTTCCAGATAAGGTCAAAAACTACATAATCAGATCTTCACCAAACTTTACAGGGATACATTGGATGTCAAGACACGTGGAAACAACGTACAAAACAAGAGATTGGAAACGTCAAGATTTTGGACGAATTTTTTAAGAATTTTCAAATTTTCAGAAAGGATGTTCCAGATAAGGTCAAAAACGACATACTCAGATCTTCACCAAACTTTGCAGGGATACTTTGGATGTCAAGACACGTGGAAAAAACGTACAAAACAAGAGATTGGAGACATCAAGATTTTGGACGAATTTTTTAAGAATTTTCAAATTTTCAGATAGGAGGTTCCAGATAAGGTCAAAAACTACATACTCAGATCTTGACCAAACTTTGCATTGATACATTGGATGTCAAGACACGTGGAAAAAACGTACAAAACAAGAGATTGGGGACGTCAAGATTTTGGACGAATTTTTTAAGAATTTTCAAATTTTCAGAAAGGATGTACCAGATATGGTCAAAAACGACATACTCAGATCTTCACCAAACTTTGCAGGGATACATTGGATGTCAAGACACGTGGAAAAAACGTACAAAACAAGAGATTGGAGACATCAAGATTTTGGACGAATTTTTTAAGAATTTTCAAATTTTCAGAAAGGATGTTGCTGATAAGTTCAAAAACGACATACTCAGATCTTCACCAAACTCTGCAGGGATACATTGGATGTCAAGTCACGGGGAAAAAACATACAAAACATAGGATTGGGGACATCAAGATTTTGGTCAAATTTTTTAAGAATTTTCAAATTTTCAGATAGGAGGTTCCATATAAGGTCAAAAACTACATACTCAGATCTTCACCAAACTTTGCAGGGATACATTGGATGTCAAGACACGTGGAAAAAACGTACAAAACAAGAGATTGGAGACATCAAGATTTTGGACGAATTTTTTAAGAATTTTCAAATTTTCAGAAAGGATGTTCCAGATAAGATCAAAAACGACATACTCAGATCTTCACCAAACTTTGCAGGGATACATTGGATGTCAAGACACGTGGAAAAAACATACAAAACACAGGATTGGGGACATCAAGATTTTGGTCAAATTTTTTTAGGAATTTTCAAATTTTCAGATAGGAGGTTCCATATAAGGTCAAAAACTACATACTCAGATCTTCACCAAACATTGCAGGGATACATTGGAGGTCAAGACACGTGGAAAAAAGTACAAAACAAGAGAGTGGAGACATCAAGATTTTAGACGGATTTTTTAGGAATTTTCAAATTTTCAGATGGGAGGTTCCATATAAGGTCAAAAACTACATACTCAGATCTTCACCAAACTTTGCAGGGATACATTGGATGTCAAGACACGTGGAAAAAACATACAAAACATAGGATTGGGGATATCAAGATTTTGGTCAAATTTTTTAAGAATTTTCAAATTTTCAGATGAGGTTCCATATAAGGTCAAAAACTACATACTCAGATCTTCACCAAACATTGCAGGGATACATTGGATGTCAAGAAACGTGGAAAAAACGTACAAAACAAGAGATTGGAGACATCAAGATTTTGGACGAATTTTTGAAGAATTTTCAAATTTTCAGATAGGAGGTTCCAGATAAGGTCAAAAACTACATACTCAGATCTTCACCAAACGTTGCAGGGATACTTTGCATGTCAAGACACGTGGAAAAAACGTACAAAACAAGAGATTGGAGACATCAAGATTTTCGACGAATTTTTGAAGAATTTTCAAATTTTCAGATGGGAGGTTCCAGATAAGGTCAAAAACGACATACTCAGATCTTCACCAAACTTTGCATGGATACATTATATGTCAAGACACGTGGAAAAAACATACAAAACATAGGATTGGGGACATCAAGATTTTGGACGATTTTTTTAAGAATTTTCAAATTTTCAGAAAGGAGGTTCCATATAAGGTCAAAAACTACATACTCAGATCTTCACCAAACATTGCAGGGATACATTGGATGTCAAGAAACGTGGAAAAAACGTACAAAACAAGAGATTGGAGACATCAAGATTTTGGACGAATTTTTGAAGAATTTTCAAATTTTCAGATAGGAGGTTCCAGATAAGGTCAAAAACTACATACTCAGATCTTCACCAAACGTTGCAGGGATACTTTGCATGTCAAGACACGTGGAAAAAACGTACAAAACAAGAGATTGGAGACATCAAGATTTTCGACGAATTTTTGAAGAATTTTCAAATTTTGAGATGGGAGGTTCCAGATAAGGTCAAAAACGACATACTAAGATCTTCACCAAACTTTGCATGGATACATTGGATGTCAAGACACGTGGAAAAAACATACAAAACATAGGATTGGGGACATCAAGATTTTGGACGAATTTTTTAAGAATTTTCAAATTTTCAGAAAGGAGGTTCCATATAAGGTCAAAAACTACATACTCAGATCTTCACCAAACTTTGCAGGGATACAATGGATGTCAAGACACGTGGAAAAAACGTACAAAACAAGAGATTGAGGTCATCAAGATTTTGGACGGATTTTTTAGGAATTTTCAAATTTTCAGATGAGAGGTTCCAGATAAGGTCAAAAACTACATACTCAGATCTTCACCAAACTTTGCAGGGATACATTGGATGTCAAGACACGTGGAAAAAACGTACAAAACAAGAGATTGGAGACATCAAGATTTTGGACGAATTTTTTAAGAATTTTCAAATTTTCAGATAGGAGGTTCCATATAAGGTCAAAAACTACATACTCAGATCTTCACCAAACTTTGCATGGATACATTGGATGTCAAGACACGTGGAAAAAACGTACAAAACAAGAGATTGGTGTCATCAAGATTTTGGACGAATTTTTGAAGAATTTTCAAATTTTCAGATAGGAGGTTCCATATAAGGTCAAAAACTACATACTCAGATCTTCACCAAACGTTGCAGGGATACTTTGCATGTCAAGACACGTGGAAAAAACGTACAAAACAAGAGATTGGAGACATCAAGATTTTCGACGAATTTTTTAAGAATTTTCAAATTTTCAGATAGGAGGTCCCAGATAAGGTCAAAAACTACATACTCAGATCTTCACCAAACTTTGCAGGGATACATTGGATGTCAAGACACGTGGAAAAAACGTACAAAACAAGAGATTGGAGACATCAAGATTTTGGACGAATTTTTGAGGAATTTTCAAATTTTCAGAAATGAGGTTCCAGATAAAGTCAAAAACTACATACTCAGATCTTCACCAAACTTTGCAGGGATACATTGGATGTCAAGACACGTGGCAAAAACGTACAAAACAAGAGATTGGAGACATCAAGATTTTGGACGAATTTTTTAAGAATTTTCAAATTTTCAGATAGGAGGTTCCACATAAGGTCAAAAACTACATACTCAGATCTTCACCAAACTTTGCAGGGATACATTGGATGTCAAGACACGTCGAAAAATCGTACAAAACAAGAGATTGGGGGCATCAAGATTTTGGACGGATTTTTTAGGAATTTTCAAATTTTCAGATGGGAGGTTCCAGATAAGGTCAAAAACTACATACTCAGATCTTCACCAAACTTTGCAGGGATACATTGGATGTCAAGACAAGTGGAAAAAACGTACACAACAAGAGATTGGAGACGTCAAGATTTTGGACGAATTTTTTAAGAATTTTCAAATTTTCAGAAAGGATGTTCCAGATGAGTTCAAAAACGACATACTCAGATCTTCACCAAACTTTGCAGGGATACATTGGATGTCAAGACACGTGGAAAAAACGTACAAAACAAGAGATTGGAGACATCAAGATTTCGGACGAATTTTTGAAGAATTTTCAAATTTTCAGAAAGGTGGTTCCATATAAGGTCAAAAACGACAAACTCAGATCTTCACCAAACTTTGCAGGGATACAATGGATGTCAAGACACGTGGAAAAAACGTACAAAACAAGAGATTGAGGTCATCAAGATTTTGGACGGATTTTTTAGGAATTTTCAAATTTTCAGATGGGAGGTTCCAGATAAGGTCAAAAACTACATACTCAGATCTTCACCAAACTTTGCAGAGATACATTGGATGTCAAGACACGTGGAAAAAACGTACAAAACAAGAGATTGGAGACATCAAGATTTTCGACGAATTTTTTAAGAATTTTCAAATTTTCAGATAGGAGGTCCCAGATAAGGTCAAAAACTACATACTCAGATCTTCACCAAACTTTGCAGGGATACATTGGATGTCAAGACACGTGGAAAAAACGTACAAAACAAGAGATTGGAGACATCAAGATTTTGGACGAATTTTTGAGGAATTTTCAAATTTTCAGAAATGAGGTTCCAGATAAAGTCAAAAACTACATACTCAGATCTTCACCAAACTTTGCAGGGATACATTAAATGTCAAGACACGTGGCAAAAACGTACAAAACAAGAGATTGGAGACATCAAGATTTTGGACGAATTTTTTAAGAATTTTCAAATTTTCAGATAGGAGGTTCCAGATAAGGTCAAAAACTACATACTCAGATCTTCACCAAACTTTGCAGGGATACATTGGATGTCAAGACACGTGGAAAAATCGTACAAAACAAGAGATTGGGGGCATCAAGATTTTGGACGGATTTTTTAGGAATTTTCAAATTTTCAGATGGGAGGTTCCAGATAAGGTCAAAAACTACATACTCAGATCTTCACCAAACTTTGCAGGGATACATTGGATGTCAAGACAAGTGGAAAAAACGTACAAAACAAGAGATTGGAGACGTCAAGATTTTGGACGAATTTTTTAAGAATTTTCAAATTTTCAGAAAGGATGTTCCAGATGAGTTCAAAAACGACATACTCAGATCTTCACCAAACTTTGCAGGGATATATTGGATGTCAAGACACGTGGAAAAAACGTACAAAACAAGAGATTGGAGACATCAAGATTTTGGACGAATTTTTGAAGAATTTTCAAATTTTCAGAAAGGTGGTTCCATATAAGGTCAAAAACGACATACTCAGATCTTCACCAAACTTTGCAGGGATACAATGGATGTCAAGACACGTGGAAAAAACGTACAAAACAAGAGATTGAGGTCATCAAGATTTTGGACGGATTTTTTAGGAATTTTCAAATTTTCAGATGGGAGGTTCCAGATAAGGTCAAAAACTACATACTCAGATCTTCACCAAACTTTGCAGGGATACATTGGATGTCAAGACACGTGGAAAAAACGTACAAAACAAGAGATTGGAGACATCAAGATTTTGGACGAATTTTTTAAGAATTTTCAAATTTTCAGATAGGAGGTTCCATATAAGGTCAAAAACTACATACTCAGATCTTCACCAAACTTTGCATGGATACATTGGATGTCAAGACACGTGGAAAAAACGTACAAAACAAGAGATTGGTGTCATCAAGATTTTGGACGAATTTTTGAAGAATTTTCAAATTTTCAGATAGGAGGTTCCAGATAAGGTCAAAAACTACATACTCAGATCTTCACCAAACGTTGCAGGGATACTTTGCATGTCAAGATACGTGGAAAAAACGTACAAAACAAGAGATTGGAGACATCAAGATTTTGGACGAATTTTTGAGGAATTTTCAAATTTTCAGAAATGAGGTTCCAGATAAGGTCAAAAACTACATACTCAGATCTTCACCAAACTTTGCAGGGATACATTGGATGTCAAGACACGTGGCAAAAACGTACAAAACAAGAGATTGGAGACATCAAGATTTTGGACGAATTTTTTAAGAATTTTCAAATTTTCAGATAGGAGGTTCCAGATAAGGTCAAAAACTACATACTCAGATCTTCACCAAACTTTGCAGGGATACATTGGATGTCAAGACACGTCGAAAAATCGTACAAAACAAGAGATTGGGGCATCAAGATTTTGGACGGATTTTTTAGGAATTTTCAAATTTTCAGATGGGAGGTTCCAGATAAGGTCAAAAACTACATACTCAGATCTTCACCAAACTTTGCAGGGATACATTGGATGTCAAGACACGTGGAAAAAACCTACAAAACAAGAGATTGGGGTCATCAAGATTTTGGACGGATTTTTTAAGAATTTTCAAATTTTAAGATGGGAGGTTCCAGATAAGATCAAAAACTACATACTCAGATCTTCACCAAACTTTACAGGGATACATTGGATGTCAAGACACGTGGAAACAACGTACAAAACAAGAGATTGGAAACGTCAAGATTTTGGACGAATTTTTTAAGAATTTTCAAATTTTCAGAAAGGATGTTCCAGATAAGGTCAAAAACGGCATACTCAGATTTTCACCAAACTTTGCAGGGATACTTTGGATGTCAAGACACGTGGAAAAAACGTACAAAACAAGAGATTGGAGACATCAAGATTTTGGACGAATTTTTTAAGAATTTTCAAATTTTCAGAAAGGATGTTCCAGATAAGGTCAAAAACGACATACTCAGATCTTCACCAAACTTTGCAGGGATACATTGGTTGTCAAGACACGTGGAAAAAACGTACAAAACAAGAGATTGGAGACATCAAGATTTTGGACGAATTTTTGAGGAATTTTCAAATTTTCAGAAATGAGGTTCCAGATAAGGTCAAAAACTACATACTCAGATCTTCACCAAACTTTGCAGGGATACATTGGATGTCAAGACACGTGGAAAAAACGTACAAAACAAGAGATTGGAGACATCAAGATTTTGGACGAATTTTTTAAGAATTTTCAAATTTTCAGAAAGGATGTTGCAGATAAGGTCAAAAACGACATACTCAGATCTTCACCAAACTCTGCAGGGATACATTGGATGTCAAGACACGGGGAAAAAACATACAAAACATAGGATTGGGGACATCAAGATTTTGGTCAAATTTTTTAAGAATTTTCAAATTTTCGGATAGGAGGTTCCATATAAGGTCAAAAACTACATACTCAGATCTTCACCAAACTTTGCAGGGATACATTGGATGTCAAGACACGTGGAAAAAACGTACAAAACAAGAGATTGGAGACATCAAGATTTTGGACGAATTTTTTAAGAATTTTCAAATTTTCAGAAAGGATGTTCCAGATAAGGTCAAAAACTACATACTCAGATCTTCACCAAACTTTGCAGGGATACATTGGATGTCAAGACACGTGGAAAAAACATACAAAACATAGGATTGGGGACATCAAGATTTTGGTCAAATTTTTTAAGAATTTTCAAATTTTCAGATAGGAGGTTCCATATCAGGTCAAAAACTACATACTCAGATCTTCACCAAACATTGCAGGGATACATTGGAGGTCAAGACACGTGGAAAAAACGTACAAAACAAGAGATTGGAGACATCAAGATTTTGGACGAATTTTTCAAAAATTTTCAAATTTTCAGATAGGAGGTTCCAGATAAGGTCAAAAACTACATACTCAGATCTTCACCAAACTTTGCAGGGATACATTGGATGTCAAGACACGTGGAAAAAGCATACAAAACATAGGATTGGGGATATCAAGATTTTGGTCAAATTTTTTAAGAATTTTCAAATTTTCAGATAGGAGGTTCCATATAAGGTCAAAAACTACATACTCAGATCTTCACCAAACATTGCAGGGATACATTGGATGTCAAGAAACGTGGAAAAAACGTACAAAACAAGAGATTGGAGACATCAAGATTTTGGACGAATTTTTTGAAGAATTTTCAAATTTTCAGATAGGAGGTTCCAGATAAGGTCAAAAACTACATACTCAGATCTTCACCAAACTTTGCAGGGATACATTGGATGTCAAAACACGTGGAAAAAACGTACAAAACAAGAGATTGGAGACATCAAGATTTTGGACGAATTTTTTAAGAATTTTCAAATTTTCAGAAAGGATGTTCCAGATAAGGTCAAAAACGACATACTCAGATCTTCACCAAACTTTGCAGGGATACATTGGATGTCAAGACACGTGGAAAAAACATACAAAACATAGGATTGGGGACATCAAGATTTTGGTCAAATTTTTTAAGAATTTTCAAATTTTCAGATAGGAGGTTCCATATAAGGTCAAAAACTACATACTCAGATCTTCACCAAACATTGCAGGGATACATTGGAGGTCAAGACACGTGGAAGAAACATACAAAACAAGAGATTGGAGACATCAAGATTTTGGACGAATTTTTTAAGAATTTTCAAATTTTCAGAAAGGATGTTCCAGATAAGGTCAAAAACGACATACTCAGATCTTCACCAAACTTTGCAGGGATACTTTGGATGTCAAGACACGTGGAAAAAACGTACAAAACAAGAGATTGGAGACATCAAGATTTTGGACGAATTTTTTAAGAATTTTCAAATTTTCAGATAGGAGGTTCCATATCAGGTCAAAAACTACATACTCAGATCTTCACCAAACATTGCAGGGATATATTGGAGGTCAAGACACGTGGAAAAAACGTACAAAACAAGAGATTGGAGACATCAAGATTTTGGACGAATTTTTCAAAAATTTTCAAATTTTCAGATAGGAGGTTCCAGATAAGGTCAAAAACTACATACTCAGATCTTCACCAAACTTTGCAGGGATACATTGGATGTCAAGACACGTGGAAAAATCATACAAAACATAGGATTGGGGATATCAAGATTTTGGTCAAATTTTTTAAGAATTTTCAAATTTTCAGATAGGAGGTTCCATATAAGGTCAAAAACTACATACTCAGATCTTCACCAAACATTGCAGGGATACTTTGCATGTCAAGACACGTGGAAAAAACGTACAAAACAAGAGATTGGAGACATCAAGATTTTCGACGAATTTTTGAAGAATTTTCAAATTTTCAGAAAGGAGGTTCCAGATAAGGTCAAAAACGACATACTCAGATCTTCACCAAACTTTGCATGGATACATTGGATGTCAAGACACGTGGAAAAAACATACAAAACATAGGATTGGGGACATCAAGATTTTGGACGATTTTTTTAAGAATTTTCAAATTTTCAGAAAGGAGGTTCCATATAAGGTCAAAAACTACATACTCAGATCTTCACCAAACATTGCAGGGATACATTGGATGTCAAGAAACGTGGAAAAAACTTACAAAACAAGAGATTGGAGACATCAAGATTTTGGACGAATTTTTGAAGAATTTTCAAATTTTCATATTGGAGGTTCCAGATAAGGTCAAAAACTACATACTCAGATCTTCACCAAACGTTGCAGGGATACTTTGCATGTCAAGACACGTGGAAAAAACGTACAAAACAAGAGATTGGAGACATCAAGATTTTCGACGAATTTTTGAAGAATTTTCAAATTTTCAGATGGGAGGTTCCAGATAAGGTCAAAAACGACATACTCAGATCTTCACCAAACTTTGCATGGATACATTGGATGTCAAGACACGTCGAAAAAACATACAAAACATAGGATTGGGGACATCAAGATTTTGGTCAAATTTTTTAAGAATTTTCAAATTTTCAGATAGGAGGTTCCATATAAGGTCAAAAACTACATACTCAGATCTTCACCAAACTTTGCAGGGATACATTGGATGTCAAGACACGTGGCAAAAACGTACAAAACAAGAGATTGGAGACATCAAGATTTTGGACGAATTTTTTAAGAATTTTCAAATTTTCAGATAGGAGGTTCCAGATAAGGTCAAAAACTACATACTCAGATCTTCACCAAACTTTGCAGGGATACATTGGATGTCAAGACACGTCGAAAAATCGTACAAAACAAGAGATTGGGGGCATCAAGATTTTGGACGGATTTTTTAGGAATTTTCAAATTTTCAGATGGGAGGTTCCAGATAAGGTCAAAAACTACATACTCAGATCTTCACCAAACTTTGCAGGGATACATTGGATGTCAAGACACGTGGAAACAACGTACAAAACAAGAGATTGGAAACGTCAAGATTTTGGACGAATATTTTAAGAATTTTCAAATTTTCAGAAAGGATGTTCCAGATAAGGTCAAAAACGGCATACTCAGATCTTCACCAAACTTTGCAGGGATACTTTGGATGTCAAGACACGTGGAAAAAACGTACAAAACAAGAGATTGGAGACATCAAGATTTTGGACGAATTTTTTAAGAATTTTCAAATTTTCAGAAAGGATGTTCCAGATAAGGTCAAAAACGACATACTCAGATCTTCACCAAACTTTGCAGGGATACATTGGTTGTCAAGACACGTGGAAAAAACGTACAAAACAAGAGATTGGAGACATCAAGATTTTGGACGAATTTTTGAGGAATTTTCAAATTTTCAGAAATGAGGTTCCAGATAAGGTCAAAAACTACATACTCAGATCTTCACCAAACTTTGCAGGGATACATTGGATGTCAAGACACGTGGAAAAAACGTACAAAACAAGAGATTGGAGACATCAAGATTTTGGACGAATTTTTTAAGAATTTTCAAATTTTCAGAAAGGATGTTCCAGATAAGGTCAAAAACTACATACTCAGATCTTCACCAAACTTTGCAGGGATATATTGGATGTCAAGAAACGTGGAAAAAACGTACAAAACAAGAGATTGGAGACATCAAGATTTTGGACGAATTTTTGAGGAATTTTCAAATTTTCAGAAATGAGGTTCCAGATAAGGTCAAAAACTACATACTCAGATCTTCACCAAACTTTGCAGGGATACATTGGATGTCAAGACACGTGGAAAAAACGTACAAAACAAGAGATTGGAGACATCAAGATTTTGGACGAATTTTTTAAGAATTTTCAAATTTTCAGAAAGGATGTTGCAGATAAGGTCAAAAACGACATACTCAGATCTTCACCAAACTCTGCAGGGATACATTGGATGTCAAGACACGGGGAAAAAACATACAAAACATAGGATTGGGGACATCAAGATTTTGGTCAAATTTTTTAAGAATTTTCAAATTTTCGGATAGGAGGTTCCATATAAGGTCAAAAACTACATACTCAGATCTTCACCAAACTTTGCAGGGATACATTGGATGTCAAGACACGTGGAAAAAACGTACAAAACAAGAGATTGGAGACATCAAGATTTTGGACGAATTTTTTAAGAATTTTCAAATTTTCAGAAAGGATGTTCCAGATAAGGTCAAAAACTACATACTCAGATCTTCACCAAACTTTGCAGGGATACATTGGATGTCAAGACACGTGGAAACAACGTACAAAACAAGAGATTGGAAACGTCAAGATTTTGGACGAATATTTTAAGAATTTTCAAATTTTCAGAAAGGATGTTCCAGATAAGGTCAAAAACGGC
This sequence comes from Lepisma saccharinum, assembly GCF_977018435.1. NCBI lineage: Eukaryota > Metazoa > Arthropoda > Insecta > Zygentoma > Lepismatidae > Lepisma > Lepisma saccharinum. Next base: position 1,167,884 of record NW_028142909.1, read on the forward strand.
ATACTCAGATCTTCACCAAACTTTGCAGGGATACTTTGGATGTCAAGACACGTGGAAAAAACGTACAAAACAAGAGATTGGAGACATCAAGATTTTGGACGAATTTTTTAAGAATTTTCAAATTTTCAGAAAGGATGTTCCAGATAAGGTCAAAAACGACATACTCAGATCTTCACCAAACTTTGCAGGGATACATTGGTTGTCAAGACACGTGGAAAAAACGTACAAAACAAGAGATTGGAGACATCAAGATTTTGGACGAATTTTTGAGGAATTTTCAAATTTTCAGAAATGAGGTTCCAGATAAGGTCAAAAACTACATACTCAGATCTTCACCAAACTTTGCAGGGATACATTGGATGTCAAGACACGTGGAAAAAACGTACAAAACAAGAGATTGGAGACATCAAGATTTTGGACGAATTTTTTAAGAATTTTCAAATTTTCAGAAAGGATGTTGCAGATAAGGTCAAAAACGACATACTCAGATCTTCACCAAACTCTGCAGGGATACATTGGATGTCAAGACACGGGGAAAAAACATACAAAACAAGAGATTGGAAACGTCAAGATTTTGGACGAATATTTTAAGAATTTTCAAATTTTCAGAAAGGATGTTCCAGATAAGATCAAAAACGGCATACTCAGATCTTCACCAAACTTTGCAGGGATACTTTGGATGTCAAGACACGTGGAAAAAACGTACAAAACAAGAGATTGGAGACATCAAGATTTTGGACGAATTTTTTAAGAATTTTCAAATTTTCAGAAAGGATGTTCCAGATAAGGTCAAAAACGACATACTCAGATCTTCACCAAACTTTGCAGGGATACATTGGTTGTCAAGACACGTGGAAAAAACGTACAAAACAAGAGATTGGAGACATCAAGATTTTGGAAGAATTTTTGAGGAATTTTCAAATTTTCAGAAATGAGGTTCCAGATAAGGTCAAAAACTACATACTCAGATCTTCACCAAACTTTGCAGGGATACATTGGATGTCAAGACACGTGGAAAAAACGTACAAAACAAGAGATTGGAGACATCAAGATTTTGGACGAATTTTTTAAGAATTTTCAAATTTTCAGAAAGGATGTTGCAGATAAGGTCAAAAACGACATACTCAGATCTTCACCAAACTCTGCAGGGATACATTGGATGTCAAGACACGGGGAAAAAACATACAAAACATAGGATTGGGGACATCAAGATTTTGGTCAAATTTTTTAAGAATTTTCAAATTTTCGGATAGGAGGTTCCATATAAGGTCAAAAACTACATACTCAGATCTTCACCAAACTTTGCAGGGATACATTGGATGTCAAGACACGTGGCAAAAACGTACAAAACAAGAGATTGGAGACATCAAGATTTTGGACGAATTTTTTAAGAATTTTCAAATTTTCAGAAAGGATGTTCCAGATAAGGTCAAAAACTACATACTCAGATCTTCACCAAACTTTGCAGGGATACATTGGATGTCATGACACGTGGAAAAAACATACAAAACATAGGATTGGGGACATCAAGATTTTGGTCAAATTTTTTAAGAATTTTCAAATTTTCAGATAGGAGGTTCCATATCAGGTCAAAAACTACATACTCAGATCTTCACCAAACATTGCAGGGATACATTGGAGGTCAAGACACGTGGAAAAAACGTACAAAACAAGAGATTGGAGACATCAAGATTTTGGACGAATTTTTCAAAAATATTCAAATTTTCAGATAGGAGGTTCCAGATAACGTCAAAAACTACAAACTCAGATCTTCACCAAACTTTGCAGGGATACATTGGATGTCAAGACACGTGGAAAAAGCATACAAAACATAGGATTGGGGATATCAAGATTTTGGTCAAATTTTTTAAGAATTATCAAATTTTCAGATAGGAGGTTCCATATAAGGTCAAAAACTACATACTCAGATCTTCACCAAACATTGCAGGGATACATTGGATGTCAAGAAACGTGGAAAAAACGTACAAAACAGGAGATTGGAGACATCAAGATTTTGGACGAATTTTTGAAGAATTTTCAAATTTTCAGATAGGAGGTTCCAGATAAGGTCAAAAACTACATACTCAGATCTTCACCAAACGTTGCAGGGATACTTTGCATGTCAAGACACGTGGAAAAAACGTACAAAACAAGAGATTGGAGACATCAAGATTTTCGACGAATTTTTGAAGAATTTTCAAATTTTCAGATGGGAGGTTCCAGATAAGGTCAAAAACGACATACTCAGATCTTCACCAAACTTTGCATGGATACATTGGATGTCAAGACACGTGGAAAAAACATACAAAACATAGGATTGGGGACATCAAGATTTTGGACGAATTTTTTAAGAATTTTCAAATTTTCAGAAAGGAGGTTCCATATAAGGTCAAAAACTACATACTCAGATCTTCACCAAACTCTGCAGGGATACATTGGATGTCAAGACACGGGGAAAAAACATACAAAACATAGGATTGGGGACATCAAGATTTTGGTCAATTTTTTTAAGAATTTTCAAATTTTCAGATAGGAGGTTCCATATAAGGTCAAAAACTACATACTCAGATCTTCACCAAACTTTGCAGGGATACATTGGATGTCAAAACACGTGGAAAAAACGTACAAAACAAGAGATTGGAGACATCAAGATTTTGGACGAATTTTTTAAGAATTTTCAAATTTTCAGAAAGGATGTTCCAGATAAGGTCAAAAACGACATACTCAGATCTTCACCAAACTTTGCAGGGATACATTGGATGTCAAGACACGTGGAAAAAACATACAAAACATAGGATTGGGGACATCAAGATTTTGGTCAAATTTTTTAAGAATTTTCAAATTTTCAGATAGGAGGTTCCATATAAGGTCAAAAACTACATACTCAGATCTTCACCAAACATTGCAGGGATACATTGGAGGTCAAGACACGTGGAAGAAACATACAAAACAAGAGATTGGAGACATCAAGATTTTGGACGAATTTTTTAAGAATTTTCAAATTTTCAGAAAGGATGTTCCAGATAAGGTCAAAAACGACATACTCAGATCTTCACCAAACTTTGCAGGGATACTTTGGATGTCAAGACACGTGGAAAAAACGTACAAAACAAGAGATTGGAGACATCAAGATTTTGGACGAATTTTTTAAGAATTTTCAAATTTTCAGATAGGAGGTTCCATATCAGGTCAAAAACTACATACTCAGATCTTCACCAAACATTGCAGGGATATATTGGAGGTCAAGACACGTGGAAAAAACGTACAAAACAAGAGATTGGAGACATCAAGATTTTGGACGAATTTTTCAAAAATTTTCAAATTTTCAGATAGGAGGTTCCAGATAAGGTCAAAAACTACATACTCAGATCTTCACCAAACTTTGCAGGGATACATTGGATGTCAAGACACGTGGAAAAATCATACAAAACATAGGATTGGGGATATCAAGATTTTGGTCAAATTTTTTAAGAATTTTCAAATTTTCAGATAGGAGGTTCCATATAAGGTCAAAAACTACATACTCAGATCTTCACCAAACATTGCAGGGATACTTTGCATGTCAAGACACGTGGAAAAAACGTACAAAACAAGAGATTGGAGACATCAAGATTTTCGACGAATTTTTGAAGAATTTTCAAATTTTCAGAAAGGAGGTTCCAGATAAGGTCAAAAACGACATACTCAGATCTTCACCAAACTTTGCATGGATACATTGGATGTCAAGACACGTGGAAAAAACATACAAAACATAGGATTGGGGACATCAAGATTTTGGACGATTTTTTTAAGAATTTTCAAATTTTCAGAAAGGAGGTTCCATATAAGGTCAAAAACTACATACTCAGATCTTCACCAAACATTGCAGGGATACATTGGATGTCAAGAAACGTGGAAAAAACGTACAAAACAAGAGATTGGAGACATCAAGATTTTGGACGAATTTTTGAAGAATTTTCAAATTTTCATATTGGAGGTTCCAGATAAGGTCAAAAACTACATACTCAGATCTTCACCAAACGTTGCAGGGATACTTTGCATGTCAAGACACGTGGAAAAAACGTACAAAACAAGAGATTGGAGACATCAAGATTTTCGACGAATTTTTGAAGAATTTTCAAATTTTCAGATGGGAGGTTCCAGATAAGGTCAAAAACGACATACTCAGATCTTCACCAAACTTTGCATGGATACATTGGATGTCAAGACACGTCGAAAAAACATACAAATCATAGGATTGGGGACATCAAGATTTTGGTCAAATTTTTTAAGAATTTTCAAATTTTCAGATAGGAGGTTCCATATAAGGTCAAAAACTACATACTCAGATCTTCACCAAACTTTGCAGGGATACATTGGATGTCAAGACACGTGGCAAAAACGTACAAAACAAGAGATTGGAGACATCAAGATTTTGGACGAATTTTTTAAGAATTTTCAAATTTTCAGATAGGAGGTTCCAGATAAGGTCAAAAACTACATACTCAGATCTTCACCAAACTTTGCAGGGATACATTGGATGTCAAGACACGTCGAAAAATCGTACAAAACAAGAGATTGGGGGCATCAAGATTTTGGACGGATTTTTTAGGAATTTTCAAATTTTCAGATGGGAGGTTCCAGATAAGGTCAAAAACTACATACTCAGATCTTCACCAAACTTTGCAGGGATACATTGGATGTCAAGACACGTGGAAACAACGTACAAAACAAGAGATTGGAAACGTCAAGATTTTGGACGAATATTTTAAGAATTTTCAAATTTTCAGAAAGGATGTTCCAGATAAGGTCAAAAACGGCATACTCAGATCTTCACCAAACTTTGCAGGGATACTTTGGATGTCAAGACACGTGGAAAAAACGTACAAAACAAGAGATTGGAGACATCAAGATTTTGGACGAATTTTTTAAGAATTTTCAAATTTTCAGAAAGGATGTTCCAGATAAGGTCAAAAACGACATACTCAGATCTTCACCAAACTTTGCAGGGATACATTGGTTGTCAAGACACGTGGAAAAAACGTACAAAACAAGAGATTGGAGACATCAAGATTTTGGACGAATTTTTGAGGAATTTTCAAATTTTCAGAAATGAGGTTCCAGATAAGGTCAAAAACTACATACTCAGATCTTCACCAAACTTTGCAGGGATACATTGGATGTCAAGACACGTGGAAAAAACATACAAAACATAGGATTGGGGACATCAAGATTTTGGACGAATTTTTTAAGAATTTTCAAATTTTCAGAAAGGAGGTTCCATATAAGGTCAAAAACTACATACTCAGATCTTCACCAAACTCTGCAGGGATACATTGGATGTCAAGACACGGGGAAAAAACATACAAAACATAGGATTGGGGACATCAAGATTTTGGTCAATTTTTTTAAGAATTTTCAAATTTTCAGATAGGAGGTTCCATATAAGGTCAAAAACTACATACTCAGATCTTCACCAAACTTTGCAGGGATACATTGGATGTCAAAACACGTGGAAAAAACGTACAAAACAAGAGATTGGAGACATCAAGATTTTGGACGAATTTTTTAAGAATTTTCAAATTTTCAGAAAGGATGTTCCAGATAAGGTCAAAAACGACATACTCAGATCTTCACCAAACTTTGCAGGGATACATTGGATGTCAAGACACGTGGAAAAAACATACAAAACATAGGATTGGGGACATCAAGATTTTGGTCAAATTTTTTAAGAATTTTCAAATTTTCAGATAGGAGGTTCCATATAAGGTCAAAAACTACATACTCAGATCTTCACCAAACATTGCAGGGATACATTGGAGGTCAAGACACGTGGAAGAAACATACAAAACAAGAGATTGGAGACATCAAGATTTTGGACGAATTTTTTAAGAATTTTCAAATTTTCAGAAAGGATGTTCCAGATAAGGTCAAAAACGACATACTCAGATCTTCACCAAACTTTGCAGGGATACTTTGGATGTCAAGACACGTGGAAAAAACGTACAAAACAAGAGATTGGAGACATCAAGATTTTGGACGAATTTTTTAAGAATTTTCAAATTTTCAGATAGGAGGTTCCATATCAGGTCAAAAACTACATACTCAGATCTTCACCAAACATTGCAGGGATATATTGGAGGTCAAGACACGTGGAAAAAACGTACAAAACAAGAGATTGGAGACATCAAGATTTTGGACGAATTTTTCAAAAATTTTCAAATTTTCAGATAGGAGGTTCCAGATAAGGTCAAAAACTACATACTCAGATCTTCACCAAACTTTGCAGGGATACATTGGATGTCAAGACACGTGGAAAAATCATACAAAACATAGGATTGGGGATATCAAGATTTTGGTCAAATTTTTTAAGAATTTTCAAATTTTCAGATAGGAGGTTCCATATAAGGTCAAAAACTACATACTCAGATCTTCACCAAACATTGCAGGGATACTTTGCATGTCAAGACACGTGGAAAAAACGTACAAAACAAGAGATTGGAGACATCAAGATTTTCGACGAATTTTTGAAGAATTTTCAAATTTTCAGAAAGGAGGTTCCAGATAAGGTCAAAAACGACATACTCAGATCTTCACCAAACTTTGCATGGATACATTGGATGTCAAGACACGTGGAAAAAACATACAAAACATAGGATTGGGGACATCAAGATTTTGGACGATTTTTTTAAGAATTTTCAAATTTTCAGAAAGGAGGTTCCATATAAGGTCAAAAACTACATACTCAGATCTTCACCAAACATTGCAGGGATACATTGGATGTCAAGAAACGTGGAAAAAACGTACAAAACAAGAGATTGGAGACATCAAGATTTTGGACGAATTTTTGAAGAATTTTCAAATTTTCATATTGGAGGTTCCAGATAAGGTCAAAAACTACATACTCAGATCTTCACCAAACGTTGCAGGGATACTTTGCATGTCAAGACACGTGGAAAAAACGTACAAAACAAGAGATTGGAGACATCAAGATTTTCGACGAATTTTTGAAGAATTTTCAAATTTTCAGATGGGAGGTTCCAGATAAGGTCAAAAACGACATACTCAGATCTTCACCAAACTTTGCATGGATACATTGGATGTCAAGACACGTCGAAAAAACATACAAATCATAGGATTGGGGACATCAAGATTTTGGTCAAATTTTTTAAGAATTTTCAAATTTTCAGATAGGAGGTTCCATATAAGGTCAAAAACTACATACTCAGATCTTCACCAAACTTTGCAGGGATACATTGGATGTCAAGACACGTGGCAAAAACGTACAAAACAAGAGATTGGAGACATCAAGATTTTGGACGAATTTTTTAAGAATTTTCAAATTTTCAGATAGGAGGTTCCAGATAAGGTCAAAAACTACATACTCAGATCTTCACCAAACTTTGCAGGGATACATTGGATGTCAAGACACGTCGAAAAATCGTACAAAACAAGAGATTGGGGGCATCAAGATTTTGGACGGATTTTTTAGGAATTTTCAAATTTTCAGATGGGAGGTTCCAGATAAGGTCAAAAACTACATACTCAGATCTTCACCAAACTTTGCAGGGATACATTGGATGTCAAGACACGTGGAAACAACGTACAAAACAAGAGATTGGAAACGTCAAGATTTTGGACGAATATTTTAAGAATTTTCAAATTTTCAGAAAGGATGTTCCAGATAAGGTCAAAAACGGCATACTCAGATCTTCACCAAACTTTGCAGGGATACTTTGGATGTCAAGACACGTGGAAAAAACGTACAAAACAAGAGATTGGAGACATCAAGATTTTGGACGAATTTTTGAGGAATTTTCAAATTTTCAGAAATGAGGTTCCAGATAAGGTCAAAAACTACATACTCAGATCTTCACCAAACTTTGCAGGGATACATTGGATGTCAAGACACGTGGAAAAAACGTACAAAACAAGAGATTGGAGACATCAAGATTTTGGACGAATTTTTTAAGAATTTTCAAATTTTCAGAAAGGATGTTGCAGATAAGGTCAAAAACGACATACTCAGATCTTCACCAAACTCTGCAGGGATACATTGGATGTCAAGACACGGGGAAAAAACATACAAAACATAGGATTGGGGACATCAAGATTTTGGTCAAATTTTTTAAGAATTTTCAAATTTTCGGATAGGAGGTTCCATATAAGGTCAAAAACTACATACTCAGATCTTCACCAAACTTTGCAGGGATACATTGGATGTCAAGACACGTGGAAAAAACGTACAAAACAAGAGATTGGAGACATCAAGATTTTGGACGAATTTTTTAAGAATTTTCAAATTTTCAGAAAGGATGTTCCAGATAAGGTCAAAAACTACATACTCAGATCTTCACCAAACTTTGCAGGGATACATTGGATGTCAAGAAACGTGGAAAAAACGTACAAAACAAGAGATTGGAGACATCAAGATTTTGGACGAATTTTTGAGGAATTTTCAAATTTTCAGAAATGAGGTTCCAGATAAGGTCAAAAACTACATACTCAGATCTTCACCAAACTTTGCAGGGATACATTGGATGTCAAGACACGTGGAAAAAACGTACAAAACAAGAGATTGGAGACATCAAGATTTTGGACGAATTTTTTAAGAATTTTCAAATTTTCAGAAAGGATGTTGCAGATAAGGTCAAAAACGACATACTCAGATCTTCACCAAACTCTGCAGGGATACATTGGATGTCAAGACACGGGGAAAAAACATACAAAACATAGGATTGGGGACATCAAGATTTTGGTCAAATTTTTTAAGAATTTTCAAATTTTCGGATAGGAGGTTAAATATAAGGTCAAAAACTACATACTCAGATCTTCACCAAACTTTGCAGGGATACATTGGATGTCAAGACACGTGGAAAAAACGTACAAAACAAGAGATTGGAGACATCAAGATTTTGGACGAATTTTTTAAGAATTTTCAAATTTTCAGAAAGGATGTTCCAGATAAGGTCAAAAACTACATACTCAGATCTTCACCAAACTTTGCAGGGATACATTGGATGTCAAGACACGTGGAAACAACGTACAAAACAAGAGATTGGAAACGTCAAGATTTTGGACGAATATTTTAAGAATTTTCAAATTTTCAGAAAGGATGTTCCAGATAAGGTCAAAAACGGCATACTCAGATCTTCACCAAACTTTGCAGGGATACTTTGGATGTCAAGACACGTGGAAAAAACGTACAAAACAAGAGATTGGAGACATCAAGATTTTGGACGAATTTTTTAAGAATTTTCAAATTTTCAGAAAGGATGTTCCAGATAAGGTCAAAAACGACATACTCAGATCTTCACCAAACTTTGCAGGGATACATTGGTTGTTAAGACACGTGGAAAAAACGTACAAAACAAGAGATTGGAGACATCAAGATTTTGGACGAATTTTTGAGGAATTTTCAAATTTTCAGAAATGAGGTTCCAGATAAGGTCAAAAACTACATACTCAGATCTTCACCAAACTTTGCAGGGATACATTGGATGTCAAGACACGTGGAAAAAACGTACAAAACAAGAGATTGGAGACATCAAGATTTTGGACGAATTTTTTAAGAATTTTCAAATTTTCAGAAAGGATGTTGCAGATAAGGTCAAAAACGACATACTCAGATCTTCACCAAACTCTGCAGGGATACATTGGATGTCAAGACACGGGGAAAAAACATACAAAACAAGAGATTGGAAACGTCAAGATTTTGGACGAATATTTTAAGAATTTTCAAATTTTCAGAAAGGATGTTCCAGATAAGGTCAAAAACGGCATACTCAGATCTTCACCAAACTTTGCAGGGATACTTTGGATGTCAAGACACGTGGAAAAAACGTACAAAACAAGAGATTGGAGACATCAAGATTTTGGACGAATTTTTTAAGAATTTTCAAATTTTCAGAAAGGATGTTCCAGATAAGGTCAAAAACGACATACTCAGATCTTCACCAAACTTTGCAGGGATACATTGGTTGTCAAGACACGTGGAAAAAACGTACAAAACAAGAGATTGGAGACATCAAGATTTTGGACGAATTTTTGAGGAATTTTCAAATTTTCAGAAATGAGGTTCCAGATAAGGTCAAAAACTACATACTCAGATCTTCACCAAACTTTGCAGGGATACATTGGATGTCAAGACACGTGGAAAAAACGTACAAAACAAGAGATTGGAGACATCAAGATTTTGGACGAATTTTTTAAGAATTTTCAAATTTTCAGAAAGGATGTTGCAGATAAGGTCAAAAACGACATACTCAGATCTTCACCAAACTCTGCAGGGATACATTGGATGTCAAGACACGGGGAAAAAACATACAAAACATAGGATTGGGGACATCAAGATTTTGGTCAAATTTTTTAAGAATTTTCAAATTTTCGGATAGGAGGTTCCATATAAGGTCAAAAACTACATACTCAGATCTTCACCAAACTTTGCAGGGATACATTGGATGTCAAGACACGTGGAAAAAACGTACAAAACAAGAGATTGGAGACATCAAGATTTTGGACGAATTTTTTAAGAATTTTCAAATTTTCAGAAAGGATGTTCCAGATAAGGTCAAAAACTACATACTCAGATCTTCACCAAACTTTGCAGGGATACATTGGATGTCATGACACGTGGAAAAAACATACAAAACATAGGATTGGGGACATCAAGATTTTGGTCAAATTTTTTAAGAATTTTCAAATTTTCAGATAGGAGGTTCCATATCAGGTCAAAAACTACATACTCAGATCTTCACCAAACATTGCAGGGATACATTGGAGGTCAAGACACGTGGAAAAAACGTACAAAACAAGAGATTGGAGACATCAAGATTTTGGACGAATTTTTCAAAAATTTTCAAATTTTCAGATAGGAGGTTCCAGATAACGTCAAAAACTACAAACTCAGATCTTCACCAAACTTTGCAGGGATACATTGGATGTCAAGACACGTGGAAAAAGCATACAAAACATAGGATTGGGGATATCAAGATTTTGGTCAAATTTTTTAAGAATTATCAAATTTTCAGATAGGAGGTTCCATATAAGGTCAAAAACTACATACTCAGATCTTCACCAAACATTGCAGGGATACATTGGATGTCAAGAAACGTGGAAAAAACGTACAAAACAAGAGATTGGAGACATCAAGTTTTTGGACGAATTTTTGAAGAATTTTCAAATTTTCAGATAGGAGGTTCCAGATAAGATCAAAAACTACATACTCAGATCTTCACCAAACGTTGCAGGGATACTTTGCATGTCAAGACACGTGGAAAAAACGTACAAAACAAGAGATTGGAGACATCAAGATTTTCGACGAATTTTTGAAGAATTTTCAAATTTTCAGATGGGAGGTTCCAGATAAGGTCAAAAACGACATACTCAGATCTTCACCAAACTTTGCATGGATACATTGGATTTCAAGACACGTGGAAAAAACATACAAAACATAGGATTGGGGACATCAAGATTTTGGACGATTTTTTTAAGAATTTTCAAATTTTCAGAAAGGAGGTTCCATATAAGGTCAAAAACTACATACTCAGATCTTCACCAAACATTGCAGGGATACATTGGATGTCAAGAAACGTGGAAAAAACGTACAAAACAAGAGATTGGAGACATCAAGATTTTGGACGAATTTTTGAAGAATTTTCAAATTTTCAGATAGGAGGTTCCAGATAAGGTCAAAAACTACATACTCAGATCTTCACCAAACGTTGCAGGGATACTTTGCATGTCAAGACACGTGGAAAAAACGTACAAAACAAGAGATTGGAGACATCAAGATTTTCGACGAATTTTTGAAGAATTTTCAAATTTTCAGATGGGAGGTTCCAGATAAGGTCAAAAACGACATACTCAGATCTTCACCAAACTTTGCATGGATACATTGGATGTCAAGACACGTGGAAAAAACATACAAAACATAGGATTGGGGACATCAAGATTTTGGACGATTTTTTTAAGAATTTTCAAATTTTCAGAAAGGAGGTTCCATATAAGGTCAAAAACTACATACTCAGATCTTCACCAAACTCTGCAGGGATACATTGGATGTCAAGACACGGGGAAAAAACATACAAAACAGGACTGGGGACATCAAGATTTTGGTCAAATTTTTTAAGAATTTTTAAATTTTCAGATAGGAGGTTCCATATAAGGTCAAAAACAACATACTCAGATCTTCACCAAACTTTGCAGGGATACATTGGATGTCAAAACACGTGGAAAAAACGTACAAAACAAGAGATTGGAGACATCAAGATTTTGGACGAATTTTTTAAGAATTTTCAAATTTTCAGAAAGGATGTTCCAGATAAAGTCAAAAACGACATACTCAGATCTTCACCAAACTTTGCAGGGATACTTTGGATGTCAAGACACGTGGAAAAAACGTACAAAACAAGAGATTGGAGACATCAAGATTTTGGACGAATTTTTTAAGAATTTTAAAATTTTCAGATAGGAGGTTCCATATCAGGTCAAAAACTACATACTCAGATCTTCACCAAACATTGCAGGGATACATTGGAGGTCAAGACACGTGGAAAAAACGTACAAAACAAGAGATTGGAGACATCAAGATTTTGGACGAATTTTTCAAAAATTTTCAAATTTTCAGATAGGAGGTTCCAGATAAGGTCAAAAACTACATACTCAGATCTTCACCAAACTTTGCAGGGATACATTGGATGTCAAGACACGTGGAAAATTCATACAAAACATAGGATTGGGGATATCAAGATTTTGGTCAAATTTTTTAAGAATTTTCAAATTTTCAGATAGGAGGTTCCATATAAGGTCAAAAACTACATACTCAGATCTTCACCAAACATTGCAGGGATACATTGGATGTCAAGAAACGTGGAAAAAACGTACAAAACAAGAGATTGGAGACATCAAGATTTTGGACGAATTTTTGAAGAATTTTCAAATTTTCAGATAGGAGGTTCCAGATAAGGTCAAAAACTACATACTCAGATCTTCACCAAACGTTGCAGGGATACTTTGCATGTCAAGACACGTGGAAAAAACGTACAAAACAAGAGATTGGAGACATCAAGATTTTCGACGAATTTTTGAAGAATTTTCAAATTTTCAGAAAGGAGGTTCCAGATAAGGTCAAAAACGACATACTCAGATCTTCACCAAACTTTGCATGGATACATTGGATGTCAAGACACGTGGAAAAAACATACAAAACATAGGATTGGGGACATCAAGATTTTGGACGATTTTTTTAAGAATTTTCTAATTTTCAGAAAGGAGGTTCCATATAAGGTCAAAAACTACATACTCAGATCTTCACCAAACATTGCAGGGATACATTGGATGTCAAGAAACGTGGAAAAAACGTACAAAACAAGAGATTGGAGACATCAAGATTTTGGACGAATTTTTGAAGAATTTTCAAATTTTCATATTGGAGGTTCCAGATAAGGTCAAAAACTACATACTCAGATCTTCACCAAACGTTGCAGGGATACTTTGCATGTCAAGACACGTGGAAAAAACGTACAAAACAAGAGATTGGAGACATCAAGATTTTCGACGAATTTTTGAAGAATTTTCAAATTTTCAGATGGGAGGTTCCAGATAAGGTCAAAAACGACATACTCAGATCTTCACCAAACTTTGCATGGATACATTGGATGTCAAGACACGTCGAAAAAACATACAAAACATAGGATTGGGGACATCAAGATTTTGGACGAATTTTTTAAGAATTTTCAAATTTTCAGAAAGGAGGTTCCATATAAGGTCAAAAACTACATACTCAGATCTTCACCAAACTCTGCAGGGATACATTGGATGTCAAGACACGGGGAAAAAACATACAAAACATAGGATTGGGGACATCAAGATTTTGGTCAAATTTTTTAAGAATTTTCAAATTTTCAGATAGGAGGTTCCATATAAGGTCAAAAACTACATACTCAGATCTTCACCAAACTTTGCAGGGATACATTGGATGTCAAGACACGTGGAAAAAACGTACAAAACAAGAGATTGGAGACATCAAGATTTTGGACGAATTTTTTAAGAATTTTCAAATTTTCAGAAAGGATGTTCCAGATAAGGTCAAAAACGACATACTCAGATCTTCACCAAACTTTGCAGGGATACATTGGATGTCAAGACACGTGGAAAAAACATACAAAACATAGGATTGGGGACATCAAGATTTTGGTCAAATTTTTTAAGAATTTTCAAATTTCAGATAAAAGGTTCCATATAAGGTCAAAAACTACATACTCAGATTTTCACCAAACATTGCAGGGATACATTGGAGGTCAAGACACGTGGAAAAAACGTACAAAACAAGAGATTGGAGACATCAAGATTTTGGACGAATTTTTTAAGAATTTTCAAATTTTCAGAAAGGATGTTCCAGATAAGGTCAAAAACGACATACTCAGATCTTCACCAAACTTTGCAGGGATACATTGGTTGTCAAGACACGTGGAAAAAACGTACAAAACAAGAGATTGGAGACATCAAGATTTTGGACGAATTTTTGAGGAATTTTCAAATTTTCAGAAATGAGGTTCCAGATAAGGTCAAAAACTACATACTCAGATCTTCACCAAACTTTGCAGGGATACATTGGATGTCAAGACACGTGGAAAAAACGTACAAAACAAGAGATTGGAGACATCAAGATTTTGGACGAATTTTTTAAGAATTTTCAAATTTTCAGATAGGAGGTTCCAGATAAGGTCAAAAACTACATACTCAGATCTTCACCAAACTTTGCAGGGATACATTGGATGTCAAGACACGTGGAAAAAGCATACAAAACATAGGATTGGGGATATCAAGATTTTGGTCAAATTTTTTAAGAATTTTCAAATTTTCAGATAGGAGGTTCCATATAAGGTCAAAAACTACATACTCAGATCTTCACCAAACTCTGCAGGGATACATTGGATGTCAAGACACGGGGAAAAAACATACAAAACATAGGATTGGGGACATCAAGATTTTGGTCAAATTTTTTAAGAATTTTCAAATTTTCAGATAGGAGGTTCCATATAAGGTCAAAAACTACATACTCAGATCTTCACCAAACTTTGCAGGGATACATTGGATGTCAAGACACGTGGAAAAAACGTACAAAACAAGAGATTGGAGACATCAAGATTTTGGACGAATTTTTTAAGAATTTTCAAATTTTCAGATAGGAGGTTCCAGATAAGGTCAAAAACTACATACTCAGATCTTCACCAAACTTTGCAGGGATACATTGGATGTCAAGACACGTGGAAAAAGCATACAAAACATAGGATTGGGGATATCAAGATTTTGGTCAAATTTTTTAAGAATTTTCAAATTTTCAGATAGGAGGTTCCATATAAGGTCAAAAACTACATACTCAGATCTTCACCAAACATTGCAGGGATACATTGGAGGTCAAGAAACGTGGAAAAAACGTACAAAACAAGAGATTGGAGACATCAAGATTTTGGACGAATTTTTGAAGAATTTTCAAATTTTCAGATAGGAGGTTTCAGATAAGGTCAAAAACTACATACTCAGATCTTCACCAAACGTTGCAGGGATACTTTGCATGTCAAGACACGTGGAAAAAACGTACAAAACAAGAGATTGGAGACATCAAGACTTTCGACGAATTTTTGAAGAATTTTCAAATTTTCAGATGGGAGGTTCCAGATAAGGTCAAAAACGACATACTCAGATCTTCACCAAACTTTGCATGGATACTTTGGATGTCAAGACACGTGGAAAAAACATACAAAACATAGGATTGGGGACATCAAGATTTTGGACGATTTTTTTAAGAATTTTCAAATTTTCAGAAAGGAGGTTCCATATAAGGTCAAAAACTACATACTCAGATCTTCACCAAACATTGCAGGGATACATTGGATGTCAAGAAACGTGGAAAAAACGTACAAAACAAGAGATTGGAGACATCAAGATTTTGGACGAATTTTTGAAGAATTTTCAAATTTTCAGATAGGAGGTTCCAGATAAGGTCAAAAACTACATACTCAGATCTTCACCAAACGTTGCAGGGATACTTTGCATGTCAAGACACGTGGAAAAAACGTACAAAACAAGAGATTGGAGACATCAAGATTTTCGACGAATTTTTGCAGAATTTTCAAATTTTCAGATGGGAGGTTCCAGATAAGGTCAAAAACGACATACTCAGATCTTCACCAAACTCTGCAGGGTTACATTGGATGTCAAGACACGGGGAAAAAACATACAAAACATAGGATTGGGGACATCAAGATTTTGGTCAAATTTTTTAAGAATTTTCAAATTTTCAGATAGGAGGTTCCATATAAGGTCAAAAACTACATACTCAGATCTTCACCAAACTTTGCAGGGATACATTGGATGTCAAGACACGTGGAAAAAACGTACAAAACAAGAGATTGGAGACATCAAGATTTTGGACGAATTTTTTAAGAATTTTCAAATTTTCAGAAAGGATGTTCCAGATAAGATCAAAAACGACATACTCAGATCTTCACCAAACTTTGCAGGGATACATTGGATGTCAAGACACGTGGAAAAAACATACAAAACATAGGATTGGGGACATCAAGATTTTGGTCAAATTTTTTAAGAATTTTCAAATTTTCAGATAGGAGGTTCCATATAAAGTCAAAACCTACATACTCAGATCTTCACCAAACATTGCAGGGATACATTGGAGGTCAAGACACGTGGAAAAAACGTACAAAACAAGAGATTGGAGACATCAAGATTTTGGACGAATTTTTCAAAAATTTTCAAATTTTCAGATAGGAGGTTCCAGATAAGGTCAAAAACTACATACTCAGATCTTCACCAAACTTTGCAGGGATACATTGGATGTCAAGACACGTGGAAAAAGCATACAAAACATAGGATTGGGGATATCAAGATTTTGGTCAAATTTTTTAAGAATTTTCAAATTTTCAGATAGGAGGTTCCATATAAGGTCAAAAACTACATACTCAGATCTTCACCAAACATTGCAGGGATACATTGGATGTCAAGAAACGTGGAAAAAACGTACAAAACAAGAGATTGGAGACATCAAGATTTTGGACGAATTTTTGAAGAATTTTCAAATTTTCAGATAGGAGGTTCCAGATAAGGTCAAAAACTACATACTCAGATCTTCACCAAACGTTGCAGGGATACTTTGCATGTCAAGACACGTGGAAAAAACGTACAAAACAAGAGATTGGAGACATCAAGATTTTCGACGAATTTTTGAAGAATTTTCAAATTTTCAGATGGGAGGTTCCAGATAAGGTCAAAAACGACATACTCAGATCTTCACCAAACTTTGCATGGATACATTGGATGTCAAGACACGTGATAAAAAACATACAAAACATAGGATTGGGGACATCAAGATTTTGGACGAATTTTTTAAGAATTTTCAAATTTTCAGAAAGGAGGTTCCATATAAGGTCAAAAACTACATACTCAGATCTTCACCAAACTTTGCAGGGATACAATGGATGTCAAGACACGTGGAAGAAACGTACAAAACAAGAGATTGAGGTCATCAAGATTTTGGACGGATTTTTTAGGAATTTTCAAATTTTCAGATGGGAGGTTCCAGATAAGGTCAAAAACTACATACTCAGATCTTCACCAAACGTTGCAGGGATACTTTGCATGTCAAGACACGTGGAAAAAACGTACAAAACAAGAGATTGGAGACATCAAGATTTTCGACGAATTTTTGAAGAATTTTCAAATTGTCAGATGGGAGGTTCCAGATAAGGTCAAAAACGACATACTCAGATCTTCACCAAACTTTGCATGGATACATTGGATGTCAAGACACGTGGAAAAAACATACAAAACATAGGATTGGGGACATCAAGATTTTGGACGATTTTTTTAAGAATTTTCAAATTTTCAGAAAGGAGGTTCCATATAAGGTCAAAAACTACATACTCAGATCTTCACCAAACTCTGCAGGGATACATTGGATGTCAAGACACGGGGAAAAAACATACAAAACAGGACTGGGGACATCAAGATTTTGGTCAAATTTTTTAAGAATTTTTAAATTTTCAGATAGGAGGTTCCATATAAGGTCAAAAACAACATACTCAGATCTTCACCAAACTTTGCAGGGATACATTGGATGTCAAAACACGTGGAAAAAACGTACAAAACAAGAGATTGGAGACATCAAGATTTTGGACGAATTTTTTAAGAATTTTCAAATTTTCAGAAAGGATGTTCCAGATAAAGTCAAAAACGACATACTCAGATCTTCACCAAACTTTGCAGGGATACATTGGATGTCAAGACACGTGGAAAAAACATACAAAACATAGGATTGGGGACATCAAGATTTTGGTCAAATTTTTTAAGAATTTTCAAATTTTCAGATAGGAGGTTCCATATAAGGTCAAAAACTACATACTCAGATCTTGACCAAACATTGCAGGGATACATTGGAGGTCAAGACACGTGGAAAAAACATACAAAACAAGAGATTGGAGACATCAAGATTTTGGACGAATTTTTTAAGAATTTTCAAATTTTCAGAAAGGATGTTCCAGATAAGGTCAAAAACGACATACTCAGATCTTCACCAAACTTTGCAGGGATACTTTGGATGTCAAGACACGTGGAAAAAACGTACAAAACAAGAGATTGGAGACATCAAGATTTTGGACGAATTTTTTAAGAATTTTAAAATTTTCAGATAGGAGGTTCCATATCAGGTCAAAAACTACATACTCAGATCTTCACCAAACATTGCAGGGATACATTGGAGGTCAAGACACGTGGAAAAAACGTACAAAACAAGAGATTGGAGACATCAAGATTTTGGACGAATTTTTCAAAAATTTTCAAATTTTCAGATAGGAGGTTCCAGATAAGGTCAAAAACTACATACTCAGATCTTCACCAAACGTTGCAGGGATACTTTGCATGTCAAGACACGTGGAAAAAACGTACAAAACAAGAGATTGGAGACATCAAGATTTTCGACGAATTTTTGAAGAATTTTCAAATTTTCAGAAAGGAGGTTCCAGATAAGGTCAAAAACGACATACTCAGATCTTCACCAAACTTTGCATGGATACATTGGATGTCAAGACACGTGGAAAAAACATACAAAACATAGGATTGGGGACATCAAGATTTTGGACGATTTTTTTAAGAATTTTCAAATTTTCAGAAAGGAGGTTCCATATAAGGTCAAAAACTACATACTCAGATCTTCACAGTAGTGGGTTTGATACTACGGACAGTGCGAGAAAGTACGAGCCTCTCTCCAGCAGCTTTGGCCATACTTAAAACTTGGTCAACATGCCCATTTGAGTTTTTTTGCTCAAGTGTAGAGCTCTTATAATTTAAGATTTTTGTAAAAATGCCATCGGGAATTTTTCAGAAAGTACGAACCCCTCCTCAAGCAGATTTGCTATACTTACAAAAGTTGCATTAGCCAGATTTTTGTCAAAAATTGATATATTTTTGGCCACACCAGAAATTAAGCTTATAGTATGTTTTTCTGTCAAAATCCCAGGAATCTTGAATTGATATCTATTGGGTTCTGAGACCGAGTGGAGTGTGGTGCATCGCCTTGTAATCAAAAGGTTCGGGTTTGAGTCCTCATAAAATCTGATGGCAAAATGTTAATATTGTTGTTTTGTAAACAAGGGGCTTTGGGTTCGAGTCCTGAGAGATGTGGCATTCCATACGTGAGATTTTGCCCTGTTGATAGCTCCCAGATCTTAAATTTGGTAAAAAATTCTCTATTCTCTATTAAGAATCGCCAGAGTTTTCTTATCTGGGAGCTCAACAATACGGGGGCAAAACTGCATAATCAATACAATAGAATGGAGGTCAAGTAAACATTGCATGTTCTTTCCAATCTTTTGATCAGTCCCCATGTTTCGGCCAACAATTAATTATGCATGGCCGGGGGTTGTATGCCAACAGATATAATCTATACTGCGTCTTTTCAGAGCGTTATTTATTATTAAAGAGTAATTGCCTTCATTCTGTTTGCCTGAGTGATTATATCTATTGATATTACCTCTATTGTGCCTTTTCCGAGGGGAAATTACATGTTATTTGTCATGGGACTCAAAGAGAAATTATTATCTACACTGTGTACTCTTTCAGGGAACCATCCATCATATTGAGGAATTGCCTTCTCGGATATTATCATGCAAAGGTTTGGTATTGTCGCAACAAAATAATTGCAAGGGCAGATGTGCTGGGTAGGTAAAAGCTTTTCTGCTCGTAAGCATAGGTGATATAAAATGGGTAGGTAATATATTTTCTGACGGTAAAGTATTGTTTTATATCCAAAGGGTTTCTGTGTTTAAATCGTGTTTCTAGTTCGAGTTGCTGTTTATGCACAGTAAGGCTAATCGGGACTGGCCCTACAGTTTTAAAGTGGGATCCAAACTACTTGTGCCTCCACCGGGTATCGAACCCGGGACTTCTTGATTACAAGGCAATGATGCTACTACTGCGCCATGGGGGAAGCCCTGAATCGTGCTTCTAGAACTGCTCTGTGACTCTCTCATTTCTTACATCATAAACATATGATTTTTCACCTATGAGAATAACACTGCATATGGTGTCATCGGGTAAAGCCTCGTGAAATTCACAGATAATTTTAATGTTTGTTCTATCATTCACTACAACCTGTTTTCTTTTTGAAGTGTTAATTACAAACATGGGTCTCCGTGTCTTGAATTCATCTGGTGTGTAGTACAGGTCAGTATTGCCAGTAGTGACGCGCTTGAAGGAAGAAAAAGCTTCATATAATTTAAGAAAATCATCCTTGGAAATGTCTAAATTATAATTTTCTCTAGGAAAAACCTCATTTCTGCCATTTTTAAGATATATGTTCTTGATGTTGCAGTTATCAAATCTACTTGAATTTTTTTCCTGATTATTGTGTCTCCCAGTCTGAAACAGTATCACCACAAAATCGGGCATGTCAAATTGAATACTGGAGAATGAATTTGTTGCATCAAATTCATAATAAGAACCAGTGGCAACCTTCTGTACGCATTGATATGTGTAAAATTGCAGAGGAACCTGTGGATTTTTTAGGATATCAGCTTTGTATTTAAGAGCGTAACTGGCTTCATACTCAACAACGGGGATTCTTAACTCCATAGTCTGAATAATGCACTTGCCCTCATCAGGTAAGGTATTGGGCAGAGCTTCTCCTGTAGGGTTTAATGTGCTGTACCTCATCAAAGCATTATTATCATTGGCAGCTCTTCTAAATGTAATTCTTAAACCACCCTTCCACATAATATCTTTGTAATCCGAGAAGAATCCTGGCAACAGGCGCATCGGGAACAGCACAGTGTGGTTCTTAGATAATATTTTATCACCAGCCTCAAATCCACCTATTTTGTAGTATGAAGCTTCGGTTTTGGATAATTTTAATGTGGCCAAAGCCGTGGAGGTAATGCCGGGATAATCTATTCTGTTTATAACAACTCCATGCTTTCTGATCTCAATTTCAGAGAACAGATGCGGCACAAAATTGTCTACAAGTCTTATATTTGAATTTGCCGGGTAATCTGTTCCATCGAGCTTTACAACATCAAATTTGATGTATAGATCTGCTCTGTGGGGGTGTATAAAGCCGTCCCCAACATCAAGATCAACCTCAACCTCCGTGTTGGGTTGATTTAAATTTGCAAATGTCCTCCTGTTTGGGGGGAATGATTGTAGCTCATAACTCTCAATATTTTCCATTGTATGTATTTTTATTTAAATGTTAATCTCTATGATAGCAGTTGTTGTGGCTCCAGCAAAATCAACTAATTCTTCTTTTTCATTAGTGACCATCAATTCAATATAATCTATTCTGTTATGGCACACAGGAAAATATAATGTTGGGGATGGATTGTAGATGATGGGCTCCATGAATTCGGAATTAGGTTTGAATGTTGCAATGATGCCGGTTTGTTTGTGAGTGCCTATGCCATTTGATTTGGTGATCATACCCTCGGCCACATTACAGTGAATATTCAGAGTCTCTATGGCCAAGAATTTAGGTATATTCATAGCAGTGTGTTTGATGGCCGCTTCAAGTTTTGTGTTGTTCTCAAAGCCTAGCAGCTCTCCTATAGTACCCAGATGCACTGTTTCTGTAGCAGATACAATCTCTACTCTGTGAGTGACAGAATTTTGACTTAATACTACACCTCTGGGTAATTGAGCATTTAGAGTGGACAGATTATACTGCCCTGGAGTGATGACAATTTTTTGATCCCCAACTGCAATTGTGTTGTTGTGGTGTGTAATATTAGGGATCAGGTACATGCCATAAAATGCTCTGAGAGCTATTGTTTTGGGATACACTATGTCATCATGCAATTTGAGTTTCAATATTGAATTTTGGCTGGTGAGATGGAATACCCCCATGATGTTTCAGATACCACAAGGCCTTTTGAAAATCTTCAATTGATGGTTTATTTATTTGAGACATATATCTGAGAACAGATAAACACAAATGTCCGCAATTAACATCTTTGAAGTTTTGAACACGGGCATTATTGTAATAAAGATTAGCTGATTTTAGATATTTTATTAAATTTTCAGGTGGAACACCTCCAAATGAATCAAACACAAATGCCTTATGGTTTAAATATTTAAGATAACAGATCCAGTGAGTGCCCTGATTTTTGTACTCATCCAAATTAACAATGCCACACTCTTTGTTGAGTGGTTGTTCTGGTAAAGAATCAGACATGTACACACCTCTAAAATGTTTGATGCCCAGTGGCTTGATTAAAGCTTCAATATCTTGGTTTGTAAGCGGCTCTTGTTTTTTTTAAACTTATTCATGGCTCTCTTAACACCTTTGCCTTTTTTCTCCATGGCCAGGTTATGGCGCCTCTGCTCATCTAATTCTGCCCTATTCTTCTTGGCATCTATTACTGTTTTTGCTATGGCAGCTGATCCCCCAGCCAAGCTCCCCACAGCCCCGAGAGCAGCTAAGATGGCCGGGATAGTAAATATGAATCCCCCTGTATGCAATTTTTTTCTTGATTGTTGTAATTTTTTTAATTGGGGGGTACTAAGCAACAATTTCATACCATGTCCCTTGGCAATACAAGAGCTTTTTTTCTTGCGCTGCTTTTTGGTCAAAAGACTGTCAATATTTTTAAGAGATTTGAGACCTGCATAAGGTATTTGATACATAACACCCTTGGCCTTCATCGTAGGTTTATTATATACATATTCACAACCCCCACCCCAGTTTTTGTTTGGTGCTCATAGCTATGGTGGTTCCCAATGCTGCTATTCTCTCACTCAAAGAAGCATCTTTGCTTACAAATCTACCAAATGCAGCCTCTTCTAATTTCTTGTCTGCAACATGTCTCTTGTCAAGATCAGTATGTGTGTTGTATGCTATGTCATGGTCTCTGCAAGCAGCATCTAGGGGATTTACACCAGGATCACCTCTGTTTAATCTATGGTCCAATTTTGTGCCTGGACCACAATACTGATAGCCTGGAATGTGTAGTTCAAATGGCAGCTTGTTTATGATGTCATTAACTAATCCCCGACCCTCAGAAATATTCCAAAATTTAGGTGGTAGAGTATTAATAATTTTTATGAGATATCCAATCCCCTTAGGGTCATTCACTATAAAATTAGACAATTTTGTGCTTATCATGTCCATAATTCCAACTTTTTCATTGTAAAAATTGTGGTTCCCAGCATTTTCCTCCCCAGCTATCACCAGCAACCTATCTACAAGTTTCCTGACATCATCAACCCACACAAATTCTTTAGGCAGGGTGTTGTATTGTTTGATTCCACTACCTGTCTTGATCTGTGACCATATGGGCTTGATTAAATTATTGTATTTTGCCCCACTGCTAGACTTAACCCTTTTTTGTGTGGGATCATTGTTCTGGTATAGAGCATCTGATTTTATTAATATTTCCTTGTAATCCTCATAATCTTGATCTGTATAGCTGCCAGGCCTTTTCCTAGTTATCAGTTCCCATAACCCAGGTGTGCCGGTGTACTTAACAAAAGCACCTTTTTCTCCGAGACGAGATTCTGAATATACAATTATATCATCTCCCATAAATGTTACTCTGAAATTGCCAATTCTATGAATGATGCTCCCGTCAAGCTCTGTGTCAGCATATAAGCCAAACACCTCATCTTTGTTGTCTTTAGGTGTGGTTAAATATTTTTGAGCAAGAAGACCCAATTCAATAGGATCCTGACTAGCTTCAATTCTTCTAGGAGCAACAGGACTAGGTGTATGAATACTGGAAAGTGGGGTGAATGGATAATCTAAAATGTTCCTTGCAGCTACAGGTACAAGCTCTGTGATCAAATCTTGATTTTGCTCTGTAACAGTTTTGATATTCTTACCTAAATTATTAATAGCATCAATGACAGGCTGTTCTGTTTGTTTGTGTTTTTCATAAATTCCACGGTTCTCTGATTTCCATCCCTTAAATCTTTTTACAAGATAATCTCTTAACTTAAGATCATCAATGACTGGTCGTTTCATGGTTATTTATATACGTCTCAACGTCTAGAAAATCGTTGATTTTATTTCTGTATTTGCCAGTATTAGGTGTTCTTGTCATATCAATTGTGACAAACCCATAACTGTCCTGGTTCCAGCACCTACTGCAAAACTTGGAAAAATCATTGTAGCTCAAGTCCCCACCTACATATTCATCATGTATGTGTTTGAGGTTGGTATGATCTTGATGAAACACACATATAAAATTGCTGTTGTCCCGGATCAGCTGCTTCGGAATTTTAGAAAAAGTCTGTGCCAGGTAGAAGCAATCAATGTTTTTGTGCCGCCCCTGTGTAAAGAAATTTCTAACCTTGTTTTGATTATCCAGTATAACATCATCAAACACAACAACGGAATTATCGAGACATTCATCAAGTGGCTTAACATCTGATTCAAAAGTGGCTATATCCAATCCATCATATAGCTTCATCAGCTGCTGATATTTTAATTGTTCCAAGCTCTTAGAGAAGATATACAAGTGCCTGTTTTTCCAGTCTAACCAGTTGGGTGCCAATAAAAAATTATCAACTACTAGTGTAGTTTTACCACAAGCAGATGGCCCAACAATAAGACACCTAATATTATCAGGCAGCAAGTTGCCATTTCTCTTATTCTGCTGTTCAGGTTCTGGCAGCCTTTTTATAACATCCCAGGTGCTCATATTATCACTTTGTCTGCATCGATCCAGCTGTGTTCTGGAAGTCCTAGCCATTTGACAAATAACTTGTTGCCTTTTTTGCGGATGATTTTTTCTATGAGATATGTGTCAGGCTGTTTAGTTTTGCTGAGCTCTTGTTCATAGAACCTGCCTTTGAGAATTTCTCCTCGGTGATCTTTTATTATATATGTGTTAAGAGTCCCGGGTTTAACTTGAACAACTGTAAATAATTCAGTGCTCCAGTTTCTTGTAAAGCCTCTCTTGAATAAGTGCTTATATTTGCTGATTCTTACTTGATCACCTATCTTGTATTTGGCCTTTCTTGTTGTTGGCTGGTATCTAGGATAATAAACAGTCCTGATCAATTTTTGCTCATCAGATGAAGTTACTTCAGAGGGTTTCATGTTGATTGTGGAATGGACCGAGTTGTTATATTTATGTAGAAGTTCTGGAAGAATATTAATCCATTTATAATTACCTTGCAGTGTGAATTGTTTATACATAAGATTTTTTAAGGTTCTGTTGAATCTCTCTACAATTGAGGCTTTGAGATCACTGTAACTCGAGTAATGTTTTATTGCCTGGCTTTTAATAAATTGTTGAAACACTGAATTATAAAATTCTTTGCCATTATCTGTTTGCAAATAGCGCGGTGATCTTCCACTGTGATTGATGATTGTCCTAAAGGCTTCTGTAACACATTTTCCAGTCTTGGATTTGAGTGGCACAGCCCAGGCAAATTTTGAAAATGTGTCTATCACAGTGAGTAGATACTTGTAGCCCTTGTTGATTTTGTCTAAGTTTTTCAACTGTCCAGTTGCCATCTCAATCAAGTCGCTCTGCCATAAATCATCTATGCCCTTTGTGACTACTGGGAGTCTCTTATAATTATGTCTGGCTTGTCTGTGTAATTCATCAACAATAATTTGTCTAGACATGGTATGAAAACAAGAATATTGCAACTATAGGGTGTTCAGCAGCTGATACTGCAGGATTTTCTAAATATAATTTGTCCCCTATTTGTATTTTAAATTCCAGAGAGCCATCATCTTCAGTATAGGCTGTTTCTAATGTATTGGGGTCTGTAAAATCCTCTAACTCTACACTGGTGATTTTTGGTTTGTTATCAGCATTTGTTATTGATAAGGTAGGGTAGTGGTGTGCCTGTGGCTGATGCCAATATTTGATCTTGATTGGTCTCAATGTGCCCCCAACAAAAAACTGGTAATAAAATTGTACAGGGGACAGCATATATATTTTGCCACCTGGTGTAAATGGCGAATCATATTCTTTGTTGGGGATGCTGTACAATTCAAGAATTACTGTATGTTTTGGATTCTCGATTATGCCCGTTATTTCCTTTTCTGCTGTAAGCAATCTGCTTGTTACAGATTCAAGGTGCTCATTGATGGTCCTAACAACATCATCGTGGCCTGGCTTGATCTTTACGTCCACAACAAGTTTCTTGTATTGTTGCACAATCTCTTGAAGCTGGGTGGCAAAAACAGACAGAGCATTTGCTTGATTGGATTCCATGGTCCCTAGCTGTTGCTTGATATTAGCTACAATTTGTTGCAAATTTTCAACAACTGCCAATTTTGAATTTTGAGCAGTGAGATCATGGACCTGTCTTCTGATATCCTCAAACAGGGCATGCAGTTCATTAATATGTTGATTGGTTGGAAGAGTGGCCACTGTCTGAGTGAGTTGTTTGATCTCTGTCTGGATATTCTTGATATCTTCTGATTTCAATATCCTATTCACAGCTCTCTTAATATTTTTAAGTTCCTGTGATGTGGGAAGATTTGACACAGTATTTTGCAAAAATTCAAGTGCCAATTTCACATTGTTTAATTCAGAAGCATCAGCCACATTTTGCATAGCATTTTGGAGCAGGGCTATATCTGCCTGAGAGGGTGTGGATTGTTGTAAAATTTCAAGCTTTGTTTGGATATCATCGATCAAGTGATGAAAATAAGATAGCTCAGATTCGGTGTTGAGGTTTTCAAGCTTTGTGATTTGTTGCTGGACACTGACAAGGGTATCTACAATCCCAGGCAATCTGGATTCTAGTACATTTGCCAAATCACTTTGCACTGCTGCTATTGTACCTTCAAGATGGGTTATGGTACTTTGAATTTTTCCAAAATCTTCATATGTTTCAAGTTGCAGCTTAATATTTGCTACACTCCGAGTTATTGCATTCAAAGCATCAGAAGATGGCAAATTGTTCATAAAATTTTCAAGTGTCTCAATTTTTTCTTTAACCTCGGCTATGGCATTGTGCAGAGGATCCAGATTAGGTATCTGGAGTGACTGAATCTGTTCTTTTAGAGTGGAAATCACTAGATCAAAATCTTCTTGTGATTTTATGCTTTTGACAATTGTTTGGAGCTGTGCCTGGACATTATTTATTTGCTCCTCCAATTGCTGCTTCAATTGCTCAGAGTTGGTGGCCTGGGTCTTAAATTTGGCTTGAAGAGCTGCTACAGCTTCTTCTAAACTTTGAAAATTATCCAATGTTGCCAAATCAGTATATTTCTGAAGCAGCAATTTGAGTTCAGAATCAATTTTAAGAAGAGGGTCCATGCATTGCGATTGTAAATTTGTAATTTCTAATTGAAGACTGGCATTGAGTGTGGTCTGTAAAGCTTGTAAATCACTTCTTAATTTCTTGACTCTGACATCAAGCATCAAAATCTCATCACTGTGATCTTCATGTCTTGTATGGCCAAATATATCATTAGGCATTTTTGTTTTAATGGTTATTTATTATAGAATATCTGATTCTTAATTCTATAAAAAAGGGTATAAGCTTGTCATAGGATCCAGGGACCTCAATATATAAGCAGTCACCAGCAGAAACAGTATATACAGTGCCAGAAATCATGTTTGAGTGCTTAATTCTATAAATATTTCTCCCTACTGAAATCTTGACATCACCCTCAGGGGTTGTAATAAATTGCAATTGCCCACCTACAGGTAATTGGTAATGATTTAAATTATTGTTAAATATGTACAATGTTTTGCCTGTTTCTTCATCATTATCTGTAAATATGCTGTTCAGATGAATAATTAACAAGCCACTCAGTTTAGACATTACAGATTGTAAATCAGGAGAGGGTTGTGGTGTCGGCAGATCCATAATAGCCTGTTTTTTGAACCCAAATAAGTTCATAGGCATGTTTATTTATTTCAAATCATGCTCTGTAATTGGGCATTGTTTGCCATTTTTCAAATCACAATGCCCCCAAGGTAAAGTATGTATGCCACATGACAAAATGCATCTCTTATCATCATGTGGGTCCAGAGCCACTTTTGTTACAATATTTGAAGTCAACAAGTGATTCTCACTCTGAATTCTATTTTCTGATGTTCTGATTGAACTCTGTGATTTGATGCAATTTTTATAATCTTCAAATACAAGCTCTTTTTCCACAGTAACTCTGCCAATGCCCTTGGCCTTTTTGACAACAGCACTACATGTTTTAAAACTGTACATCTTGGCACTTAACCCAGCAAATTCCACAATAACATCGCCAAGTGTCTCATCTTTTAACTTGCCAGGCACCTTTTTGTTGTGGGGTTGAATTCTTGTATGTTCACTGGTATCAAAGTATTGAAACAATTCAGGCTGTGACATATCTTGATAAACATCTTCTGTTTGAATATCAAGAATAAAACTATCCGTGTCCATGTACAATAATTTTACACGATCACCATAAAAAGGTTTCAGCACATCATAATACAATATTAACATATGTAATTTGGACAATTCCAATATCACAGCCCCTACATAAATAGGTTTATCAAACTTAATCTTTGTTTTCATCATGTTGAAAAGTGCCATGTACTCATCATAAATTCTTCTGTAATTGAAGTTGGGCTTTGCAACCAATTTTTTGCTCAGGCTGGGGTCAGTAATTATTTTAACATCGGTATGTTTCCTGACATTTTCAATAGTTTTGCCATACACTGAATTCACCATCAATTTAAACAAGCTCTTATCAAATTGGCTCTTTGCAGATGTTCGAAGCTCCGTGTTTGTATCAATGTATGGTTTCAACCATTCTGAGTGCCTGAACCTCAAGACTTTGCCAACTTTGGTTACTTGAACACCATGTTTCATCAGGAACTGGAGGTTTTTATAATATATGACATAACCCTGTTTCGGCTCCAGAGTCATCATGAGCTTCCTCTGTTTAGAACCAGGTGAGCACTTAACCTCGGGAATTGGGGACAGATCAGAAAATTTGTTGTGCAAATGATCTGGAAATATCTGATCAACCTCTAAGAAGAGGCCATATTCACTGTCATCAAAATTCTGAAGATCCTCAATATTAAAATCTTCAACCCATTCAAGCCCTGCATATGGCAGTTTTTGCATCATGGCGTGACCATAGAGGTTGTTTGCATCCACATAAAGTATATAATTTGATGGCCGTGTTGCATCATAATCAGGCATATGCTTGTTATTTGCTCTGGCATATCTCTGGGAACATTGCACCATCCCTCCTCTTATACATTCCTCCATAAACAGATACTTATCTTGATCGTGGATCAGATCCAATTGCATTTTGGTATTCAAAAACGTTGCAGCCCATGCTAGACCAGGGGCACTGAAAAAATACACTGGGTCCAGTCCATAATTTTGCATGGAAGATTTTCTGAATGCTTGCAATATATCAGCTGAGAGGGTGACATCAAGTTTCAAATAAGCCATGTGATAATCACCAAATGTCTTGCATTTTAAACTCTTCCACATCAATTTGGCATGGTGATAATCTTCATCAGTGATTCCAGATCCTCTGATTCTGCTGTAAAACTCTTCTTGTGGTGGCAGGGAACACTCATCAAATTTAGAAAAATCTGTAACATAGTCATATGGATATACACCCTTCCGCCTAATTAATTTCAGGTCCAGATTTGGAAACAATGCACGTGTGATTTTGAATTGATCATCAGGTAATTGAGTGGCCAGTGTAGCCAGGCTAGCCGGTAAAAATCTGTAAGAATCAAGAAATCTTATGTGAATAGGAACACCATCAACTTTAATTATCTTGCTAATAGATATATATTTTTCATCATTTTCAGCTAAAATATTTAAATTCTGCTTCTCAAACCCCTCGTACCTGATCAGATGATGGAAATCATAATTGGATGCTCCATGGCAGAATATGGGGATAAATCTTGGTCTCTTGATCTTAATATTGCAGCTATTACACAGGGCCATTAAGAATTTACCATCTGTATGAGAATGGTGATGAACCTTGATATTTGTATCTGAAAATTCACAATCACATACCGGGCATTTTTCTGCATTGTTGAAATCTTCAATCTGTTCCTCTGTTAAAGGCAACATAGGCTTTGATTTTAATAAGATGTTAGATGCTATGTCACGGCACATATTTTCTATTATATGTGCAAATATTTTGATGGCATTTGGTCCCTTGTATAAGTATGGCTCACTAGCTACACCATCCCGTATAACCACACAACAAAAGCTGGAAGGTTCATGTTGCTGGTATGGTGTAGTTGAAGATTCCTCGGGATCTGGATTGCAGAATGCAATAGGTTTGAGGTTCGATTCGAAATCACAGGCAATATATGCTGGGTGTTCCAACAAGGCTTCAAACTTTTTGAATTTGCAATTTTCACTTGGATTGGGCATCACCATATGAACAGGTTTATGGTTGCCACAGTATTTCAGATGCTCAATTAACTTGTTTTTGGCAATTTCTGCATTTTTTTCACGAACCCCTTTCACCATTTTTTGACCATCAAATACAGTTAAACATCTTCTACACAACTTGAATATTGTATGAGTTTTGTCTAGTTGTGTTCTCACTAAAGCTTCAAGATTATGTATCAGAGTATAATGGTATGTATCATCTCCTTCAATTAAGAGCAGATCAATCGGAATAGCAGATTCATCATCAATTGTACTGATTCTGAGAGGTGCTATCGGGCAATTGCCAGTGGAACAAATAAATACATTAATAGATAATTGTTTGCCATTGATGTGCTTGGCCCTTTTTTCAAATTTATCAATATTCTGAACTGACATTGGATATTCCAAACCCTCCATTACATCATCAAAATCGTGCTCATGTTGTTTGTAATAAGTTATTCTCTCAGGATTCCTTGAAACTGGATACAAGGCAGCTAATATACACCACAAAAAGCATTTCTGGTCGGCATTTTTTATATTGACCACGGCTCTTTTGTTTTTGATATTGGCAGGCAATGGCACATAAGTGGATCCTTGTAATGGGCTGAATTCAGAAATATTAACATATAACTTGTGTGATGAACCGCATAGGCTCCATCCTGACTCTTTTGCCGCAAATTCAGAGTGTTTAATGTTCAATTGATCAATCAACCTGTTTATTATTGTGTCTGAATTTGCATTTGAATATACAGGTACAGTTTCTGTTATGTGGGGCTGTGTAAATTTTGTGCCGTTTGGCTTCTTATATTGTACAAACAATTTGAGGGACAGTTTATAAGAGCCATTTTGTGCATTAAGAATTGCCTGCAGATCAGAATTTATACTGTTCAAGAAATTCTCAATGCCGCATCTTGGCTCTGATACAAACCGGTAATCCCTAAGTTGGGCATTAAAACTGCTACGGATAGGTGCATGGCATAGCTGTTTTGCTGCTCTGGTATTAACAGGTGCTTCGTGCTTTCTTTTCAGACCAGATGTGGATGGTTGAGGGGGCAATGCAGAGCAAGTATCTTTATGTTTATATGTGAAATATTCCATGTTATATTTTCTATTGCATTTGGGGCAAATTTTTGTGGGAGTTTTGTATTTGTCTGGATTACAATTTTTTTGATGCTTGGCCCAATTAGAGCTGGATATATTTTTATTGCATTGGTCGCAATATTTTTGATTCGGCATTTTTACTGTTGTTTATTATATACAAT